>NC_090244.1:21923478-22268478 GCF_024489055.1 Chanodichthys erythropterus
CAATGACATCATTGTCTCTAAAAAATATCATGTAATGAAACTATCAAAAGTAACAACAGATTTTCTTTAAATTATATATTATTATCATAATTTAATAATAATAATAATAAAAAAAAAGATTTTAAACATTTTTTTTCCCCCAGGAATTTTTTTTTTTCAAATATCATGAATAATTAAATAATAATTTTCATTAGGTTTTTAAAGTCACACCACTTGACATGTTCAAACGTTTACCTTGCCTTAGAAAAAGCTCAAATTACCTGATATTTTAAGTAAGCAATAAGGTACGAGAGGCTGTACTGTATCATGAATAAGTCACAGCTGAAGGGCGTTGTTAGGCACGACGCAAAGCGTTTTATAAAATGGTTACCACACAATATTGAAGCCAAAAATATGTATTAATGCACCTTTCATGAAGTAAACTTTAACTAAAAGCCTTCCTTCTGCCGGAAAAAATAGTCCCTGACCATGAACAGCAACAGATGTTACATTATTACACCATTAGATGGCGACAAAGACTGTCTTTATGAGTGTATCAGTCAGTAGTGAAGACTTTTACATTTAAAAGACTGAATTGTTGTGAACACGGAACAAGACGCAACTGACAAATGCTTTGACTAGCTCTGTCAGTCAAGGGAAAACCCCTTAACTGTTAAAAGGACAAGATATTGCAGCAGACATTTAAACAGATTTTTTATTATGAACACAGGACTGACCTGACGGAAAATGCTAAATCTGAATGCAGGTAATAAACTCGCTCACTCGATCTCTTACTCACAATACTCTTCTACATTATACAGTAAGCTTCAATGAACAATATCAACTGAGAACAAACAGTTTCCATTGCTAAGAGTGGTTGCTAAGGTGTTGTGTAGTGATACACAGAACCGCTGGGTGAAGCAGTCATGACCAATCAGAATCAGAATGTTTTATAAGAGATTATTTTCTGCAAGTTTCTGAATGTTAGTTGTATGACTTTGATTTGTCAGACAAATTATTTGAGGTTTTCTTTGCAATAATTGAATTAATTTATTGAGGCTTTTCATTGTAATATCAGGACAACGGTATTATCTTGACATTTCTGACTTTATGCACCCTAAAAGTAAAAATGTATTTTAATTCAAAAAATAAAAACATTCTCGAAATAGAAAATATGTATTAAAGTTAATGTATGTGAAATTAATTTTAATATATTTTTGAAATAAGTTCATGGAAAGGGACTAGTGACATCAAAAAAAAAAAAGTCAAGCAAGATTTTGACAAAAGACTGTGAAATATATGTTTAGTAGCTGAACATCACAAACATATATCAGGATATTAATTCACAATGACTTTAAACAAACTGAAAGCGAGGCTAATGAGTGACAACTTAATTTATAGGCTATATTTGCAGCCGTTACTTGAAATAGCATTGCCCCGTTTACAAATGTTTTGATTCATAAAGTGATCTGGCAGACCTATACAACAGCGCTGTAGGCCTACAGTGTGTATGCTTCATCTGAAATTGAGCTTGAGTTGAATCCAGGCAATTTTATAGACTGACTTGCTTAGACTTTTAAATACGAGTCACTGCTGCAGTGTTGACACCCTTGACTTTGACTTCATCTTTCTAATGAACCCCACAAAGTCCCGGGCAGCGGCACTATCATTAAGATTCACACAGTTTCAGCTCTGTATATTTGTAGCATGCCGTATTAGTGTGAAGTGCGCGGTTTCTGGGATCTCAGCCACTTCGCAGCAGACGTCAGACGGATGTCTCCAGAGAGAGTAGGAGTTCCGAATCCAAGGAGCATCAGCTATCATCAATTAACTGCATTACTGTTTAAACTTAAACAGCTTAGGGTCTCTGTGATCCTTTTGGTCTCTAGATATGGCTCAGATCCCTATTTCTATGCAGGTCTAAGTGTTTGTCATTTTTATTGTCAATTTAAGACATTAGGGCTGAGGAAAAATATTGATTTTCACAGGGGAAAAAAAATAAATAAGTAATTTTGGTGATCAAAGATGAGTTAAGTGATAAAATTATTGACTACAGGGGGACTTTAATTTTTTTTATTAATATTTTTTCTAATTATCAAACTAGGTTTCCTGTATCATTTCCACCACCACAAGTTGTGAATGTTTGTTTGCTTTTTGTGAAGTTTAATGTGATGCAATAAAAAGACTATATACCCCAAAATAATGGCATAATAATAAAATAATGGCGCATTTCAAGTGAAAGACCAACATACTGTACAACTCGACCAATGTAGTGTGATTAAAAAAACCAAACACTCTTATAGCCAGTTCTTTTCACTCAATCAGAAACATGCACTGTTAACAGTATAGTCATGATTCACAAACAAATGACTCTTATGAAATGGTTCTTTTTAGTGAATCAGAAATATACCAAGTGATCAGAGCATTTCTGATTCAAAAACTTGTTTCTCATGTGAGTTGTTTCGTTTAGCAAATCAGTAATATACCATGTGATAAGAGCAATTCTGATTCACAAACTTGGTGAGCTGATTCTTTTTTAGTGAATCAGGAATATATAATGGGATCAGAACATTTTTGAGTCTGTTCTTTCAGTGAATCAAAAAACCTACAGAACGACCAGTGTACAGTAGATTGATTCCCAGAACAAATGACTCTTATGAGTCTGTTCTTTCAGTGAATCAGAAAACCTACAGAACGACCAGTGTACAGTAGATTGATTCCTAGAACAAATGACTCTTTTGAGTCTGTTCTTTCAGGGAATCAAAAAAACCTACAGAACGACCAGTGTACAGTAGATTGATTCCCAGAACAAATGACTCTTATGAGTCTGTTCTTTCAGTGAATCAAAAAAACCTACAGCAAGACCAGTGTACAGTAGATTGATTCCTAGAACAAATGACTCTTTTGAGTCTGTTCTTTCAGTGAATCAAAACATCTACAGCAAGACCAGTGTACAGTAGATTGATTCCTAAAACAAATGACTCTTATGAGTCTGTTCTTTCAGTGAATCAAAACATCTACAGCAAGACCAGTGTACAGTAGATTGATTCCTAGAACAAATGACTCTTTTGAGTCTGTTCTTTCAGGGAATCAAAAAACCTACAGCAAGACCAGTGTACAGTAGATTGATTCCCGAAAAAAATGACTCTTTTGAGTCTGTTCTTTTAGTGAATCAAAAAACCCACAGAACGACCAGTTTACAGTAGATTGATTCCCAGAACAAATGACTCTTATGAGTCTGTTCTTTCAGTGAATCAGAAAACCTACAGAACGACCAGTGTACAGTAGATTGATTCCTAAAACAAATGACTCTTTTGAGTCTGTTCTTTCAGTGAATCAAAAAACCTACAGCAAGACCAGTGTACAGTAGATTGATTCCTAAAACAAATGACTCTTTTGAGTCTGTTCTTTCAGTGAATCAAAAAACCTACAGAACGACCAGTGTACAGTAGATTGATTCCTGAAACAAATGACTCTTTTGAGTCTGTTCTTTCAGTGAATCAAAAAACCTACAGAACGACCAGTGTACAGTAGATTGATTCCTGAAACAAATGACTCTTATGAGTTCTAAATCTATGGGAATATGGAAGTCCACACTACAACTGTAATGTTGGAATCACTCCCATTTTTTATTTTTTTTTTGAGCTGATGAACTAAAAACATTGACAACCAATCAGAGTTTAAAGCAGCAGACAACATCTGCATGTTCTTATAAACAGAATGTTATCATCAGTCGTTGTGAATGCTAATATAGTTATCAGTATAGTTATCTTTACAGTTATCAATCCTGGTGTGAATCAGTCTGAAACACCTCACTATATAATTTACAGCATCAGCAGAGAGAGAATTTCTTTGACATGATACCAAAACGGACACTCTAACCAAAATATAGTACCTAAATAAATCACAGTTAAATCAATTGAATTGAACTGAGAGCTTGTGAATCAGATGCAAACTGAATCTCTATCAGTATCCATCCCCACAAGTCATACATTGATGTGGCAGGATTTCCAGGCAAAAATGACACAGCACTTTTGTGGAAATGCCAGACGCCTCATTAATTCTTGAATATGCCAACTTCTCTATCTTTCTGCGGTTAAAGGGCAGAAACAGATCTGTCGTGTTTAGGGGTGAGTCACATCCAGTGGAATCCATCTCTGCATCCTCCCTCTGGTCTTTGCCTTTCGACAGGCATTAAGGCCACCTGGTCTTCCCACACACCATTTGTCCTCCAATCACATCATTATCCAATCACATAAGCAGGACTAATCTAATGGAAGGCCCATCAGAGACTTCATGATTTAGGTCTCATGTTCGTCATTCTTGTGATGAAAGTGTCTCTGTTTCCCGCAATAGTGCTTTGAGATGATCAAACTTCTAAGAAGATGAGAACATAGGGGAAGCTTTTAATCTATTTTACGACAAAGTAGAAATGTAGCACTTTTTTTTTTTTTTTTAGAAAGGACAAAATGAGTCAAGTTCAAAATGACAATTATTATTAACTCCGGAAACAAATGACTCTTATGAGTCTGTTCCTTTAGTGAATCAAAAAAGATACAGCATGACCAGTGTACAGTAGATTGATTCTCAAAACAAATGACTCTTATGAGTCTGTTCTTTTAGTGAATCAAATGACTCTTTTTAGTGAATCAAAAAAGATACAGCATGACCAGTGTACAGTAGATTGATTCCCAAAACAAATGACTCTTATGAGTCTGTTCTTTTAGATACACACTGATAAAAACAACTTGTAGGATTTACTTGATAAAATCATTGTAACAATTTGCACTCAGTTTTTCTAAGTAAATTTTACTGCTGTGATATCAAGTACAATTTACTTGCCAGTATCAAGTAAAATGTACTTAACTCTAAATGTAACATTTGTGAAGACATTAAGTAAATGTTACTTAATTATATTTAACTTAGCATGTTGTATTTATTAAAAGTAATTAAGTAAATTTAAATTTAAAATGTGAAAATATCAAGTAAATTTTATTAATCTTTAACATTTACTGTTATGAAGTAATTAAGTAGATTTTATAATGTCTATCCATTTCATATTTTGAATTACTTACTTTAATAAATTAATATTACTCACTATTATTATATACACTGCAATAATTCTTGCCTTGGTTTTACTCTAACTTTAGCATAACTCACACATTCTAAGCAGGATGTTGTAAGAATAAAACTTTTAACAGTATTACTACTTACAACTACTTATTCAGTAATTGTTTTACATGCCGGTCTAACCTGTCGTCAAACTAACGTCAGGCTCCACTTGTCACCACGACGGTAACCCCCAAAACTCCCAACATGACAAAAACTTTTCTAAATCCCACCTTAATAGAACATTAAACAATAATAACAAGTCTTTTACTTATTTATCTTGCTTAAAACACATGAAGATAAACAAATTAAACATTTTCTCTTCAAATTAAATCCGATGCAAAGCATTCTGGGAACTATAAATCCCCCAGTAGATTATACACAATAAAATTAAGTAAATGTTCATTTAAATATAGGCCTATTAAAAAAAAGCAGCAAACATCCTCGTTTTAAGTGAGTGCTTCCATTTCAGTAGCAAAACCAAACAAAAAACACAACTTTCCAAACAATTAAATAAATAAAGACAAGATTACAGCAATGCGACGAGCATCGCGATGGGTCAAAAAGCAAGGTAAACAATATGCGGTGCAGCGCGATGAGACAGTACGGATGCCCTGTATCTAATGCACGCGGTTGCGAAGCTTCCAACAGCGGTCAGGATTTGTAAAGTTTCCATTGATGCTTCGCAGACCAATGTCTACGGACCGTCTCTGCCACTGCAAGCCGGATCTTGTTGTAAAAAAAAAAAAAAAAAGCGCACCGACACACTTTGCTTTTTTCAGATTAAAATTTACTTCGTTTTTTTGGTGAAATGTGCTGTGACTGTAAAATAGTTAAATAGTATTTGTAAATATAAGATACAATTTACTTTTTCTTCTCAGATATGTTATTACATGAATAAATTGTGTAAATTTTACTCAAGACATTATAGTACCAACTTAATCTTGATTTTACAATGTATAAATTACATGAATTAATGTAATAGATTTTACCATACCACAAAGTCATTATTTTCAGTGCAGCATGACCAGTGTATAGTAGATTGATTCTCAAAACAAATGACTCTTATGAGTCTGTTCTTTTAGTGAATCAAAAAACCTACAGCAAGATCAGTGTACAGTAGATTGATTCCTAGAACAAATGACTCTTTTGAGTCTGTTCTTTCAGTGAATCAGAAAACCTACAGAACGACCAGTGTACAGTAGATTGATTCTCAAAACAAATGACTCTTATGAGTCTGTTCCTTTAGTGAATCAAAAAACCTACAGCATGACCAGTGTACAGTAAATTGACTCCTGAAACAAATGACTCTTTTGAGTCTGTTCCTTCAGTGAATCAAAAAACATTCAGCACGACCAGTGTACAGTAGATTGATTCCCAAAACAATTGACTTTTATGAGTCTGTTCTTGTAGTGAACCAAAAATCCTACAGTACGACCAGTGTACAGTAGATTGACTCCTGAAACAAGTGACTCTTATGAGTCTTGTCCTTTAATGAATCAAAAAACATTCAGTATGACCAGTGTACAATAGCTTGAGTCCTGAATCAAATGACTCTAATGATTCTGTTCTTTTAGCAAATCAAAAAAAAAACTAAAAAAATACAGCATGATCAGTGTTCAGTAGATTGATTCCCAAAACAAATGACTCTTCTGAGTCTGTTCTTTTAGTGAATCAAACAACCTACAGCACCACCAGTATTTTTATGCTAAGAGTATCAAGTTGTAAGTTAATTCATGATTGATTCTCAAAAACAAATGACTGTTTTGAGTCTGTTCTTTTAGTGTATCAAAAAACATATAGCACAACCAGTGTAAAGTATGTTGTTAATCTCCATGTTGTAATAACAACAGTTGTGGTGTGAACATATAGAAAGTAAATAGTTTTTTCCTCAGAAAAGATGTTTCAAGAAACCGCTCTTGTTTATGCAGGTTGGAGTTCTTCAACATAAAAGCAGTTACTCAGCTCAACTCGACATAACCAGGCGAGTGCATTCTGAATGGATGCCGGCGGAGAAATCTGTCTTTTCTTGCGTTTGCTAGATGCGCCGTTAGATAAGATGCCTTATCTAATCAATGCTTTGTAAGGGTGGAAAAGACTCTTGTCTGCTTCTACAGGATGAACTACCCTGCTTAAAAAGCAAAGTGCTAAACCTGCGATCAATACACATCATTCCCCTTCTCTTTCTCTATATCTCAAACTCAATAACGGCATTGATTTATGATCACGGTAATCATGATAAACGGCGTTACGAAAAGTCTTAACAATGCCTACACATTTGTCTTTTTTCACTCTCGCTGGTTCACTCATGCTTCGTGTTATTGAAATAATAGCTCTATTACAAAAAATAGGACATGAAGGTTTGTCTAAAAAGTATGAAGAAATTATGCCCTCTAAGATACCGTGTAAATTTTAAGGCATTGCATTTATCATTCACAGAAAATGCAGTCCCAGAATGCACTGCGATGAGCTCAATTGAAAAGTCTGCTGATATATGTATTTCATTCAAGTATTATAAAGAAAAATCGAATCAAATGAAAACAAATGACTTATTTTCACTTCATTGTTGCCTGTGCTATGCCTCAACTGGAATCAATTGGAGTTCGAGTTTACTGTGCACTTCACAAGCAAAGCATCTTCTTGTTAGCTTAGCATTGTGTTAAATAAACCTCAACTGGAATTAATTGTGGTTCGAGTTTACTGTGCACTTCACAAGCAAAGCATGTTTTTAGCTTAGCATCAGGCGTTTCACGCCACACATCACGTTCTCACACAGTGAAAAATACATCGAGGAGCAAAGAGAACAGTGGCAATGTGCCAACAGACAAGACAAAACAGGTTACTTTTGAAAGCAAACAAATTCTCAGCTTTCAATTTTTTTTTTTTTTTTTTTTAGAATTTCAAACAATAAATACCATTTTGTGTCTCTTTAAAGGATTAGTTCACTTTCAAATAAAAATTTCCTGATAATTTACTCACCCTCATGTCAAAGAAATTAAGGTTTTTGATGAAAACATTCCAGGATTATTCTCCTTATAGTGGACTTCAATGGACTCCACTGTTTAAGGTCAAAATTACAGTTTCAGTGCAGCTTCAAAGACCTACGCCTTCCCTATTCTATTTACGGAAAAAACGGAACTGGCGCTGAGTTCGTTCCGTAAGTTGAATAGGGAAGGCGTAGGACATACAGCGTAAGCTTTTTGAAGAATACGAAAGTGCGGTTTTGGCGTAACCACTTGGAAGGCGATCATTTGTGTTTATAAAGCATATACATTTACTTTTTTTTTTCGAAAATGACCGATCGTTTCTCTAGATAAGACCCTTATTCCTCGTCTGGTATCGTTTAAAGCCCTTTGAAGCTGCACTGAAACTGTAATTTTGACCTTCAAACTTTTGGAGGCCATTGAAGTCCACTATAAGGAGAATAATGCTGGAATGTTTTCATCAAAAACCTTAATTTCCTTTCGACTGAAGAAAGAAGGATATGAACATCTTGGATGACATGGGGGTGAGTAAATTATCAGGAACATTTTATTTGAAAGTGAACTAATCCTTTAATACGCCTTGACAGATTATAAAATGGGTTATCCCCAGTATATGCATGTGTATTATTACTGTTTTGTATATTGTCTTTTGTATTGTATACTGTTGTATGCATGCCTTATAATTAAACTATTAGATAATGTAACCTTCTTGGTATCAAAAATAATCCTTGTTTAACTCTCAACGTACATTTTATGCTTGTTGTATTAATCAGAGTACAAAGGGACACAAAACTGCCAGCCCACCCTGATCAAGCAAATGAGATTCTTCCAAACAAAGAAACTTTTACAGCTTAAAATTGCACCCTCTTCATTGGTCAAGCCAAATTTGAAAGTTGTGACCTCTTCAGAAGTTAAAAAGGACATTATCTCAGAGACCCTCAGGCTGTCGTTTTTGTGTAAAAGAGTGGAGACATCCGGTCTGACCGCAATGCCATGGGACCTCCCAGTGCCAGTGGGACCTCAAATGTACAACAGGCCATGTTGCCACTTTCTGCCTGGGAGAGAAAACTCATCCAATAACAACAGAGTCAGACCAAAGTTCATTCTTCTTCACTCAACCCGAAAAAACCTGACTGCACCACAATCAAACTACTGAACCATCAAGACTTTCTTTCTGAGACTGCATATCCAGACACTCGTTCAAATGCATAGTGCAAGTATTGTACATTCAACTAGAGGTTTAGTATAAGATGTAGACCCCTTGTTAGCAAGGGGAACTTGCGGGTTTTCGGGTCAGGTTTGGATTAATGAATAGCTTCGGGTTCGGGTCAGGTTTGTTACTAAGAAAAACTATATTATTATATATAATATATATATATATATATATATATATATATATATATATATATATATATATATATATATATATATATATATATATATATATATATATATATATATATATAATATATATATATATATATAGTTGATAGACGATTAATACTGAGTGTTTGTTGGACAAACAGGTTAACTGATTTTAATATTAATTCTGCTACATCAATTTCTATGAACTAATTCAAATATTTATAACTAATTATAATGAGGTATAACCTTACAGGATGGCAATGAAAATCATATGGACAAAACAATGCAGCTGATTTTATTACACTGGCTGATATTCATCATGAACTGGGTTGTTCTGTGATATCTAATCTGAGGCTAATTATGGATCTCCTTGATTAAAATAAAAGTAATTAAGACATTATTAGTGAGCACCAGTCATAGATAAGCCTTGTAATTCATAGCACACATCACAAGAGATGAACAAAGAATCCTTGGTCTTATGGCAAACATTAGCAGCGAGTTTATTATAATAAAAGATTTCATGTTGGCAAATTTGCTTTTAATCATTGCTTTGCTTTAATCATTTTCAAAAATGTGCTTTTTGCTCAAAATCTGCTTAGTGTTTTGGCCTGTTTTCTTGCCCCCACTTTGATTTTCTTAAACATCTCCATTCAGTCTTCATTAAAAAATACTATCAGAAGGTGCAGAATGAGGGTTAAATGCTGTGTTTTTACTCAGGTCTGGGATCATAGTGTCATTCCCAAGGGTGCACTTCCTCCATACAGGCCCACATCAAGGGCAGTAATAGGTGAAAGATTTACACACGAGAACACTGGATGAATAATGCAGAAAAATCAAATGCTCTTCACAGCCAGCGGTCAAGAGCAGGTGAGGTGTGCTGTGTTCCAGAGGTACAGTTGTGCAGAAAAAAAAAACAAAAACAAAAAAACCCCCTGCATTCAACTGCATTTTTGCTTTTGTTTTTTGGAATATAAAAATAAAATTGTGGTATAGTGTGGACAAAATGTCCAAATATTTTTGCGGTCATGCACTGTAAAAAAATAACCGTGATTTTAACAGTAAAAGACTGTAAAAATACTGCGGTGAAAAACTGTCAATTGGTTTACGGAAATTTTTCGTACTATATACAGTGAATAACTGTAATAGATCTAACGGTACATTTAATGTAATTTTATGGTAAAATACCATTAAATTCACAGTTTTTGGAAGCGAAAAACAACAATTCATTGTAAAATTTACAGTGAAAAACCGTAAATTGACATTCCCACAATTCCCTGCGTGACACTTCACATTTGATATATTTTCGTTGAAATAACTCTTCTTCTTAGTTTTTCTCATTTTTTCTAATCAGTTATGTACATTAGGGTTTTATGTTAGATCTAATGTTGTTAAATGAATGTTTATTGCATTTTTAAAATTTCATGCATGTTACCATGATGGTGTTTAGTGTGTGTGTGAATGACACTGTGTGCACCTTCTATATATTAATATTGTCCTCCTCAGCTTGTGGAAAATCTTGTGGAAATTGCGTTCACACCGAACGCGAATAGAGCGTCAAATTCGCGTATACGCGTCTAGTTTGCCGCTTGAACATTTTGAATGCATTCGCGCGTCTAGAGCGAAATAGACGCGCGTAAAAAACAAGCGTCCGAGGCGAAATCCGCTTCTTGTGGGAGGGGCAATGCTAGGCAGTTGTCTGTTTGCAAGATGGCTGATGTTGATCGTGCGTTCATCGAGAGAGCCACTGCTTTGTATTTACTCTGGAGAGCAGAACAGCAGCGTAGGGGTCAGCGTCGCGGGAAGGCTGCGGGTCGATAAACGTGTACGTGACTCAAAAGTGAAATGTGTATTTACAACTTACCAGGTAGCCCAATCTCCTCACTGACACTCTTCCAAGCGAGCTCCTTTTTATTCCTGTCTGAAGTATGAACTTGTGTCATAAATCTCTAGGTGACTGCTCACTGATAATATCAGTCGTTCCTCCATTTTGAATGAGTGACTCCGGGCGGGCCTGCCGCCACAGCAGCAAGCAGGCTCCTGATTGGTTAACGCGGCGCGAATTTACGCCAAAGTTAAAATTTTTCAACTCGGGCGTCAGACGCGAATTCGCGTCACACGCGTAAATGCACAAAAAGCACCATTCGCGCGTAACGCTCAATTTGTGTCATTCGCGCGAACTAGACGCGCGAATGAGGCGAATTTGCGTCTTCCGCGCCGCACTAAACGCCTCATTCGCGCCGCGAGACCTCCAGACGCGCGTAAACGCGTCTGTACATTGACTTAACATTGAAATCATTCGCGCCAGACGCTCTATTCGCGTTTGGTGTGAACACAGCATAAGGGCGCCAATAATTGTGGAGGGCACTGTATATTATATATATATTAAGGCTGGGAAACAATAAAAACTTTGAATCTAATTAATTACATGATGTGGAATTAATCTAAAATAATTAATCTAATTAATCGCAAATTTATCGTACATCAAATTTGCCTGAGAAATTATCCCCAAAAGATAATTTGAAGTCATTATTGTGTAAAGCATCAAAAAGACATTACAAAAAAATAGATTCAGAAAGAAATAATTTATTTGAGTGGGCACCAACCGCCAGAAACATAAATTGGCACCTATTCCAATATTTCCAATAATTCACCTATTCCAATAATTCCAATAATTCCAAATATTTGAATGTGTTTTGTCATTTAAATCATGTCAATTGATCTATTACCCGTGATGGGTGCTGCCGCCGCAATTCAGAGAATCTGTTTTTAAAAAGTTCATCAGTGTGTATTTAACAAAATTTATTTTTGGCTAGTAGCCTATTTAATGTCTATTTAAATGTCTGAATCTTAAATTTTACGTGGTTGAAAACAATGAAAAGCACTTAGAGTGTCCATCTCAACCCCAGCCAAAGTGCAAAAGCAAGTTTGAATTTAACAGTGAACTTTCTGATCTCACCGGTGTTGTCATACGCTTCAAAGGGTTAAAATCACCTTTCATATCTTTAATTTTAGGGACATTCTAACTGCATTCTATAGGCTATATCATGCAGTGAGTTGTTGCCCTGCATCATATTTATCATCAGGCAACTGTATGAAATGTCAGATGACCTATGTAGGTCTGGAGGCGGGACAAGTGTGTTAAATGTGTTAAAAAATTGTAACACGTTTTTTCCCCCGCAATTAATTAATCTAATTAACATTTTAAATCCACAGCCCTAATTTATATATTATATATATATATATATATATATATATATATATATATATATATATATATATATATATTATATATATATATATATATATATATGGCACCCCAGATGTCTAATATCCTGTACTTACAAACTGAAATGGAATTCCTAAATATAATGGCTCAAATCATCTAGGCAGAGAATTATCTAAATCTAAAAAGGTGTCTCTGTGGTTACTATCTATACACTCAGGTTCATGAAATGAGGCTGGATTAGTTTTTGCATTATTAAATACACTCAAGATAAAGTCCAGGCTATGGATCACTTTACAGCCATATGGAAACAAACCCACTGCTAATTCCAGCAGATCCATTTAAAGCCATTATTAATGGCGCATTAGTGTAGAGTGACGAATTTAAATGGTTTGCTGGCTGTAGCCGGCTTTTTATGGAAATACTAGAAATACAATATGCTAATCGACCGTTCATATATTGCTGATTTGAAGCGGAAAAGGTGTTTCTATCTTAGAAGCGACACAGCTCTTTCTTCGACGTGATATTTAAATCACAGAAGTTGTACGGCTGTAAATAATGTGAGTGCTTTGAGCGGAGCAGAGGAAGGCGATCATTAAAAGCCCGATCAGATAAAGGCCAGCAATTTCCTCCAATTACCAACCCAATCAACACCATCAGGGGTAAAATAACTGCATCAATAGACATGAGTGTGGGCGGTTTGTTTACAAAGGAGGAAACTGAGGCCCTTGATTGGACAATAAAACATGAAGTGAAACACAGAAACATACACAGTATACACATTTGTGTACTAATGACCAAAATTTGCACAATATACCCAAGTACAGTGCCCTCCACAATTATTGGCACCCTTAGTAATTATGAGCAAAGGTGGAGGTGAAAATCAATCTGCATTGTTTATCCTTTTGATCTTTCATTCAAAAAATTCACAAAATTATAACCTTTCATTGAAGGAAAACAGTTGAAAGTGGGGGGAAACTCACATTATGAAATAAATGTTTTTCTCCAATACATGTTGGCCACAGTTATTGGCACCCCTAGAAATTCTTATGAGTAAAATATCTCTGAAGTATATTCCCATTCATATTTTCATAATTCAGATTAGTTGAGTCTTGAGCCTAAAAAAATGATCAAACAGCACCTACATCCCCACAAGTTGTTCAGGAAGGTTTCAAGAAAAATCTTCTGCTCTCATCCAGAAACAATCTCCAGCATATTCAGCTGTCAGACAAGACTGGAACTTCAAACGGGACCGGCTTCTATAGTTGGATGAAACAAGAGCTTTTTGGCAGCAAACCCACCAGATGGGTTTGGTGCACACATGGATAAAAAGTACCCAATGCCCACGGTTAAATATACTGCTGGATCTTTAATGTTGTGGGCCTATTTTTCTGCTGGAGGTCCTGGACATCTTGTTCAGATACATGGCATCATGGATTCTATCAAATACTAACAGATATAAAATCAAAACCTGACCGCTTCTGCTAGAAATCCAATAATGGGCCATGGTTGGATCTTCCATCAGGACAAATATCCAAAACAAACATCAAAACCAACAACAAAAATGTGTCTCTGAGCACAAAATGAAGCTTCTGCCATGACCGTCCCAGTCCCCTGACCTGAACCCTAAAGAAAATGACTGAAGTGAACTGAAGAGAAGAACCACCATCATGGAGCTGGAATCTGAAGGATCTGGAGAGATTCTGCATGAAGGAATGGTCTCTGATCTCTTGTCAGGTGTTCTCCAAACTCATCAGGCATTATAGGTGAAGACTCAGAGCTGTTCTCTTGGCAAAATGAGGTTGTAAAAAGTTTTGAATAAAAAGGGTGCCAATAATTGTGGCCAACGTGTTTTGGAGAAAAACATTTATTTAATAATGTGAGTTTCCCCCCACTTTCAATTATTTTCCTTAAATGAAAGGTTATAATTTTGTGAATTTTTTGAATGAAAGATCAAAAGGATAAACAATGCAGATTTCACAGCTTCTTTTGCTCATAATTACTAAGGGTGTCAATAATTGTGGAGGGCACTGTATGTTGTGCAGTTTCCAACAATGCTTTGGACACATGAAAATGACAAAAAAAGTATGTACTTACTGCACAGACTTGGACGCCTGAGACCTGAACTTGGTAAACTCTCCTGGAGCAGTCCACTCAGATCCCAGCTGAAACACAGAACAGGATTTCTTGATTATTAATGTTAAAAAACTTTTCATAATCCTCCATTATAATGCATTTTAATTGCTCCAAATCATTGTTAATGTAGGCTACATAAAGACTTCATCTTAGTCTGTATTGTACATTTTACATCCTAGTCTGTAAGACTGTAGGCCTACTACTTTTTAACATTAGTGCTAATAGTGACCTACTATAAATTGGATGCCAGATTTATTATATTTTCTTATAAACCTAATGTATGACTGGATAATCTGTATTTTCTAGAGATAGATAGAGATCACGGTTCTCCCATGATTCTGAAAACAAAGCAGACAACCAAACAAAATAATAGGTTCTGACAAAATGTTGTTTTAATGTTATAAATGAGTCGATTTATACATGTCTATAAATGTTATAAATTAGTCTATTAAAAATATTTATTCATTTAAATGAATCAGTTATGTAAACTCCTTTAAAATTAGTGAATGAAGGCTTGTTTCATTCAGAGTTTTTGAACGAATTTCATCATATAGTTATATTTCATCAATATACAATCTTTATCAAGCGTAACATTAGTTTCCAGTAGCGGCTCCTGTAAATTTAGGACCCAGATTCTGGGTCTTAGCGCTAGTTTATGCGCACTTTTGCGTTTGCATTGTATTATTCGGCCTGAGGGTGGCGCTCTAATGTTGATTGACACAGGTTGTTTTAAAATATTAAAAGTTGTTTTATTTGCTAAACAATACCAAAAACTACTCAAAAATTTGAGAAACATATTTCATTTAAATGAATACGACTTTTCGAAAATAAAAATATATAGGCCTATTATCGATTTGTTTTTGTTATTTGGAAAATTGTATATTCATCAAACAAAATGGAGTAAGTCTAATCCCAATTTTGCAGCCTTTAAAGTTTATTTAAAATCTGTAAAGTTTTTAAAAAATCGAAAAACCCAAACAACAGTGAAAATAAGTGGGACAGCCTGAAATCTGCCCCAATGGCTCATGATTACAGGATGCTGCAGTTCCATTTTTCACCACAGATTTACAATGGAAAATTGTGGGGTGCTGTAGAGCTGAGAAGGACTACGAAACGACGTATCATAATACATGCCTGCCGGAGACATACGTTAAATTGTAATATCCTGCTCACTTTACGTCTTAAAATAGTCAAGAAAATCCGAAAAATATTTACAATTTATTATTGTTTCAGCTTATATAGAGATCTATGTTTGAATTAATATTTTGGTGGGAGTTTGCCCCACCTGCCCTTACAGATGAGCCATGGCTGTTAGTTTCAAAGGTAATTTACTCATTTTGATTGTGAATGGCACAATATTGGTGTTTATATGCAGACTATAAACTTTTAGCCCAATATTTCGTATGTTTGCAACAAAGGAACAGCAATATTGTCAGCTGAAAACACTGTGAAGCTGTTTCATATAGCTTACATGAGAGCTGCACTCTGGTTCAGCGGCAGCGCGAAAGCAGGTTTAAATTCATATTCAGGCATGATCATAACTTCAAAGGTTTAATAGACTGCGGAATTGTTGTCATTTAGGAATAAGATCACGAGTGTGTTTGAATCGAGACTGCAATGGACCTGTAGCCTATGTATTTTTGTACCAGACCTCAAAAGTTACCTGGGCCCAGGCCCGGGCGGCCCCCCTGGTTCCGCGATCCAGGTTGTAATGTAATTACAATGTATTTACTATGTAATTAACACTGGGCAGGCAATTGCACCTATCAACAATTATCCACAAAATGTATTTGAATAATAAATAATATGAAAACATGTACAAAACAGTAACAAATTGCTTTAAAGTCTGAAAATTCCTCTTTATTTTTATGTATCTGCCATCAGACGTCGTTGCTATAATGCATTGCTACGGGTTAGCATCTTTCTTCGAGCTTGACTCATAGATGGCCATTCTGACACCGCTTGCTTGCTAACCACTATTCACTCTTTTGTTGTTGTAATTAATCTGCTCACTGGAAAAAGAAGTTTATGTCAGTAGTTGCACATTCAGGAGTAACTGTGAACACAGTTTACAAAAGCGATAGAGTACTGCAAACCATATATGCCTCTCTCAGTGATCGCTAGTGTGGCGATTCAATTATAAATCCACATTTTTAAAGGTGCCCTATAAAATTTTATTTGCCTTGGCATAGTTGAATAACAAGAGTTCAGTACATGGAAATGACATACAGTGAGTCTCAAACACCATTGTTTCCTCCTTCTTATGTAAATCTCATTTGTTTAAAAGACCTCCGAAAAACAGGCGAATCTCAACATAACACCGACTGTTACGTAACAGTTGTGATCATTAATATGTACGCCCCCAATATTTGCATATGCCAGCCCATGATCAAGGCTTTACACAAGGGCAGCCAGTATTAACATCTGGATCTGTGCACAGCTGAATGATCAGAATACGTAAGCAAGCAAGAACAATAGCGAAAAATGGCAGATGGAGCGATAATAACTGACATGATCCATGATATCATGATATTTTTAGTGATATTTGTAAATTGTCTTTCTAAATGTTTCGTTAGCATGTTGCTAATGTACTGTTAAATGTGGTTAAAGTTACCATCGTTTCTTACTGTATTCACGGAGACAAGAGAGCTGTTGTTATTTTCATTTTTAAACACTTGCAGTCTGTATAATTCATAATCACAACTTATATATCTCTCAAACAGTGTGTAATGTTAGCTTTAGCCACGGAGCACTATCAAACTCATTCATAATCAAATGTAAACATCCAAATAAATACTATACTCACATGATCCGATCCATGCATGCAGCATGCATGACGAACATCTTCAAAGATCCATTTGAGGGTTATATTAGCTGTGTGAAATTTGTTTATGCACTGTATAACTGCACTTATAGTCGAGAGCTTGGGGGGGCAGGGAGCGAGAGATTTAAAGGGGCCGCAGCCTGAATCAGCACATCGTTAATGATGCCCCAAAATAGGCAGTTAAAAAAATTTATAAAAAAAAAAATCTATGGGGTATTTTGAGCTGAAACTTCACAGACACATTCAAGGGACACCTCAGACTTATATTACATCTTGTGAAAAGACGTTCTACGGCACCTTTAAAAATATTACATAATTCATTTCTGCCCATTTGTCATGTAGAATACACCAACCAATTGTGATGTGCCACAACAAGCTCAAATTTCATTCGAAAATGGAGTGGTAATTTCCCGTTGGTTGGATGGTTTGTTGTTTGGATGGAAATGTTTTTACATAATCTTCTCTTCACCCACAGGGCAACTGAAGAGATTTCCACACCAAACCACGGTAACTAATGAGTGCTCTTGGAGCAGTGATCCAGAATGCAATCTCCAGCTCTCCATCCCAGCATGCCTGTCTTGTCTTGCCTCTCTTGCTTGTCATGTGTGTCATGTGTCTCTCACTCTCAATGCTTCTGTTCACAGCAAACATCGATGTAATTAATCATAATGCCTCCTGGATCATTTAAGATCCCTGCTGGCCTCAAAGACGCCTTTCATTCATAACACACACACAAGCCAACCAAAAAAAGTCCCGATTCCCCCACACTGGCCCCTCTTTTCGGCAAAAGGCGCATGTTTACTGTCGCACACACCTTACGTGGCTTTTAGGATCAGCACACACGTGTGTGACTCAGCCAATGCTAATTACCTCCACTGCTAAACACAACTTGGCCACTCACGGGTATTAGAGGACAAAGATGCGTTGTGTGTGTGTGTGTGTGTGTGTGTGTGTGTGTGTGTGTGTGTGTGTGTGTGTGTGTGTGTGTGTGTGTGTGTGTGTGTGTGTGTGTGTGTGTGTGTGTGTGTTTGTACACCTGCCTTCAAAGCTACAGTATATTTCCACTTGAAGACGACTACTGTAAAATCTTTCAAATGCGAGGCCAAGAGAAAATATTGGGTGGAAACTTCTTGGTAGCACACTTGCTAACAACAGTTATTTTAGGTTTAAAGGATTAGTTCACTTCTGAATGAAAATTTTCCTGATAATTTATTCACCCCCATGTCATCCAAGATGTCCATGTATTTCTTTCTTCAGTCGAAAATAGTTAAGGTTTTTGAGGGAAACATTCCAGGATTTTTCTCCATATAGTGGACTTCAGTGGGGATCACCAGGTAGAAGTTCCCAATTTTAGTTTCAATGCAGCTTCAAATGGCTTTACTAGGGCTGACCGATTGTCACGCGCATTTCGTCAGTAAAAGCCGGTTCCCTGATTACCGCTAAATCGCCATCACCTGCTTTCAAATGGAGCGCCATTTAATAGACAGAGCCGTAGATCACTGACAAGCCACGCAATATCGCGTTCATTATTGAAGACGATTCATCTGCGCGCGAAATGCGCGTGACAATCGCATGCGATATATCGGTCAGCCCTAGGCTCTACATGATCTCAGACAAGGAATAAGGGTCTTGTCTATCAAAACGATTTTAAAAAAATACTTTTAACCACAAATGCTCATCTTGCACTAGCTCTGCAATGCGCCATGCATTACGTTGAAAGGTCACGCATCAAGGTGAGTGTGGAAGTACTGCAGTAGGGCGAAAAACTTAATCTAATTTTCTCCTTCAACTTCAAAATCGTTCGATATTGTTGTTTTACCTTTTTTTTTTGTAAAAAGAGTTTGTACCTTTGTAACATGATTACGTCATGCGTACGGAGCTTAGAGCTTTTTTTTTTTTTTAGAAAATGACCAATCGTTTCACTAGATAAGACCCTTATTCCTTGGCTGGGGTCGCGTAGAGCCCTTTGAAGCTGCACTGAAACTGTAATTTTGACCATTGAACCCTGTTGAAGTCCACTATTTGGAGAATAATCCTGGAATGTTTTCCTTAAAAAACTTAATTTCTTTTTGACTGAAGAAAGAAAGACATGAACATTAGGGCTGTAACGATATGCGATATGAAATCGAAATCGCGATACACAGGTCCACGAACCTGTATCGCGATTTGAGAAGGCAGAATCGCGACACACCCCTTCCAACTCCCAGAGTTATCCTTCCTGTCCAGATCCAATGCTACCACATTTTTAAATTACTATAAGTATTAGGGGTGTAACGATTTATCGTAGATGGTGTGTCTCAATCAGCTCTCTAGTTCAGTAAGTGTTTCGGGCACACATTGAATCTTGCAAGCAGGTTTAAACGTTTCTCATGTCAGTCTCTTGCATGGTCGCGTGAGAAAAGTCGTGGCTTTCTTTCACCGCAGTGCACAGCAACAGCTGTGCTCACAGAAAAGCAAAAGACGCTTGCGATGCTTTGCTTTAAGTTCTGTGGCGCCGTTCACATATTGCGTCTTTTCCGCGTGCAAGTCAGTTATTATTTTCAAATGTAGCCGCGCGGCAGGCGCGCTCATAATGGGATCAACACGGTCGCGACGCGCATGCAATTCTCAACTTCTCAGAATGCCGCAAGCGCACCGCAGGTCGTGTGACAAGAATCAACCGATCAGCTATGGCCTTTCCGTAACAAAACATCAAAAGCTCAGCCGAACAGCTGATCATAGCTGTACATGGTGGTTTTTATATCTTATCTCCATCAATATATCTCGTAGTAAAACTAATGCAAGGGCTAGAAATCATTTATCCTTTGCAGAAACATCCTCTGATCCTCTTGGAGAGCCCAGTTCAAGGTTGCATAGCAACGACCGACGCCACGGGAGCGCAAGCGCTTTGGAAAGGAGGAGAAGCGGTGCGGATGCGCCTTCCACGCGTTTTTAGACGCGATATGTGAACGGCCCCTATTCATAATTCTAAGTTCATGTTAAATTTAAAAAAAAAAAATTAGTGACAGACAGCCCTATTCAACTGTTAATTTTAATACAAAAGGTTTTTATTAAAATTTTATATTTATTTATTTTATTGAAATGTGATCTTGTGTGTACAAGGACAATTATTGAAATTTGTTAATTTTTTTTTAATAAATCTTGTTTGAATTTCATTTTTATTTTGTTCAAAATATCGTGATACGTATCGTATCGTGAACTCCGTATCGAGATACGTATCGTATCGTGACCTGAGCGTATCGTTACACCCCTAATGAACATCTTGGATGACATGGGGGTGAGTACTGTAAGATGGTTGTGCCCTTGCTACAAAAGCTATAACAGAACATCTTTTTTTTTTTTTTTTTTTTTTTTATATATATTCTGTATAGTGTTTGTTATAAATTTTCTGATTAGAGTGGAAATCCATTTGCTAAATAAATGCAATTTGACTGACTGCTTCATTCCCACTTTAAGCATTAAATTAATGTAAAGTTTTCAGACACTTAATTGCATGTTATGTACAATATTTATTTAATTTTATATTAAATGCAATTAGCTGAACTTGTGGGCAGAGCCCTCTCTGTAAGCTCACTGCTGTCTCGCAATCACAACAAAATCGCATAATCAAATTGCTAAAAAATTAATAATTTCATCACTATTCACAATGTATACACTGTAAAAAGTAATAAACTAGCTACTCAATAAAATTGTGATTAATGTGATTAATTACATTTAACATATAAGAAATGAGTTAAAATTAAATCAAATTAATTCCTTAAAAGTCAACCATTTCAAATGTGTAAAATTAGCAAACACCATTACAAAAACCACAAACCTACATAAAAGACAAAAAGTCAAACTGCCCAACCAGATGAAACACTGATCAATCATTTTCAATACAATCAACATCAACATCTAAAACTCTGTTAATTGTTGTGTTGCTCTTCCCTTCAGTGATTCTGCTTTTTATCATCGGGTGTCTTCAAAGTTGGCAATAAAAAAATAAAGCGTTCTTAATTCATCTTTGACGTCTGTCTGTTATTCAGAAATTTTGTTTAAATTTTACTTAAATTTTACTCGTTTTAAATTGTTGACATTTAAGGAATTAATTTGATTAATTATAACTCAATTCTATTTGTTGAATTTCATTAACACTCTGAGGTCTGAGGTATCGCAGGCGATACCACCACGTTTTTTTTCTTACCAGTGTGAAAGAGACTCAAAATACTCCATCAATGTTGCACATACAATTAAGAGCTATACACAATTTTAATCTGTTAAATATCTTCTTTCATTTGTGTAAAATGTTGTGCTTTTTGCAAAATAAGGAAAACTAACACGATGCGTGATCTCTCGTCTCCCTCTGAATGAAGTCCAATCTGATAGTTCTCAGAAAATGAACTGTAACTTAGTAAATACTAATGACAAAAAAATTAGACTTATGTCTAAAGGAACGTTGAAATGTCAGGTTTTAAATCGTGCAAGTCAAATCGAAAACAGAGCGTCCTACGGCTGCAAGTATGAATTGAAAACACAGTATCCAGCACTCATAGTGATGAGAATAAATATAGAATAAATACTACTCCTCTGTATAGAAAATTGACAAACATAAGAATACATCAATATTTCTCCAAATGTGCATGCTTTTAACCTAAAAGCCTATATGAAATGCCATAGAGGTAACATAATTGTTCAGATACTTTGCATCACAGAAATACATTATATTTTAAAGAATATAAAAGAATACCATTATTTTAAATTGTAATAATATTTCACAGTATTTCTGTTTATGATGAGCTGAGACATTATTACAGATGTTTTTTTCACAGCCTACCTGACTGAAAGGCCTTATTAATATGCAAGTCATTTCAGGTCATTATTATGCGATTATTTTGTCTTCTCAGGTGTAAATGACCCATTATTCATGATGATTCGCGCCTCCACGCATACTGTTTTTCTTGACAAAAAGTGTCTTACAAAAACTAAATTAATATATTGTTTTATATGAAGGAGTAGGCAGCATAATTTTTACATAATTCTGAAGCAAAAACTCTAGTCTACAACCTCCAATACCCAGAAGTCTTATGAACAAAGATTTAATATACTTTTTTTGGCCTTATTTCAGTGACTTAAGTTTTTTGTTTTTTCAATAACCACGCATAAACATTATTCCTTCAAAAATACAAACATGTACATACATGTTCCTCACATATTATGGTAACCTAGTTTGTGTGAATACAGTGTGATGACACTTGTGTCATTAATGTGTTTATGAACAAATGAAAAAAGCACAAATGTCAGGTCATGTCAAAACTTCTCCAGGCCCCAAATCAGCCTCACACTCCAGAGGATTAATAATATTGCTTGTAATCTGCTGCCAAAATTTTGCCTAGTAGATATAGCATATTAAATTTTACAGCGTACTCGGGGTATGTTTACATGAAAACGATGTACTAAACACGGAAATATTTTTCCTTTGCTTTTATCACGTACAGACGACAATGTTGTCAAAACGATCCCCATTCACATGGATCTGCAAAAACAACTAAAAACTGTTTTCTGCTGCCAGGCCAGTAGTTGGAGATGTAAAAAAAAACACTATGTGCCTATAGACTGAACACGTGATACGCATTTGCGTGACGTCACTGTTTTCACAAACTCACATTTTTGTTGTTTACATGGAGACGATAAACACACTGAGACCAAAAGGTCCTTACACACTGAGACCGAAATTTTCGTATGCGTTTTTTCATATTCGTCATTCTTAAAATTTTTCAGGCACAGAAACCTTGCACACTGAGTCAATACAAAATGGAGTCTTTAAGCAGTGAGGATGATTTTGTTGTCCTCTCTCTTTTTAAAAATTGAAAGAGGAAATATTGGGTCCATCCAATCCTAAGATTGTGTAGAGACGAAGGAGAGTTCCACCTCCTTATCAAGAAGCTGCAGGATTATTATTATTTGTCATACAGTGTTTTGTGCTGCGAGATGAAGTAGATCAACTTGTCAGACGTTCGCTTTGGCGTTTGGCTCTGAATTGTCAAAACACCTCTCAAAATGCTTGCTACAAATGTAAAAAACGCAGATAAAAGGATCACAAGCCGGGACTCGAACTCAGGTCGCCCAAAGCGCATTGGCGCTACATGTCAGCGCTGCCAATGAGGTCATCGGCGCCGACCAAAATTTTATATGACAGATGAAAGTTTCGGAGGCAGTGTGTAAACGTAATTGATGCAACGTGAGGTCATATTTATTTTTTAATGTGCAAAAATTTTGAACTCAGTGTGCAAGGACCTTAATGGTATAATTTTCAAAACCTTGCACTTTGAAACCCCATTTAAAATGCTTGCGTTTTCAGGCCCCCAAAACGCTGTTGACGCATAAATGACCGACCAAAACGCATAAAAAGTTTTCCATTTTTAGTTGTAAACAGCTGTAAAAAACGTGTACAGTCCCTCAGTGACAAATGCAATCTTTGTCACGGAATACACTTGTTTGTTTACATAGAGTTCACAGTTTCGTTCTCATTTCCTTTCAATATCTGAGGTAAATTATATGCCCCAAGTCACAGAAATAGAAACAGTTCCAAAATAGAATCAACTGCCACTCGTCATGTATCATCATAGCGGCTGGTTAGGACGAGTGTCACAACACGGTCTTGGTGAGGGGAAGATTTTCAGTGAATTACTTAAATATAAATCTCTTTTGCACAAAAAGCTTTTGTTTATCTTCAGAAGATTTCGAATATAGTGCTCAAGACGTGTGCCCCACTTTTGGGGTGCTTTTTTATCATTTCTGGAGGTTGACAGCCCTCATTTTCAATGTAACATATTTAGCATCCTGGGCATGGTATAAGAAAAATAAGTTGCACCGATTCGGAACAGCATTAGGGTGAGTAAAAGATGACAGAACTTCATTTTTGGAGTGAATTATTCTTTAAGGTTCTCTCTGTAACACAATTTGTCGGACAATGGAAGTGCAACGGATAACCTGACAACTGTATTTTTTCATCTTTCAGAGATGGTATTTCTGCTGGTGTTACCCCACTGCTCCTCTCTCCTTTATACCATTCCATCTATTTTTGAGCCATGTGAACTTTCCCCAAACACAGAATTACATTGAAGAAACTCATTTTGTCTATCTGCGACCCTGGAGTATTGAATAGATGGAAAGAGGGCAAACTAAGAAAATACAGGAGCAATGAAGTCACACTGCTATTATACTGAAGCGAGATATTGCACTTTCTTCTTTGTGTCTTTCTTCTCTCTCAGCTCTTTTGTTCCCACTTCATTCACTATTTGTCAAGTAGTCGCCTCAAAATTGAGATGAATCTGTCTGCCTTATTCAGACGAATCTCTTAGAGTTGAAACATTTGAGTGTCTATATCTACACCCACATAAACAATGTGCTTCTCTGTTTCCCCAGCTTGGATGGATTTCCCCATCTACAGGTGACTGGAAAAGGTCTGTCACTTCCGTAAGGAGTCACTCGGAATTCCGGACAGGCTGTGATTCATTTCTTAGACAAAGAGACGCCTTAGCGCCTCAGCGTTTCAATCGATCACACATCTCTGTGACCGGGTATCGAGTCCTTGCGGGCGTGTGAGCGCCTAGTCCCGTCTGAGCCAGACGTAATCGATACGCTAGTAAACCACACACTCCCTGTACACTCTCACAGGCTTCTGGCTGAGGCGCTAATTGTGTTTTACAAAGCCAATGCTCGCTCACATCGCACAAATCTACACTTCTAAGCACCAAGACCACTGGGGAATAAATCTAAGTGAAATCCA
This sequence comes from Chanodichthys erythropterus, assembly GCF_024489055.1. Classification (NCBI taxonomy): domain Eukaryota; kingdom Metazoa; phylum Chordata; class Actinopteri; order Cypriniformes; family Xenocyprididae; genus Chanodichthys; species Chanodichthys erythropterus. Next base: position 21,948,870 of record NC_090244.1, read on the forward strand.
CCAAGCAGTAGCAGCAAGACCTTCTGTTTGAGGAAATAGCCACCACTGTTCACAGTGACTCTACCATTCAATGACTACTGAAAGGAGTGTTGATTGATATTTACACTTTAAAGCCTATAAAATTGAATACAGGTTCTTGGGCAAGTATAATATACACAATAGGGATGTGGCCGAAGTCGAATACCTTATTTGGAAAGGCACAGAAAAAGAATAAAGCATTCAACGGAGCCCTTAAGTAAGCAATAAGGGGTGCTGTATCGTGAATAAGTCACAGCTGAAAGGTGATTGAAAACCAAAAAAAAACAAAAAAAACATGAAAACGGTTACCACTCAATACAAATATTAAAGCCAAAAAAGAATTGCAACTTTCACAAAGTTAAATCACTAAAAGCCTTCCTTCCGCCAGAAAAAAATAGTCCCTGACCGTGAACAGCAACAGAAGTTACATTATTACGCCATTAGATGGCGGCAAAGACTGTCTTTATGAGTGTGTCACTCAGTAGCAAAGACTTTTATTTTGAAAAGACTGAATTGTTGTGAACAGGGAACAAGACGCAACTGACAAATGCTTTGACTAGCTCTGTCAGTCAAGGGAAAACCCCTTAACTGTTAAAAGGACAAGATAATACATCGGACATTTAAACAGATTTTTTATTATGAACACAGGACTGACTTGAAGGAAAATGCTAAATCTGAATGCAGGTAATAAACTCGCTCAATCAATCTCTTTCTCACAATACTCTTCTACATAATACAGTAAGCTTCAATGAACAATATCAATTGAGAACATACAGTTTAAGAGTGGTTGCTAAGGGTGTTGTGTAGTGATACACAGAACTGTTGGGTGAAGCGGTCATAGCCGCGTTTTATCGTGAATAAAACAGTTACACTTCAGTTTTTATATTTATAACATGATACAGCAACATTACACGACAAAGAGCGTTGTTTTCCTGAATATCCTGAATAAAACCATCACGACTGAAAATGTGACACTAAGGACCATAGCGCATTTCACGACAACACAATCATGTTTTCGTTACTGAATGATTCAGTATTTTGAAAGAACTGGTTGAGTCAAAGATTCAATAGTTCTGTCCCAAATGACGCAATATACACTATGCACTGCACTATGTACTCATCCGTGTAGTGCGTGAATTGTAAAAGGTTATTTTATCATTTAACATTGGAGTCTGATACCCCTCCCCCTCCACTACGCAATTAAAGCTGCGACAGTTGAGTGCATGAAGTGTCCAACATTCCACACTTCGTTTTTTCTGTTAATTTAGAAAAAATGTAAAATGTCATGGAATAGAATTAGGACGTACCTAATGATCTATTCAGAAACAACTGCCTCATTCTTGAATGAATCATCCATTTGAACAAATCATTTGAATGAATGACTCAATGACTCATTAAGACACTTGCCGCCACCTACTGGCGGTTTAGTTTCATGTTTAAAAGTATCATTCTTTCCAATATTTGTATATTCAAAAAAAAAAAAAAAAGAAAAAAGAAAAAGAAAGAAACTCATAACATTATTTAATTATTTAAAGTTGTAATTTTTCAGTGTAAATTCATTTTATTGGAAATAGCCCTAAAGTGTCTTATTATTCTAATTGAACAATCAATTTATTGATCAAATTTAATAATTAAAAATGAAAGATCCAGCATACATTTAATCAAATTAGGGGGAAAAATGCCCTTTAAAAAAGTAAAAAAAAAAAAAAAAAGCCCTCTGGGTAAGTATCACAACATAAATGTTGAGCCCCACACACACATTTTAGTTGTGGTGCTCCTAAATTTTTGCTGGTGCTCCAAATCTTTTGAAGTTGGGAGCAGCAGTGCTACCAAGTAAAAAAGTTAATTTCGAGCCCTGTGCCCCCAAATTATATACAATATAATTACCCAACTATATAATTGCGAGAGAAGGCAAAAGCTTTGAAAGATATTTTTTTCCTCCCATCTCACATTTTTTCCATCACCATGTCCCGTTAGGGGCTCCATAGAATACATAATTTCCTTTCTGAATGAGGAATTTGGCCTGGGCACACATATATATATATATATATATATATATATTTATGTATGTGTGTGTGTGTGTGTGTGTTATATTCATCGTAAGCATTAAGAGATAGCATTCCCAATCTTAAATCCCTTACCTTTCCCACATAGGCCAGCAGACGTGCATTGAGAGGGCTTTCATCTGAACTCAACCAGAACTCTGAGTTATCATCGGAAGAAACCGCAAACTGAAAATCACCTGGACAAATGAGACCAACAGACACTGTAAGCGGCAGGTAACAATGATCCTTCTTGTATGTGTAGTAGTAGTATACAATTCTTTTTCGATAACAGCTGTGTGTGTGTGTGTGTGTGTGTGTGTGTGTGTGTGTGTGTGTGTGTGTGTGTGTGTGTGTGTGTGTGTGTGTGTGTGTGTGTGTGTGTGTGTGTGTGAGAGAGAGAATGTCTCTGTTCTACATTCTGTATCCCGTTTGTCACCATGATAAATATCTACTAGAAATGGTGGATTTTAATACAAAAGATCATTTACCATCCTTGTAAGGTAGAATATATCCAAATATCCTCAGGCCGTAGTTCTTCCATTTGGGAGCCACAGCCAACTTCTTTACAGTAGTTCTCGTCTGGAGAGATTAAATGTATGAATATGAAATTAGTATGTAAAATACCATTGTGGTGGGATGAGTGAAGATATGGTGGGTCATAATGTGTAAAAAAAATAATATATATATATATATATATATACACACACACACATTCCTTCATATTTTAAGTCTGTGTCTGGGATAAGAGTAAAACAATGACATTATTTAATGAGGAAAAGGCAAATATGACTAATCAAGACATGACAAAAAAGTTTAAAACAAAATAAAATAAATAATGATAATTCTGATAGTTGTCAAAAATCAATCGCTGATATATAATGGTGCCAACTTATGTTGTATTGTATTTCAAATGCCTGTGTGAGTTTTGAAGCCACTCCTGCTGTGTCTGTTCAGTTATACACAATGTGTGAGAGAGCAGAATCTCTGTTATCTGTCATCTGTTTATAAAATCACAAAGACAGAAAGATGGAGAAAAAGAAACAGAGGAACAGAGAGAAGAGTTTCCGGAGCAGAGAGTAACTGTTTTCACAGTATGCGTCTGTACGTGCTTTTAATTTTGGGTGAGTTCTGTCAGACTTTTTGAGCTGTGATCTATAAAAACAGGCCTGCCAAAAAAAGAATAAATAAATAAATAAATCACAAGGTAAAAGTTGAGGTGGGAGGACTGTGTAGGTGGTCTGAACCAACAGAATTCACAATGACAGTTCAGGAGAAGCGTACTGTATTCCACCCATTACAACCTGCAGGGGCTTTCAATGAAATGAAACCACCCACATGGTGATAGAGGGTTGAGCTTTTCAGACACACCTTCCAAATCCTGATAATCATCAACAAAAAGGTGGTTCACGATAAATTAAAGGAATAATTCAGAATAACAGAATTGTGATATGGACAGTTGATAGCAAAATAAAACTAATCAAATAAATAATTCAGAAAGAACTCAATAAATAGTAAGTAAATGATGATACCAAAATAAAACTAATCAAAAAAAAAAAAAAAAAAAAAAAAAAGCTAATAAATAAATTATGACATAATTAGGATATGGCTAGGTGATCCCAAAAAAAAAAAAGGCATCAAATAAATAAATAAAGAACAGACCCTTTTCACATTTCCGGGTTTCTCAGAAGCGGAAGTCGTCATAGTTGGGTAAAATTCAACAGCGGTGAATGAGAGAATACATTGTTTCCATAACTTTCAGAAAGAGGGGGAAAAAATAAAGAGAGACTGATAACGGCAGTCAGAAGAGAGAAAGATGTCATTTTTACCATCACTCCCATAGCCGCTGTATTAGAAACACCCTCACAGCAGCGTTAACTCGTTTTTTGTAATTTGATGCAAAGGTAATATAATGCTAAGTATAGGGTTGTAAATATACATACGTTTAAAAAAAAAAAATAATTAAAATTAATTTAAAATTTTTATATATAACTTTTTATATATTATACTTTTAAGATTTATGATATTGATGACTGTTAAAACACGCCATCACAGTCCATGAAAAGGGTCTATTGGGATATGGCTAGGTGATACCAAAATAAAAGTCATCAAATTTAAATTAATTAATTAATTAATTAATTATGACAGAATTGGGATATGGCTAGGTGAGACCAAAATAAAAGTCATCAAATTTAAATTAATTAATTAATTATGACAGAATTGGGATATGGCTAGGTGAGACCAAAATAAAAGTCATCAAATTTAAATTAATTAATTAATTATGACAGAATTGGGATATGGCTAGGTGAGACCAAAATAAAAGTCATCAAATTTAAATTAATTAATTAATTAATTAATTAATTATGACAGAATTGGGATATGGCTAGGTGATACCAAACTAAAAGTCATCATATTGAAGAAAAAAAAAAATAAATAAATAAATCTAATAAATAAATGATGACAGCATTGGAATATGGCTAGGTGATACTAAAATAAAAGCTATCAAATATTAATAATAAGTCCATAATTAATTATCAAAACTATATCATTTATATCCTCATAACTTCTACACCAACAATTAAACTGTATATTTTACTTGTATTAAACAAATACATTTACACTTAAAGGGATAATTCAGTCAAACCTTTATTTATTTATTTCTCTTTTGTTGAACATAAAAGAAGATATTTTGAAGAACGTTGGTAACCAAATCGTTTCTGGTCCCACTGTCTTCCATAGTATTTTTTTTTTCTATACCCTCCTGAGAACCAGAAAAAAAAAAAAAAAAAAAAGTTTTGTGAATTTAGTTTTTTTTTTATTATTATTATTATTGTCATTACATTGTTTGGAGCATAAGAAACAAATAAAATAATTAAAAAAAGTATTTTATTCATATGTTATGCATATATTTTTTGTTATTCAAATAAATAACAAGGCATGAATATAAAGGCAAAAACAATGTTTTTTTGTGTGTTTTTTTTTTTCATTCACCAATCAATTTTTAGGTTTGAGGTGTTTCTTTAACCAATTATAACCTATAATCATTCTGTTATATCTTTAGTTGAAATTCATCTTTATACAATGTCGTATAAAGATGAATTTCAACTAAAGATATAACAGAATGATTTGATATACTATTTTACTTTATGCGCTTTGTGTGTAAAATGGCCATAAGCGGGTTTTCCCATTCTGTACAATTCATTGATACATTGTATCTAATTTGCATATTAATGTGTTCTTGGAGCAACATGTAATGAAAAAAGAAGTGTAATAATGGGAGTAATAGTTGGCAACATTTTCATAAGAATATCTAATATTTCATAGGAATACTGATATATAATTTCTCCAAACCACCTGACTTGCATGCTTTAAGTCCTGGTGTCCATATAAAAATCGTTGTCCTGTTTTGTAACAGAAAGTCATATTCTGATTTGAAACCCCAAAACAATTTTCTGAGATGCTGATTTATGACAATTTGAAAATGACTCATATTTAAATGATAATTACAAAATATTATCATATTTCCATAAGGGTGATCACTAAATTAATGTCAGCCATTTTAAAGACCAATGAGTGAATATGCTCTATCTGCTTTAAAACTTTGCATACGGCATACGGCATCAGAGAAATTTGCTAAAATATAACATCAACTAGTGGAAAAAAAGTCTATGCTTGGGTCACAGGAGAATAATATGGAAGTCAATGGAGACCAGCAAATGTTTGGTTATCAACATTCTTCAAAATATCTTCAACAGAAGAAAGAACTGAAAACAGAATTTTCATTTTTAGGTGAACTATCCCTTTAAAGAACCAATGAAAAAGTTCAACAAGCACAGTTTCATTACTTGCATTAACTTATTTCCTATGAAACAGTGTGAACATTAGCTATGCAATCATTCCATTTTTTTTTTAATAACAGCCAATAGGAGTTGGTATTGGGGGAGGGGCATTTGTATTTAGAGAGCATTATTGGATGAAAATCTGGACACACCCTCAAGTGCAGGATTAGTCATCAAAACAGACATGTCCATTTTAAATGCATATATGTCCAATAAAATACTTGCACTAGTCAATGTTTTAGATTGCATTTGTCCTTGCAACTCCTACAAAAATCTAATAACACTGGAGTTCTCTTCCACGAAAGAGAAATGGATTTCCCAACTGAGTGTAACATACTGACAAGTTCTTCTAAAGAGCAAATTCCTCCCAACGATCACATAGCCGCATGTTTACCCAGCTTTCTGCTAATATTTACTTTCCACCGTTTCAGATACGCTTCACTAGGCTCCCCAAGCAAATTCATGGCCGCTTTAGTGCGAGACGTGGGCTTGTGTTTTAAAATGCAAATCTAACCAAACACAACGCTGTCACATTACTCTAAAACTCAATTATGTTTCTCATATCATCACGACAGCCGCCATTTAAACCAAAACAACATGCTTTCAAATATCCCTACTAAAGTTTATGGCACCAATGACTGTATATTGATGCATCATATCTCTGTTTTAGGGATATTTCCCCCTTTTATAGCATTATTCTGTTTCCATTTTGCTCTACAAACTCAATTATAACAGTATCTCATAAATCATACAAGCTAAACAGATACTTAATAATTCATGTGTTGATATTAATAATTAACTTAGTCATCTAAAGACAAATTGTCCTCTTTAAAGCTTCCTGCACTAAAAACTGGCCACAGGGCCAATGAAAAGAGTACAAACTGTTTAAACATTTGAATTAATAAATATCTCATTTCCAGAATAAATAAGCACAGCAACTGATGGTTTTCGCCTTAAAATATGTTCTCATTGTTTTTCCCTATAAACTCCTGATGTCTCTTGAGATGGGAGTGTGAGTTTTAGCCGCTCCAGGACAACAGACAAACCAATTTCATCTACCAATCACCCCAGAATACATGAATGTGTGATCTGGTCTATGAGAGTTTTGAAGTATATTTGAAAATATTCTCAAGAAAATAACAAAAAGACATATCCAAGTGTTCAAACATCCTTCAAGTTTTAGGATTTTTTTTTTTATTGTTTTAGAAAGTACAACGAACCAAAAAAAGTAAGATTCTGCACTAAATTTAGGCCTTGTATACACTAGTGTGTAAGTATTGCTATGGTTACGCCTGTTGTTTACAGTACGTCGACGTTTTCGAACCTCAAAAACTTTTGAAAGCACTGCAGAGCCCATTTTAGTTTGAAAACGTTTCAGTGTAAATGTACCAAAATGGAGACTTTTGAAAACGATGGCGTCGCTGCCCACGTTCACTCTGCGTATCCTTGACGACCATGTAAACAATAACATGAGGACTGAACTTTCCTGGCTTTGTTGTCATTTTTAGCAGTCATTGTGCAGTTAAACTATGCATTTTTTAATACTACATGCGCAAGAGGCAACTGATTACACTTGTACGCGCGTGCCCAGTGTGCATGAACAGTCATGTGACATGCGTTTTCAGTCATGTAGTGTAGACAGAGCTTGTTTCTGAAACGCTGTGGAAACGCCATGTAGATGAGGATCGTTTTCATTTTAAAACACTGTTTTAAAACAAAAACGCACTAGTGTAAACGGGGCCTTAGTCTCTAATTTGTGACGTTGATCATGTGACTTCTTTGTACAGATGGTCACATGTTATTTCTTTTATTAAAGGGTTAGTTCACCAAAAAATGAAAATTCTGTCATTTATTACTCACCCTTATGCCGTTCCACACCTTCGTTCATCTTCGGAACACAAATAGGGATGTTGCGGTGACAGATTTTTTCCACCGGTTAATCGACGTGTAAAAAAACGGTAATCCCGGTGTCACCGGGGTTGCGTGTCGGGGATTTCGGGTGGCCGAAAATGCGGTCGTGCGGACGTGCACACGTCTCAATTTACTTTCACTTTAATTAGCGGCAATTCAGTAGCATTTGTTTGAATTAATCATGGGTTAATTTATTTTATTCTTAATAAAAATACACAAAACAATAAGACACTCGCTTGTATTACACACATCTTTATTGCAAAATGAATAATAACTTAACACACCATGCAAAAACTAAACAAAAGCACTTATGAAACACCTTTAAAGTGCATTTATTAACAAAACGAACCACTGCACACATCGTGCAAGTATCAAACAAGAAATTAGATAAAAAAATTCACTATTCGTTAAATAAGTGCCTGCCTTTTTCAGCAAAAAACAAAACAAAACAAAAACACAGCACAACCATCGAATATGAAACGAACGAACATCAAAAACTTCGTTCCCTGTTGGCATTTGGTTTGAATCCAAAATATTTCCAAATAGGTGCTTTTGCATTTCGCTTTGAAACCAGATCTTACGCCATCCTTTGCCAGTTAGCTCGCCTCACTCTCAAATGATAAATGAAATCGGACACCGGCTGCTGCTTTACTGTGGCGCTCGTTCCGCTTATGCTAAATTACGAAGGCATGTAGTCACTAACAGAATTAAGTGCTTTATTGCTATAGGCTAAAACTTCAACACGATGGGGGCGGTGCCGGTGGTCAAGTGCTATGACCGGTAGGTGGGTTAAACACCATGTATCACCGGTAACACCGACTATCGCAACAAGCCTAAACACAAATTAAGGTATTTTTGTTGAAATCAAATGGCTCCGTGAGGCCTGCATAGCCAGCAATGACATTTCCTCTCTCAAGATCCATAAAGGTACTAAAAACATATTTAAATCAGTTCATGTGAGTACAGTGGTTCAATATTAATATTATAAAGCGACAAGAATATTTTTGGTGCGCCAAAAAAACAAAATAACGACTTATTTAGTGATGGCTGATTTCGAAACACTGCTTCATGAAGATTCGGAGTGTTATGAATCTTTTGTGTCGAATCATGATTCGGATCGCGTGTCAAACCGCCAAACTGCTGAAATCACATGACTTTGGCGCTTCGAACGGCTAATTTGACACAAAAGATTCATAACGCTCCTAAGCTACATGAAGCAATGTTTTGAAATCGGCCATCACTATATATTTTGTTTTTTTGGCGCACCAAAAATATTCTCGTCACTTTATAATATTAATATTCAACCACTGTACTCACATGAACTGATTTAAATATGGTTTTAGTACATTTATGGATCTTTAGAGAGGAAATGTCATTGCTCCTTATGGAGGCTCATGAAGCCATCGGATTTCAACAAAAACAACTTAATTTGCATTTCGAAGATTAACAAAGGTATTGCGGGTGTGGAATTCATATATACTTGTTCATACTTGTTTGATACATATTCAAATGATGCTGTAAAACATTATCATTGGGTTTTGTTCTTTTTAGCTTGCCCAATACAGCAAAAGAGGGACAAAAATACCCAAACACTCAGATTTATGATGATAATATAAAGAAAGCAGAATAGTCTGAGACTTTTATATTCATACTCACATGGGGGTAGAGAGGAAAATGCAGGTTCTTCCTGAGCTGAGCGACTGAGGAGCCACACCAGTCTTCAAACACGTGGAGGTTTGCTTGACCTTTAAACTGTCAAGAAGACACATGGAAGACCAGAATTAAAATTACTTTCAGAGATACTGGTAAAGTGAACGGAAAAACTGCTGAACCACAACTGACCAGCACTCACTGTAATATATACTGACTAGGGCTGTTCAACGATAACCCTGGTTATCGTGTACAAAATAAGAGTCTGTGTTTACGTAATATATGTGTGCTTGTTTTGTGTATAATTATTATGTATATATAAATACACACACATACATGTATATATTTAAGAAAAATATCTTATATTTCTATACAAATATTTACATTTATATATAATTTAAATATATAAAAATATAAATATATTTATAATATTTATACATACATGCTTATATTTCTTAAATATATACATGTATGTGTGTGTACTTATATATACATAATAATTTTTTGAAGAGTAACTGAAATAATTACGGCATTAAAATATTAAAAACTCCAATGTTTTTAATCGCAATGTTTAATTTGTGTGTGTGTGTGTGTGTATATGTGTGCATATATATATATATATATATATATATATATATATATATATATATATATATATATATATATATATATATAGTGATTGTATTCATGCTTCAAAATTCATAAAGGCAGCAAAAGATGCTAAATAGCAATAGATGCTTTTTACACTAACAATAGCAGCATTTTCTTAGCTATATGCTATTTACACTAGGTGAAAAAAGCGATATATTCTATTTACACCATGTAAAAGTATCAGTTCTTTGCAATAAGAGTAAATAGTAATTATATGCTTATCTAAACTTTAATTTGGCAAATACTATTTGCACCTCAGTATTTTTGTACATTAACAGGATGCGATAATATCATAGAGTGTAGATGATTATATTTATTAAAATTATTAAATGGATGCTGCCTTATTGGGGGAATAAAAATCCTGCCTACACCTTCCCCTAACCCTACACAATAAACACTTTTAATATTATTAAACACTCGTTTGCAGTTTATTTCCACTTTTAGAACATTATTTTCATTTTTATTAAAAATAAATGCAAGCTCGGCAAAAAGCGGATTCCAACCCGCGTCGATCGCATTAAAAACCAGGTCTGCGAGCCTTATTCACTACTGCTGTGCCACTGAATTCAGTGCGTCTTTTTTAAAACTTGAGTGGCCGTTGGTGGGCGGAGCTAGTGTAAATAGCCAACAAGGAACGCTATTTGCACTTACAGTAGTGTAAATAGACACTCCGATTCATAAAAGTTGTGTTCATTGCTAAAGATTATCATGATGAACAAAACGTGTAAGAATCATATTCTGTTGCTCACAAAGCTTATTTTCTGCAATAATCCAAAAGCCAATGGAAAAAATCCTATTGGGTTTTTGTTAATGGAAACTGAAAGGCTGATGCTTAACCCTTAAATGCAAGACTGTTTCGCCAATCATTCTTACATATTCGGGTCTTTATCGACCCGGATCAATATCTAACATGGAAGGATCTCTACCTGTCGCGATAATATAAAACTCCTCTGATATCAGAGTAACAATTACAGAAGAATAAAATAAATCATATTTTGTTACCTTTTGGAACTTGAAAGGGCTCAGTTTGAGCAGATGTTTTATGCCATCACCACTGTCCTCATCAGAGCTCATTTCCCAGTAAATTCAGCAAATAATAGGCTATTTTTATGTTTGAGGTCACGAATATGAGCCCATTCGCGATCTCAAACGTATTCTCAAAACTATATAATTTTCAGCATCTTCAAAATCAATATTTCGATCGCTAACAGCTTCACCAGATTCATCCAGTAACAGTTACAGTCATATTTGATTGCGTTTGATTGCGTTTTCTGTTTTTCTGTTCGTCACTTCAGCATTGTGTATCAGACATTGCCACCTTGTGGAATAAAAGTTAATTGCACTTATTCCATCATCTAATATTCAGTTATTGTTGTGCAGAAAAACATATACATACACTGATACACACCTCGGGTTGTTTGCGACCCTATTACAATTTTTACAAAAAATGAATACAAAAATAGGCATTATTTTATAATTTTGTGATTTTTTTTCTTGTTATATTCTTTATAATGGATTGATTGAGGAATACCAAGAAGGTTGATGACTAACTTTAAAAAACGAAGGAGGAGGAGGGTAGTGAATGACATCCCGGGTCACTAAAGACCCGAGTTATGCATTTAAGGGTTAAAAAAATACATCATCTCTGCAGAACTCTATAAAGTCTTTTATATTATATATGTATATATATATATATATATATATATATATATATATATATATATATATATATATATATATATATGTATATATATGTATATATATATATATATATATATATATATATGTATATATATATATATATATATATACACACAACAACCATGAGTTTTGGCAAACTTCTGTAGTATTATGAGATTTATAGCTGAATGACACCAGGGACTGAGTCCCCAAACTGCTGAAGGTCTGTGAGAAGAAGGGATGTAGATCTAATCCTGTCCTGACCGCTGCTGTGTGACCTCAACAGGACTGATCCACCACATTTTGATCCACAGGGAGTTAAGCATTAATAAAACAAAACAGCAGTTTAGATGACTGGTGTCCTGGCACATCGTTCCACATGCTCAACACAACGACTTCAGGCCCCCGAAAAACACAACAAAACACAGCAGAGAACATCAGAGGTGTTACACCCCGAAGCTAAAGGGAGGAAAACGAGAACATTTTCCAGCCTAGCAGAAAAATTTGATCGCTTCAGAAAGCACTCACGGCGCTCGCTTCTGATGGGGCGCGTCACAAACGATTAGCATCAGTTAGCATGCTAAAGCACGGATGACCACGTACAATACTGAGAATGCCTGTTCTCGCCGATGTCAGTTAAAGCTTTTTAAGCCCAATAAATAGAACAGACATATTCACATTAGACAGCCGGCTACACTTTCAACCGAGTGTATTTTATTCTCGGTATTTGGTGCCTGTCAGAAGACATTAGACTCGAGCAGACAGAAGAGAACTGGGAGTTATTGTTTATTCCTTGCTGTTGGTGTGAAATTGATTCCTTTCTCTCCCTCGGCGAATTCTCTAAACGCGATCAATATGAGAAGATCAGAAGCACAATTCTGTTACACGCCACATTTGCGCATACCGCAGAGACTCCAAATAAAGGCACCTTGGGGTTGAGGTATACCGGAGGAAAATTCATTCACTTTCATGAACTGGAGAAACTTTGGTTGCATCAGTTTGCAGTAAATCTTTGATGTACAAATGTTCCTGACCATCACGGTTGAGGTGAACTCGGTCAGCCCATCAGTTCTGTATTTTATCTAATAGTACTTTTGTAACTGACCACAGGCACAGGAGGGATGGTTGACTTCTTGCTGAGAAAGCTTAAAGTAGTTGGTGATGCAATTTCAAGGCCTTTCCAGGAGTCATATCATGCAAAAATATTGTTACCTTTGAATTATAAGGTTCCATCTGACTTTTTTGTGAAAGTAAGTTACTCTTATATTCTCATATTCATAACTTGTTTACATTATGTGATTTTTTTTTAAAGTTGTGTACATTTTGGGGATTTTTTTTTTTTGAAAACAAAAAAGGGTCTATACATAAAGTAGTATGGAATGAGCACTGTTGAGCGGACTATTAGGCCCCATTTACAGTAGTGCATTTTCGTTTTAAAACGCATAACTTTTGTCAAGTCAAGTCACCTTAATTTATATAGCGCTTCTTACAATGCAGATTGTGTCAAAGCAGCTTTACAGTGATAACTGGTATATCATTTTGGCTGCACAGCAGCTCTTAAAGAATAGTGTCAATGCAGGCAGATCAAAGCACTGTTGAATAAATGTCAAGAATACTGTTGAATATCAAATGTCAAGTGTCCCCAACTAAGCAAGCCAAAGGCGACAGCAGCAAGGAACCCAAACTCCAACAGGTGTTAAAATGGAGAAAAAAACCTTGGGAGAAACCAGGCTTAGTCGTGGGGCCAGTTCTTCTTTGGATGTTCTTCTCTTTTGCTACAGCTACGCCTGTCATTTACACTACTCCGACCCTCGAAAACTGAGACTTTCAAAAACGCTGCAGAGCCCATTTTATTTTGAAACCACTGGGGTTGTGTTTCAGTGTAAACAGACCAAAATGGAGAATTTTGAAAACGATGGCGTGGCTATTCGCTCTGCATCTCCATGACGACCATGTAAACAATAACATAGAGACTGAACTGCAATCTTTGTTAGCTTTGTTGTAATTTTTAGCAGCCATTGTGCAGTTCAACTCTGCATTTTTTAATACTCAAGCTACCTACCTGCACAAGAGGCAACTGTTTACACTTGTACGCGCATACCCAGTGTGAATGAACGGTCATGTGGCGTGTTTTCGGTCGTGTAGTGTAGACGGAGATTGTTTTTGAAACGCTGTGGAACGCCAGTGTAGACGAGGATTGTTTTCATTTTAAAATGAATTGGCCATTGTGTTCATGTGCTCAACAGATATGTCTGTGATTGGCTACAATGATCAACACTTCAAAAACTTGTTGTAAACAGACATCTTTGGCATTTTTCAGCATTTGAAAGCAGGCGTCTATTAGCGGATCCATCTATCAGTGGATACATCAGTGGATACGCCTGCTTTCAAAGGCTCCCATGTGTATCTGTGTAAGCGCTCGGTGAAGAGCATCAACAATGTCTATTTACAACATGTTTTTGAAGCGTTGATCATTGTAGCCAATCACAGACATATCTGTTGAGTGCGTGAACACAATGGCCAATCAGAGGTGTTTAAGAATCTGCTCAACAGTGCTCAAAATGCTAGGGGGAAATGTTGGTATCGTCACATCTTTCAAATTTCAGTACCGACTTGATACCGAAGTCTGTACTTTTGACAACCCTATTTCAATGTATAGCTCCTTCAGAAATCGTCAAGGTTATGACATAACAAGCGCTCCAAAAAAGTCGAACATTTTTTATCTAAGTTACTTTTTTAATTAATTGCTTGATAATGATGGTTGTTCAAAGGTTTAGTTCCCATTTAATGGTGCAAATGTAATGATCCTGATTGTAGTTATGGCACCTCTTGGAGTTTGGGTTCCTTGCTGCTGTCGCCTTTTGGCTGCTTAGTTGGGGACACTTGACATTTGATATTTAACAGTGTTTTGATCTGCCTGCATTGACACCATTTTCTTTAAGAGCTGCTGTGCAGCCAAAATTATATACCAGTTATCACTGTAAAGCTGCTTTGACACAATCTGCATTGTAAAAAGCGCAATATAAATAAAGGTGACTTGACTTTCGACAGTGGTACTAGATTTTAAATGGTCTAAAAATGCTTCTCTCTCTCTTTTTTTGTTTTTAATGTATTCATTTATTTTGCATTTGCATCAATTTCTGTTGCTGTTTGGATTATATTATAAATATATTTTTATAATATAATCTTTAATCAAAATATTTCAAATATATAATATAATATAAAAAAGTTTGGGGTAATATCGTGAAATAATACAATCTAAAAGAAGTCTGGGTAAAGCAGTGCTAACTATATTGGACCGAACAACAAACCCAAGCAGTGAAATCCATGTTAAAAGTCAGCCAATCATAACAGAGATCAGAGATCTTAAAGGTACAGTAACAAAAAGTTAGATCAATCAGAAAAAAAAAAACAAAACAAAAAAAACCTGTCATCATTTACTCACTATTAATGACTATGGACACTTTCAAAGATATTTAAGATATTTCAAAATATCTCATTTTGTGTTCCAGAGAAGAAAAGTACACAGGTTTGGAATGACAAATCATTTTATAAGTGGACCTACAATGTTCAGGAAAAAAAAATTCCCAAAAAGAGTAAAGGATATGGCCACTTTCAACTGAATAATGACTTTTTACTATTGTCTTTTTTGAGCTGCTTTACAGCAGAACTGAATTCTGTTTGCATCAATGAATCATTATTTTCCTATTTATCACTTTTAAAGCTGCTTTAAAACAACCTGTATTGTATAAAGTGTTGTATTGTATAATGCATTAAATAAAGTTATAAATATGGATATTTATTAACCCCCTAGAGTCGTATGGATTACTTTTATGATGGATTTGCTTTTTTTGGGCTTCAAAAAACCGGTTGCTATTCACTCCCATTATAAGGTTTTGAAGACCAAAATAAGAAAGTAATTTACACCTAGGATGGCTTGGGGGTGAGTAAATCATGGGATAATTTTCATTTTTGGGTGAACTATCCCTTTAAAAGCAGGGATGAAAGCACTGACCACATGGTGATCTAAAACAATATATTTCCATCCTATCTTTAACAATGTTACACCCTCAGAGAGGTCTACACTCACCCGGAATTTCTACTTGGGGAAATTAAAGTTGCCAACATACAAGAATAGTCTAAAAATAATTTCTGTTTCTGCACACATATATACACACAACCACAGTGAATGACATAAGCATCAATAATAGGCACTTTGATTCGATTCTTGCAACTGTTTTATTGTGTATCCTGTTGAATTCAGTGAGTTAGTCTCTCATTTGCGCTGTGAGCTTTTATCCTCAGTACCAGCCCACAAACTAGGCCACAGAGATTAACCCTGCAATTCCACTGCTATAAATAAACATCATCAAGCAGAACATACTGTATTTTCATAGAGTGCCATTCTTGCTTAAACTACAGGGATTTTTATGGGGAGGTTTTGATTAAACTCATTCGCCTTCATGGGTAAATATGGCAGCTGTCTTAAACGTTTATATAATTTTTATGTAACATCTCCTGTGCACTTGATTGATAGCTATAAAAGATTCATTGCTATGCCAAAAAAGTTCTGAAATGCTACAGTAACTAAATTGAATATTCCAAGTCTTCTAAAGTCATATGAGAGCTTTGTGCCACAAACAGACTGAGATTTCAAGTCGTTATTCATTGACACTCTTTCTCGCCAGTGAGCCGTTAACTCCACAACCACTGCAACTGGATCAGTGAATCATTGAGTTAAACTTGAAGACCGCATCAATGAAAAGAACTGTTTCCAAAGTGTGACTCATTCAAATCGTTCTTTGGAAATGGTTCTTTTCAACCATCAGCAAATCAGAGATTCCACAGCTCCTGCTACATGCGCAATTGCTCATTCATAATGTTTATTCCAATACATAATGTTTACTCCAATTCCAGTCTTGCACACAGGGGGTTGTATGGATCGGTCATGGCTTTGAATCTGATTTAAGAACCTACTTATACAGTTCTTCATCAGCTCCATGATGTGACTGGATATGCGAACAAAATGCTGAGTAGTTCATTTAATTCTACATGACAATAATTTTAAAATAGAGCATGTATTCCTAACTGCCAAAATGTGGTAAATCCAGTACATTTAATCAAATTACCTCATCATTTGCAGTAAAAAATGACTGTATCCACACAAACAGCATGCATATGATAGATTGTGTGCCGAATCTGCTGCCTTAAATTAGGGATGGGCATTTTTCCAAAATATTGTATTCGAATATTTGGGCTTGTAAAAAACGAATATTCGCTTATTTAAATGAGGTTAAACGAGAAAGACGTTATTGTTTTATATTCATCAATATTTTGTAACTGAACAAGCTTACGATTAGGCAATATACACAACAAGCTTACATTATGTCTTTAAGTTCAAAGCATTAAACAATATGTGTAAATATTAAGAACAGCAGCATTTAATCTCAAGCAGCGCGAGGAAAAGCAGCGGGAAAAACACTAATAAAGCAGACAGCGCCAGTTATTGTACAAAACGTACATAATACACTCGAGTCAGTATATGGTTATCGTGTTTATATTGTTTCACGTGTTCATGTTGAGAAAAACAATAATATCCACATGCTCGGGTGAGAAAACGAGCCGTGCTGACAGACGTTGCAGAGACACGATGATAATAATAGCCTACATAACTGTGTGCTAAGCTAAGTTTCTAACAGTAGCACTTTGTTTTCTGTTCGTAAAGATATCTCCCTCGACGAAACTTAAAGGAAGCATACGTCTCAAAATTATTTTGCTATCAGATAAGTTATCTCGGCTCACTCGGGGATAACTTACAGCTGCGGTTACCTGTCGTGAATGCAGTGATGGACAGCTGTCTTTCCTCACTCGATGGGTATTTAGATTTCATGTGCTTTCTCATTATGGTGTTCATATTATGATAACTCGGTTTCATTAATTAATTTGATCAAAAGTAATTCCATTTTGTAAGATCATTTTCATCTAAGTAATTCCAAACTTTGCGAGGCAGACGACAACATGTGTGACGATCAAATAAAATAAACTTGTTAAACACGCTCCACAGCGCCACCCGGTGCATTTAGTTATAACTGCGAGTTTTAGTGCGTAATGGATTCACTGCATTTACGGCCAGCAAAGCAACATAGTAAAATTCGAATAGCATTTTTATTTTTCGAATATTAATTACAGAACGAATATTCGAATATTCGACTATTTGTGCACATCCTTACCTTTAATCGCATTAAATTACTGTCGTTCTCGACAATGCACCTTTGTTAAAGTGGGGATTTAGCACTTACTCGCATTAAGAACAAATATAGACACAGATAATGAATGAATTTCAATTTAAGACTCAAACTTTCTCCGGTACATATGTGTGAGTTCTTGTATATAATGATGATAACGAGCAAGAATGCAATTGTTCCCAAATATCCACATGACTGCAAACTTGACATTATTATAAAACAGGTCAAAAGACAAAACATACATTTTAAACACAGTACTGCCAGTATTTACTCTATTTTGCAACGAAATAATAACGAAAACCACAGCAGAACTACAACACGTCTGTGTTTCGCAAACAATTCTGCGGCTTTGAACGAATTGTGAGAGTCGATTCAATGATTCATTCACAGCCACTTGCTTCGTTACTGAATGAATGACTCGATGACTCACTCATAAAAACAGTGACTTGCTGCCACCTACTGGCGGTTTTAGTTTAATATTTAAAAGTTTTACTTAGTTTTACCATCATTGCATATTTCTCTATTGAACATTTTTATTTAAAGCATTATTTATTTTATAAAGTTATTCATAAAGGTAAAAAAATGCACTGGAAAATCAATTTAGGGGGCAAATATTGTCCCTTAAAGGAACACTCCACTTTTTTTGAAAATAGGCTCATTTTCCAACTCCCCTAGAGATAAACAGTTGTGTTTTACCGTTTTCGAATCCATTCAGCCGATCTCCGGTTCTGGCGGTACCACTTTTAGCATAGCTTAGCATAGTTCATTGAATCTGATTAGACCGTTAGCATCGCGCTTAAAATGACCAAAGAGTTTTGATATTTTTCCTATTTAAAACTTGACTCTTCTGTAGTTAAATCGTGTACTAAGACCGACAGAAAATGAAAAGTTGTGATTTTCTAGGCTGATATGGCTAGGAACTATACTCTCATTCAGGCGTAATAATCAAGGAACTTTGCTGCCGTTCCATGGCTGCAGCAGTGCAATGATATTACGCAGCGCCCGTGAGCCCCTGCTTGCACAGGGAACGTGCCTTGCAACCATGGAGACATTTGTGAGAGACGCTGCGTAATATCATTGCACTGCTGCAGCCATGATACGGCAGCAAAGTTCCTTGATTATTACGCCTGAATGAGAGTATAGTTCCTAGCCATATCAGCCTAGAAAATCACAACTTTTCATTTTCTGTCGGTCTTAGTACACGATTTAACTACAGAAGAGTCAAGTTTTAAATAGGAAAAATATCAAAACTCTTTGGTCATTTTTAAGCGCGATGCTAACGGTCTAATCAGATTCAATGAACTATGCTAAGCTATGCTAAAAGTGGTACCGCCAGAACCGGAGATCGGCTGAATGGATTCGAAAACGGTAAAACTCAACTGTTTAACTCTAGGGGAGTTGGAAAATGAGCCTATTTTCAAAAAAAGTGGAGTGTTCCTTTAATGGTAAAGGTGTGACTGATGTCGAAGTGGAAGAGAGGGGGTACGCGGAAGGATGGTAATGCCTTCAGGGGGTACTCCATGCTAAAAAGTTTGGGAACCACTGGGCTAAGACAACATGTAACCCAATTAAAACTCAAATATATATAAAACCATCATGTTATATATATTGAGTGGATAAAACATGTGTCTTATGTGACAGTATCACAGTGTTTTCAGGCCATCAAAATAATATATTTAATTTAATATATTTAAATATATAAGAAATAAGTAAGTATATAAGCAATAAGTAAGCAATTTGGTACGAGAGGCTGTGCTTGTTAGGCACGACCCCTTCAGCCGTGACTTATTCACGATACAGCACTGGCCTTGAGTACCTTATTGCTTTTATAAAACGGTTACCACACAATACAAATATTAAAGCCAAAAACATGTATCATTGCAACTTTCATGAAGTAAACTTTCACTAAAAGCCTTCCATACGTCGGAAAAAAATAGTCCCTGACCGTGAACAGCAACAGACGTTACATTATTACGCCATTAGATGGCGGCAAAGTCTGTCTTTATGAGTGTATCAGTCAGTAGCGAAGACTTTTACATCGAAAAGACTGAATTGTTGTGAAAACGGAACAAGACGCAACTGACAAATGCTTTGACTAGCTCTGTCAGTAAAGGGAAAACCCCTTAACTGTTAAAAGAACAAGATAATACATTGGACATTTAAACAGATTTTTTTATTATGAACACAGGACTAATCTGAAGGAAAATGCTAAATCTGAATGCAGGTAATAAACTCGCTCACTCGATCTCTTTCTCACAATACTCTTCTACATAATACAGTAAGCTTCAACGAACAATATAAACTGAGAAAAAACAGTTTACGTTGCTAAGAGTGGTTGCTAAGTGTGTTGTGTAGTGATACACAGAACCGCTGGGTGAAGCGGTCATAGCCGTGTTTTATCATGAATAAAACACAGCTATTGACCAATCAGAATCAAAGACAGGATCTAACCATTTTATTAATGTAAATATAATTATTTTCACAACAGATTGATGCCTTCAGGATTTTATCAACCGGTAATTACCAATAAGTCTGATTGCATGACACCTGTAGAAACCATAAAGATGTCATTCAATACACTCAAGATTTGAATCTATATTTGGCATTCCATATATCAACTGGATTGTTTGTTGCGTGTTTTTTGTATTCATTGATCGATCTCTCAAGCAATCACTCATCTCTGTCCTTTATGATGTCACATGGCCTCATATTGATTGATGATAGTAATCAAACACTCTCATTAATGCATTAATGGAAACCCTGCTGCTTCCCAGAACCGGCTAATGACCTGTATTTGGGAAGACAAAGAAAGAGAAACTGCTCCTCAGATTAATGTTACACAGCCTCTAGGGGCCTGCTGACATCTCAGCTAAAATGGAACGTTCTCAGAACTTTGGCTAATGTTCTGGCAAGGTTCTCCCAAGGTTATGAACAAACATTCTTCCGATAACATTAACAGAATGCAAAGTGATTAAATGGAATGTTTCCTCACACGTTTTTAAAACATTTTAAAAAGTGGATGTTTTGACCGCTCATAACATTCAGATATAAAGTTTTTATAACTTAATGGGAACGTAAGCGAAATGTTCCTAGAACAGGTTCACACTGTGCGATTTTGGTCACGATTTGGCCGTCAGGGTCAGATTTTGTGAATCCTAAATGATTCCTCGAATCCTAGGCCAAAATCTGAAGTCTTTGATCGTTAGTTTGACATGTTCACCGACAGCCGTTTAATGACCACTGCGATCAAATTTTACCTCAGACGAAATTCTCAGACGCACAGTTCTGTAGTGCGACTTCTTCTACGACAATCATCAAGTCAAAAGCCAATAGGAGCGCAGTAGAACCTAATGACGCCATTGGTGAGACAACAACAAACAACCATTTGCTCCACACACAACGTCTTCATTTTAAAGGGGTGGTTCAGTGTTTTTTTCCTAGGCTTGACTGTGTTTTTGGAGCACAGTTTAACTTTTCTTAATGCTTTGTTTTTTGAAACCGCTGTATTTTTCATATATTTTACATTTATTCTACACCACTCTTTCCATTGTCATTCGAACGTCTTGTTTGACTTCCTGCTTCTATGAAGCCGCTCCCTCCGAAATACGCAATGTGCTCAGATTGTTTGCAGGTTGTTAGCTGGCCCAGTGTATCGTGATTCGCTGAAGCATCTGGAAACACCACGCCCCTTACCATCCATTGCTTCAGTGAAAATGTAAATAATGGCGTTTATATTGCTGTATCAATTTTTTTTTTTTTTTTTTTTTTTGTGTGTGTCAAAGTGTTTAGATATGCTGTCACTGCTGTTTGTTAGCTTTCAATATACAGTTTTATCCTAATTAAAGCTTTTCTGAAGCCGAATACATGAGTAGTAGCATTTTTGTAAAGGTAGCGTTTAATTTATAGCATGAACAACTGTTTGTCGCCGTTGTTGGAGAATTATGCACTAGAATTTAGCTAACTGGCTAGCAACAACAAGTTGCTCTTTGTATATGTCCTTGATGCAACCAAAAATAGCAACAGAACTATACGTTTAAAAGACATGTACAAACAATAAAACGTACTTACAGTTTGAAGCCAATAAACAGCAGCTTCTGCTTTTAAAGTGGGAACTACTTCATCTTTCAGTAATAGTCTTTGTGCAAATCCAGCATTAAACTCATCCAGTGTAAAAAATATCAAAGATTATAATGAGTTCTATTATCTTTTGACGCGTCGCACCGCTCGCGTCACACAACTCTTCCGCTTCCATTATGTTGCGCCGCATGGCCTCACCCACTTTGTTGCGTGTTCACGGGGGCGTGTTTTGCAAGGTTTATGATGTCACCAACCCGGGAAGAAGCTCGTTGTAGTCCAAAACATTCGTTTTTCTAGGCATTAAACTGCCATAATTTTAAAAGAAAATATCTCTGTTTGCATTGATCTTTCAGCGCTCTAACTTTGCAGATACTGTTTATGCTCAAGCAGCAACATTACACACTAACTGAAGTTAAAAAAGTGAAATCGCATTGAACCACCCCTTTAAAATAAGTGTATTATCTGGCTGGAAATGTTTATTTTATTTTATTTTATTTTATTTTATTATTTTATTTTATTATTTTATTTTATTTTATTTTATTTTATTATTTTATTTTATTTTATTTTATTTTATTATTTTATTTTATTTTATTATTTTATTTTATTATTTTATTTTATTTTATTTTATTTTATTTTATTATTTTATTATTTTATTTTATTATTTTATTATTTTATTTTATTATTTTATTTTATTATTTTATTATTTTATTTTATTATTTTATTTTATTATTTTATTATTTTATTTTATTATTTTATTATTTTATTTTATTATTTTATTATTTTATTTTATTATTTTATTATTTTATTATTTTATTTTATTATTTTATTATTTTATTTTATTATTTTATTATTTTATTTTATTATTTTATTATTTTATTTTATTATTTTATTATTTTATTTTATTATTTTATTATTTTATTTTATTATTTTATTATTTTATTATTTTATTATTTTATTTTTTTATTTTTTTATTATTTTTTTTTATTATTTTTTTTATTTTTTTTTTATTTTTTTTTATTTTATTTTATTTTATTTTGTTTTATTTTGTTTTATTTTGTTTTATTTTGTTTTATTTTATTTTATTTTATTTTATTTTATTTTATTAGGGTTGCAAAATTTCCTGGATTATTTGGAAATTTACCAGAAAATTTCAGCCCCTTTGCAACCCTATTAGGGACTAACTGCTAATGCTAACCAGATCCTTTATTCTTACTGATCACTTTGTCACTGCAAATGCAGTGAACATCCCATGAAAGTTGTTGTGTTTGGGAATCTTTGGTAGGGTTCAAATACTACAAAATGACAGAGAATCACACACCGGTCAGAAAAATCACACTGTACAATCTTTACAGAGCCAGAAAAGGTGGCTATGTTCCAGCACAAAGAATAACCAGAGTAATTTTTTCCCAGGAGCCTATTGTATTTCTAAGAGCAAACCTCACATCCCATGAGTACGTCTAAAAAAGCATATGACCTTCACTTTTCTCTGTCAGTCTGGAGGAGGCCCATTGATCTAAATCCTCTCAATACCAGACGCTCCAAACACCTCCTGTCTCAAGCACAACAGCAACCCACGGAGGAATCACGTTCTACGAAAGCAGGTTTGTGTGTGACATAGACAAACGATCCACCAACGCAAAGAATGACAAGAAATGCCACCCTTTGTCACCCATAATGCCTCTGGGATCGGCCATCAGAGACGTGACATGTGCCACAACTGTGCATCTGTGGGCATCTAATGCAGAATTGCTCTCTCGAGTCGGTCTAGACAGTATGCTTCACTCCCATTTGTGGGATAGGCCAAAATGGTTGGCTAGTCCACAAACAAACAACGAGCTGATCAGTGATGTCTCGAGTCACCCCACAGCAATTCCATATTGCAACATGGCCGCACAATTTTTTAGTGGCCTTTGTTTTGGAAGTACAGGGATTTTAAAAAAGAATTTTAAGCAATGAACTGAATCACGACATTACGAACTTTGATTTGAAGCAAAAAGTATTTCTTGTTTTCATGATTTCTTTGTATGACAGCCTGGCCAAAAATTATGTCCGCACAATTTGGCATGTTTTATTATGATATCACAAATAAAACAACAGCAATGTCTTTAACTATACAGAATCTTTAAGAATTTTTAAAATAACATTTGAATAAAGATGTACATTTTCCTAGGCCGGACATTTTGGCCATTATTGTATATGGAGTGGGCGGGTGCTAAAGTGTTCTTTTGGTGCTATTAGTTTGTTTCGACACTCTTATTGGTGGAGGTTTTCACCAGGACTGTTGAGCAGTTTGGCTGTGCTCAAAATTGCCCCCTTTACCCTTAAACAGGGCACTATTTAAGGGAACAGCCATTTGTAGTGGTGACCGAAACCAATTGGGGCTTTTGCACAAAATAGTTCTAGGAACTAGCCACTAGGATAGTTCCCAGAGAAATATTTGCTCCCCTGGGCCATGTTCCAGGTTGCATTCGCACTGGGAATAGGAACTGTGAAGCAGCCGACAGCGGCGTCTTTAAGCGCCGCATTTACAAACACTAAAAAATGGTGAAAGGAGGATGTCTTGATCAGAGCTGTGTTTGTTGTGTGTTGTGGGTTTCGTGATAACAGAGATGGAATGTAAACGCATAATCTACGTGATTGAAAGAGCAAAACGAAGGGCTAAGAGACGAAATCTACTATGACAACTTTAAGTATCGAGGCGGAGAAAAGAACACAACCCTGCAGACAACAGGTGAATGCCGCTTTCGCTGTTTTTCATTTTTGTGAAGTAAATATGTTTACATGGCTTTTTAAAAATGCCGGGTGCTGATGTTTGACATAAGTTTGACAAATCAACGTACACTTACATCACTGATAGTTCCTATAGAGCTGGTTTAGACCCTACTCTGAAGTAGGAGCTCATTTAGTTCCCCCAAAAGGAGTTCCTAGAACTAAAATTATAGTTCCTGCATGCAAACACAGCAAAATCCGGGTACTTCAGCCAATAGTTCTAGGAACTATGAAAAGGTTCCTCCGGTGCGATGTTATATCGAGTGCACTCATTCAATCCCATAATGCACTGCAAAATAACGAGTGTACAACTGATGTATGCTCAGCGCCTGGAGAATACCCATAACGCACTGTGAGAGTTGCGCACTGAATGAGTTCCCATGCCTGACCAGAAAATGGCGCCTGAAGCTGAATCATCCATCCTTTCATTTTGCAAACCGCTGGTGCAATGTGGCTACAGCTTAATATCATACAGGTATAAATTCATTTTTAATTGAATATTAAATGGTTTAATCAAGGTTTGTAGATAGTTTCCATGAGAGAGTTCAAGATAAATCTTTTCATTACTACTGGACCTGCCAGTTTGCAAGATTCAAATGATAATTAAACAGCAAACACAAACTACGCGGCAGCCATTCTCAGTGTATGGGGATGATTAGAAGGCCATGATGGACAGAGGTTAATGGGCAAATTTGGCCATGGGATTTGGGATTCTTAACGACTTTTTAATCAGGACCTCGGTTTAACGTCTCATCCGAAGGACGGTGCTTTTTGACAGTATAGTGTCCCCATCAGCACCCACTAACACTTCTTCTAGCAGCAACCTAGTTTTCCCTGGAGGTCTCCCATTCAGGTACCATAACCAGGCTCAGCCCTGCTTAGTTTCAGTGGGCAACCAGTCTTGGGCTACAGGGTGATATGGCTGCTGGCCAAGTATCTAAACAAAACTAGGGTTTTCTCATTCTTAGTGTATTTTTAATTAGCTTAGAGCAGGGGTTCTCAACTCTGGCCTTTGAGGTCCACTTACTTGCAGATTTTAGCTCCAACCTTGGAAAAAACTCACCTGAAGTAATCCCAAAGATTGATTAGTTTGTTCAAGTGTGTTTGATTAGGGTTTTAAGCAAAAATCTACAGGAAAGTGGATCTCGAGGGCCAGAGTTGAGAACGTCTGGCCTAGATTTTGCAAACAAATCAATTAATGTGATGACTTAGAATACCATTAGTTGATTAGCCTGTTAGCTTAGTCTACAGTATTACCCTGTACAAAAGTACAATTAAGCTAAACTAATACATTTCACATGGGGAAGTGAAACCATTCTGGTCAACAATGCGCTAAATTAATTGAACCAAGCAGCTTTCTGTTAGAGCCTGAAACCGCTATTTTTTGAAACCGGGTCCCAGAGTGGATAAATCTGAAAACGACACCTTTGCATTTTCGTGTACAGCCAATCCATATATTTTGTGAAACGATGATGTCATCACCCCACGTCTCGACCCTAGTCAGACACCGCTACGTCATGTAACAGAAACAACAACAATGGCAGACTACAGGCTTGTGTTTGTGCCGCGGAAGCTACTGAGCCTATTAGCTTTACTA
The DNA here is from genome assembly GCF_024489055.1 of Chanodichthys erythropterus. Classification (NCBI taxonomy): domain Eukaryota; kingdom Metazoa; phylum Chordata; class Actinopteri; order Cypriniformes; family Xenocyprididae; genus Chanodichthys; species Chanodichthys erythropterus. The sequence continues at coordinate 21,975,349 of NC_090244.1, forward strand.
AAGTAAAGCTGTATTACTTAGCTTTACTAAAGTTTGTATACAGCCTGCAAGGTTTATGCGCATGCTCCAAATCTTATTCTCCATTTTTAGTGTATCTCTGTGGGAGAATTACAGCGCCACCTACTGGTCTGGCATGTATACTATATCGTTTTGAGTCAGTTTCAGTGGTTTCATGTGTACGCGGATATTTCTTGAGATGAAGCCGTGTTTACAGAATTTTTTTTTTTAGAACAAGGGGAAAAAAAGATTGCATAGGGAAAGCTGGCTTTGTGGGGATGTGGCCTTAGTCAGCACTGTGAATCCATGTGAACCAGCTGTAAAATCTGTATGGGGACAGCTTTTGCTTTCAAATAAAATTCCAGATCACATGGATTCCTATTAAAAACACTGGATTTGTCAGTGCCGATAGCCTCGTGGGCAGCACGCAGACATATAGCGCCATCTCCCATCTCGCTTCCTGTGCGCTCTACACTGTCGAATAATAATAAAGGCGAAATGCCCAAAAAAAACAAACAAAAAAAACCCCACTGGATTCAAACAACAAAAATTTGCAAAACAATGGTAAATGTGACCGCACCTTAACATTATACGAAGCTAATATGTTTTTATACACATTACACATTTATATTTGATCAGGCAGTACGGCTCCCCCTTGTGGTGGACAATTGGACCAAACTGTTCATGACACAGCATGTCATGAACTAGCCATTATATGACTAGCCAATTATATAGACTACATATATAGATAATATGTAGTTTTGCTGCTATAGAAAATGTTTGTGTTTAAGTAGATGGGGCAACATCATAGATTTAATACAGAAATGCCAGCTCTAGTCTTTGTGACTGTGCTGTAATAACTCGATAGGAAGTTGCTGATGCTCACAATTTTCTCGACTCTCTAATGACACATAATGGCTTTGGATAACTGCTGCCAGCACTGTCATTTAGTGGCAACTGGGAGACTAAGGAGAGTTCCTCAAAGAAGGAAATAGATAGCATCCTCAGAGTAGAAAAAAGCAATGATGCTCTTAGCACAAAGGCAGAAATGTGGAAATAAATCCGGCAGTAAAGGCCAGAGGTCAAAATCTTCTATATGAAACTGACGTATCATGGAGCCCGTTGCCGTTACAGTTAATCTATAAAGCGCCATAAATTCAAGGCACCTTCTATGGCTTGTAGTCCTGCTAATGGCCTCTGTGCCCATTACCGTCAATCCTCCATCAGACAATTCTCCTTAGCCTCGCACCCTCATCTCTCTACATGAAGGGTTCAAGGTCTGCCAATATCTTTTTCATTGCTGTCTCTCATTGGTTGAGTGAATGGCCAATCAGAGCAGCTGAGATACCTCTTGTACCGAGTTTCAGGAATTAATAGCTCTAATTTCAAGTGATACCAGCCTCTGTTTGCTTTGCTAAGCTGTGAACATCTGCCTGAACTCAGGGGCTGTTATTTGGCCGGCTATCACCTGTGTTCACTCCTATAAATAACACAGCCTGTGAGACCTGTCAGGTACTGGCCATCCATTCTCCCAGAAGCAACTGTGGCTGACACTTAACACAACATTCAGTGGCTAACACAGGAGAAAAGCAAAAACTGCAAACATATAAATAACATTACTAGTACATATACTAGTAGTACTATTAAATTTTTTGATTTTCAGCAAGTCAGAGAAAATATAGGGATGCACAATATATCAGTACCAAATCGGTTATCGGATAATACTACTTCTTTTTTTCTTTTTTTTTTTCGTCGGTAACGTTCCATGTTGGATATATATTTAGTAGGGCAGCATGATATTGATATATAAGAAAGTGCGATAACTTGTTAAATAATGCGATATTAGATATGCGATACGATAATGATTTTAAACATTGCTTTTAGTTTTTCAGGTAGGCCTTGGAGCACACAAACATGCCAAATATTAAAAATAAATGGTCCCCTTACATATTAAGTCGCCATTTTGCACCGACATGTTTCTACAGTAGCCCTAAATGGACAAACTGCTCAACAGAGTGCATTTGCTTGACTGGCTACTCTCTACTGTCTCAGATGACGACATCTTTGTCCTGTGTTGGCCACCGTGGCTTCTCTATATTGCAATTCGCAACCTCACCACTAGATGTCGCTAAAATTTACACAATGCACCTTTAAAAAAAAAAATTTCAATGAAAAATTGGAAATGTTGCTTTGGCAGTTGAAGAAAAACTGAAAATAAAAAGCTAGAGAAACATAAAAAAACTAATACTTACTTAATTACTAAAATTACTAGAATTTAAAATGAAAACTGAAAATATAAACAAACAAAACCTCATTCAAAATATTAATCAATACTGTAATATATAAAAATACTAAAATATCACTATCATAAACAGAAAAAAAAAATAATGAAACCGTAGAAATGTAAGTGCAGTCATCTAACATTCACTAAAAGTTTAAAATACTAATAATTTGATAACATTATTAAAGGTAATCTTTAGCAAAATTCAAAATGTATCAATTTTTCATACTGTAATGCACATGTCATGATGCTTAAATTAACTTCTAGCACTCAAAACTATTATTTGTATTTCTAGTGTGTATTATTTTTAATTTTATAGCATATTTTAATATTGGCAATAACATTAAAAATGGCCTGACAATATGAACAGAAATACTTTACTAATACTGATTTTACTAATACTTTAAAATCTGATAACTGCAGTGTGCACTTGATCCAAGTTTAATCATATTTCATGATGTTTTCTTGCCATATGAGCCCTGACACAAGTCAGCATTCGAAAAAAGTTTGTTCAGTGGGGTTCAGGTCTGGGTATGTGAAGGTCAGTCGAATTTCTTCATATACTCAGCATTTCTCGCTTTGTGCACAGGGGTATTGTCATGCTGGAACTGTCTTAACGGCTTGAATCCGTCTATACCGGAGGCACTGAAGCGGCACGTCACCTCCGAATGTTCACTTACATGGACAATCAGCTGCAAAGCTTGATACTAGACTTCAGCAACAGTAAAATTGATAAGTACCTTGGTATTTTACTTTATTTACTGTGCCAATAGCTGTATATTGTTACCTGGCTAGAGAGTTTGAGAGCCCTGCATTCACTGGACCTGAGGGAGCAGATGGAATCATATCCCTAATGCCCATGAAAACAAACCACTGCCATTCGCCCACAGATTTTTCCCACCTCTGTGCTGTTAGTTTAAAATGGTACATCTAATTCACCTGCCCTCATTCATTGTGATTTATATAGCGGCTCTGACTCATTATTTTGCATGTGGTGGTTTAGTTTAGCAGCCTCATGGTTTGAAATGCCCACCGTTCAGAGCACTCAGTTAAATCCTGTGCGTTCTCAAATAAGCAGCTTAGGAGAAACCCTTTTTACTTTATCTAACGGAAATAATTATGACAATAATGTCACTTTAATGGAGTCGGATAAACCATCCAATTTAATACACCAACTGTTTGGTCCAGTATATTGAGGCAAAAAAAGCAAAAATAGATTATGATTTTCCCAATTTGCATTTCCTTTTATCCAGTAGGTTGAGCAGCATTTCAGTCCAGTAATTAACTAAAATTACAAGAACAAGCACACTCAGACTTTGAATACTAATAGGCACCCTAACTTAAGCCCAGAACATGCAGGCTAAATCTTGGCGGATATTACAGCTGATATTAAAATCTGACAGTAATACAATTTGTTCATTACACAAAATTACACGTTACAGAAAATGTTCCAGGCCAACATGTGCTTATTAAGAGCTTCAGTGAAGGTTTGAGAAGTTCTCATTATGAACTTTCACAGCTGACAAATAAAAGAGAGCGATAATGAGTCATTGTCACACGTAAACTGACAAAAATAAAGCAATGCATGCTCATACCTCTGGTTTCCATGGCAACTTTTTGTACTTCTGTGTGAGCAACTTGCGGATTTCAGCTTGATCTCTGTCATGAACGGTGCCAGCGTTGCGCTCATCTTCCTGCTAGAGAGAAACAGAGATGTCAATGGCAACATTGCACTTAAATAAATCGTCATGGTATTTTCTAATATATTTATATTTCACATTTACAGCATGTTATTGAATATGGCAATTATATTTGGCAATTATTAGTAGGGGTGGGAATCAGAGGGTACCTCACAATACGATACGATCACGATAAATGGCTCACGATAACGATAATATCGCGAGTCAGCGATTCTGCGATAATCGATATATCGCTAGACAATCCTATAATGATACATCGCGCTATTGGTCTTAATATGAAAACAAAATGCATGTGAAAAGGTTAAGTGCAGGTTAACGGATCTGATCTTATATGTACATTTAATAGAGTTCACGTCACCAAAAGCAAGAAATATGAGGTGCATTTTATTGACCATCAGTTAATTTCAAAATCAAAGACTGCAATAGGAGAGAGCGGCAACAACACTGGTATAAGGTCTCATTACTTTTAATGAAGATAATTGTGTGTTATGCGTCTGCGACTTACTTTCACTTTCATATGCGGCAGTTTGCGCGGCAGCTTGCTGAAGAGATCTGCGGCGATGTGTGATGCAGTAGCGTTGTCATATCTGACTCTCACATGTTTCAGTTTTAGTATTTTTGGGAGAAGTAAAATTTACATATGTAGTTACAACAACCAGATGCATTTAGACTGAGCATAGACAGTTTTGACTGGAATGCGTCCCAGACCATCTCCTCAAGTGGTTTGAGCGATCGGATTTAAATCCGTCTCAAATGCGTTTTTAGGCATTTAGGCATTTAGACCTGGTCTTTTCATGATCAGATAGCTATCCGATCAGAGAAAATGCATGAAGTCACCAGGTGCAAACAGACCCTTTGACGTTCTTCAAGCACTTAGATATACACGGGAGCGTTCGAAAGCAGGCGTCTATCAGAGGATCCCTAATATATGCTTTCGAATGCTCCCGTGTAAGCACTCGGTGAAGAACGTCAAAGATGTCTACGACTGTTACATCAATGGTATAAAAGTGCGTCAAGACTTTGAACTTAAACGTGGCTGGGGCATCTATTTTACTCACAGTGCTGTCCGCCATCCTGTTAATAACCTCTTTTTCTTAGGCTAGTTAACTTAAGTTCACATTTCCCTCATTCATGTGTCGAGCGCCGCCTTGAAGTAGGACGTTATGAGCAAAGAAATCTATATATAGCGCTTTATTTTTTTAAATTAAAATATCGATATTTGGCGCAGTGATACGATTCTCGTATCGCACAGAGAAGGATGACGATATATTGCCATATCAATATTTTGTCCCACCCCTAATTATTAGGAGTGTGACGAGATCTCATGACACGAGATCTTGCGATATTAAAATGTGACAAGATTTCTCGTAGAGGTGAAAAGGTATCTCGCAATATTGCCATGAAGAGCGTGAGGGTGAAATTAGCATAGAATATGCCACCGCTGCATTTACAGGCACCTCCCGCACTGTCGTTTTGCTTTTTTATAAAAATAAAAACCATTTAATTCAGTTGGATAACGGTCGCTTTAATTGTAAACTACTGTAAACCTCTGCTCTGCTCATCCAGCACGAGCTGCAGAGTCGCACACAAGTACAGCAGGAATCACAGTTCACTGATCACGTGACGAGAGTAAGGTAAGATGACCGACAAGACCATGGCGGAGTATTTGTTGCGCAACAGAGCCTAAGCATCTGATAAATGTCTTATCTTGTAAAATATGCGCTCAATACACGGAATATGTGCAATTGCGAATTCAAAAAACGCAAGCTCCCTGATGCGTGCAAATTTTTTTACATACAATAGCCTGTCTCCCGATACCAAACCTTCTTAGGCTGGGCTGTGTAGTTGTGACCACCTCTTAGCTGTGGTCTCCGTTTTGGTCTCTGTTTGAACTTTGAATATTGAGAGAGTACTTTGATTACGGTTGCACTTATTGTTTGCACTTAACACTCGGGTCGGCGGTCACGCCAGCGATACCACCTTGGTTTTTCTCTTACCAGTGCGAAAGAGACTTTTGTGACAATTTTGGACATACAAATAAGACTTATACATTATTAAAAACTGTGGAATTACTTATTTTATTTGTGTACACTTACTGTAAAAACAAAATGTTGTGCTTTTTGCAAAATAAAGAAAACCAACATGATGCGCAAGCCACAGTCTTTTTCTCAATGAAGTCCATTCTGATGATTGTTGGAAATTAACTGTAACTTAGTGAATGCCTATTACATAAACATGAGACACAGTCTGTGATTCAGCTCATTACCCGCTAATGTGGCCACGCCCACGGAGGGAGCGCTATTCAGACGCAAATTTATTTGGATGTTAAAGCCATGGTTAGCGATCTCTAGAAGACATGCCGTTAGTTCCTAGTTCCTTTTCTTCTTTATAAGAATTTGTGGCCTAAAGGTGTACATAGCGCCCTCCGGCTGCAAGTATGAATTGAAAACAGAGTATCCAGCACTCAGAGTGATGACAATAAATATTACTTCTCAGTATAGAAAATTGACAAATATATAAGAATCCATCAATATTTCTCCAAATGTGCATGCTTTTAAGCTAAAAGCCTATATGAAATGCCATAGAGGTAACATCATTGTTCAGACACTTTGCATCACAGAAATACATTATATTTTAAAGAATATAATAGAATACCATTATTTTAAATTGTAATAATATTTCACAGTATTGCTGTTTATGATGAGCTGAGACTTTATTACAGAGGGTTTTTTTCCACAGCCTACCTGACTGAAAGGCCTCGTTAATATGCAAGTAATTTCAGGTCATTATTATGTGATTATTTTGTCTTCTCAGGTGTAAATGGCCCATTATTCATGATGATTCAGCCTCTACGCATACTGTGTTTCTTGACAAAAAGTGTCTTACAAAAACTAAATCAATATATTGTTTTATATGAAGGAGTAGGCAGCATAATTTTTTAAATAATTCTGAAGCAAAAACTCTAGTCTGCAACCTCCAATACCCAGAAGTCTTGTGAACACAGATTTAATATACTTTTTTTGGCCTTATTTCAGTGACTTATGGTTTTTTTTTTTTTAATAACCACGCATAAACATTATTCCTTCAAAAATACAAACATGTACATACATGTTCCTCACATATTATTGTAGCCTAGTTTGTGATGAATACAGTGTAATGACACTTTTGTCATTTATATGTTTATGAACAACTGAAAAAAGCCCAAATGTCAGGGCATGTCAAAACTTCTCCAAGCCCTAAATCAACCTCAAACTCCAGAGGGTTAAATCATGTAAGTCAAATCGAAAACACATATGATCTGTTTGAAAAGAGAGCGATGTCAGTCGTTCGCAAATCAGCTCATTATCTGCTAATGCCCACCGAGCGTGAACTATTCAGATGCAAATTCTGAGGCGATACATGCAAAAGAGTCAATGCCTGCATCAACTGCTTCTTAGTCAGATTCATGTACATTGTTGAGACCCAGTGAGGAATAATTCTGGAAGAATTTACCTCAGAGGAAGACTACAACTTTCAATTTAATTTAAAGGATCAACTTGATCAAGCCGATGATTGTGAATGGTAAGTTTATTTTTTTTATTATTATTAAGTTCTTTATTCTAATTGTGATATAGTGTCTGTGAATATTAAACCTCAAAAAGGAATATGAATGATAATATGAATTTAAATATGAATCCTGCAAGTTGTGTCTCACACAACTCTCAAGTTTTGTGTGACTTTCATGAGATTCATCCGTTTAAGTTTTCCTGACTTCCAATAACTTCACTGATCTTTAAGAAATAATATTTCCATTAGAAACAAACTCAGTTGTACACTTAGTGTGTGTAGATTGTCTGTCATGTTCATTGGCTTAAGAAATGCACCAGAATTTTTTTTTTTTTTTTTTTTTTTTGCAAGCTCCAGCCGGACAGGATGCCATTGGCAGGGAAACAGACTGCTCTTCTCTTCCTTTTAGCTCTCAGTTCATTTCTCTTCATATTAATCTCCTTCTTCAGTCATGTGTCACATGTCAATGTTCAGTGCTAATTGAAAATTGCGCTGAAGCATCACAAAACCCGATTAGGAGTGGCTTAAAGTCAATACTGTTGAAGAGAAGTCACAGTAATAACAGCCTTTATATATTGTGTTAGTTATTATATATCTCATTTGACAGCTAGAATGACTATGTTCATAAACGCATACTACACTTACTATTTTAGAAGTTAATAAGTATGTATTCTGTGAATGCATATTTTCTGTATGTAAAAAAGAACTGAATGACCTACTACATTTGCTAATATGTACAATTAAGCATATTGTTCTAGAAATTGTGTCTCAATGTAATATGCTCAAATTGAACTCCCATTCCCAATCATGTTAGCCACAATCACCTTAATTTTCATTATTTAATTGGAATACAAAATAACCATTTTTATCCCAAGATGACAACTGGATGGGACTGTTTGAATAATGCATTTAATGAAGCCATGTGAAAACAATGTAGCATACTGATTAAAAGAAATTAATACTTTTATTCAGCACAGATTAAAATTGATCAAAAGTGACAGTAAATACATTTATAATGTTCTGCTATTCATAAAAGAATTCTGAAAATACACAGAGGCTTCCACAAAAATACTAGAAAATATTAGCAAATCAGCATATTAGAAGGATTTCATCCTTTATTGCAATCACAGCAGAACTGATCTGAAGTCAAATCTCATCTCAAGACAAAGGGACAAACATGAAGCAAGTTCTGAGATGGATCCTAGACATCAAGATGGGTTTGCAAGTACGAGCCCAGAATATAAACGAGGTTAATTAATTCTCCTCGTTCAGGGGTAAACAGACTCGCTCTTAGAGCAGGAGACTGGGGCACATTTTTCACGTCCGGTTATCCACCAGAACGACAAAACACAGCCCCTCCACAAATCAAATTTTAATTTTCTCTGCCCTGTAACGTGGAGGATAATGACCCAAGCGATCGGTTTCATCAGTCATCTTCATCTCTGCTCTGATGAACTACAAACACTAGCAAGAGTAAAAAAGGTAAGGTGTTGAAATGATACCTGCAAGGTTAATGCATTCGTCTGACGAACAAGAGTCTAACCTCATGCTACATGTTTACAAAAACTTTGCCTGCCATGTGATTGTCTTCATTCAATGAATTGAACAAGTATGGTTAAAAATAAATGAGTAAAAAAAAAAAGGAAAAACAAAGGCCTAAGAAAAGGAAAAGACTTGGGCTGTACCCTAAATCATATACTACAGTATGCACTGAAAGTACATTCTTGGATCAAAAAGAGTGTCCTAGAGTGATTTGACCTCATGTGCTGACCAAATACTGCAAAGGAAATTCCTGTCTGTACTATTTAATCGACAATATATTCATGATACATTAACATTTAGCTCAATCTCAGGTTCACCGATCCTGTTGACCAGTGAAGTGAGTCTGGCAGATGTGTCGATATACTGGACTTCAAATTGAAACAGTGAAAAACAGTGGTAATTGTTAACTAGTAATTAATAAAGTAAACAGGAAAAGATCTAACAAATATGAGACAAGCTCGAATTGTGGGGGTTCACAAGTTGTAATTTGGGAGTTGTCAATTTTGCAAGGAAACAAGTATGTACAAGATTGTACAGAAGGATAGATGTGAAATTACAATATTGACTGATGGATGGAGGTGTGTAGGGAGGGATGGATAAAAAAGTGGATAGAGGGAAGGAAGGACAGATGAATGAATGGAAGAGATGATGAAAGAACAGATGGATGGCAAATGATAAAAGGTGGGATGGAAGGAGGGATAGAGCAAGGGATGTGTGGGAGGAAGGATGGATGGATGGAATAAGAAAGGGAGGGGTGGATGCAAAAAATGGATGGATGGAATGAGAAAGGAAGGGATGGATGCAAGGATGGAAGAATGGATGGATGGATGGATGGATGGATGGATGGATGGATGGATGGATGGACTGGATGATGGATGGATGGAATGAGAAGGAGATGGATGGATGGATGGATGGAACGAAAAAAGAATGAATGGATGGAGAGATGAATTAATGGATGAATGAATGCAAGGAAGGAAGAATGGATGGATGGATTGGATGATGGATGGATGGAAGAATGGATGGATGGATGGATGGATGGAATGAGAAAGAGAGGGATGGATGAAACGAAAGAAGAATAAATGGATGGAGACATGAATTAATGGATGGATGGATGAATGTTGGAGGGATGGATGCAAGGAAGGAAGAATGGATGGATGGATTGAAGGAGAAAGGGAGGGATGGATGCAAGGATGGATGGAATGAGAAAGGAAGGGATGGATGGAAGGCAGGAAGAATGGATGGATGGATGGAGACATGAATTAATGGATGGATAGATGGATGGAATGAGAAAGAAAGGGAAGGAAGGAAGGAAGGAAGGAAGGAAGGAAGGAAGGAAGGAAGGAAGGAAGGAAGGATGGATGGATGGATGGATGGATGGATGGATGGATGGAATGACAAAGGGAGGGATGGATTATGGAAAGAAGGAAGTATTGATGATGGAGACATTAATTAATGGAAAGAAGGATGAGAAAGGGAGGTATAGATGCAATGATGGATTAATGGATTGAATGAGAAAGGGAAGGAAGGAAGGAAGGAAGGAAGGAAGGAAGGAAGGAAGGAAGGAAGAATGGATGGAGACATGAATTAATGGATAGATTGATGGATGATGGAGGGAAGGATCCAAGGAAGTAAGAATGGATAAATGGACTGAAGGAGAAAGGGAGGGATGGATAAAAATTAAGGATGGATGGATGCAGGGAAAGATGATATTACAGAACATAGATGGAAGAATAGACCTTGTGTAGCTCCGCCCCTTTCCAGTGCTGCGCTAGTTGTCTTCTGGTTTGTATTTCCATAGGATGAAAGTAAGATCTTATGGATTTATGAATGAACCACTCATTTTAAAATCTTCCCGTTTCATGGTAAAACATGGTACTCACTTTAAAATCAAGCAATTATAGCATGAATAGTTTTCTGTCGATGAATGTATCCAAACAGTTGCTCACCTGTCTAATAAAACACATAATATATTAAAGCTTCTTTGGTGTTTCTATGGTTTCTACAAAATAAAACCTGAATTTGAGGATAACGGAGGTATGATGGCTTGAGGGTGAGTAAATTATGGGATCATTTTTGGATGAACCATCCCTTTAAGGGGTTGGGGGTCATTTTGGGGGTTTTCGAATCCATTCAGCCGATCTCCGGTTCTGACGGTACCACTTTCAGGCGTAATAATCAAGGAACTTTGCTGCCGTTCCATGGCTGCAGCAGTGCAATGATATTACGCAGCGCCCGTGAGCCCCTGCTTGCACAGGGAACGTGCCTTGCAACCATGGAGACGTATGTGAGAGACGCTGCGTAATATCATTGCGCCTGCTGCAGCCATGATACGGCAGCAAAGTTCCTTGATTATTACTCCTGAATGAGAGTATAGTTCCTAGCCATATCAGCCTAGAAAATCACAACTTTTCATTTTCTGTCGGTCTTAGTACACGATTTAACTACAGAAGAGTCAAGTTTTAAATAGGAAAAATATCAAAACTCTTTGGTCATTTTTAAGTGCGATGCTAACGGTCTAATCAGATTCAATGAACTATGCTAAGCTATGCTAAAAGTGGTAACGCCAGAACCAGAGATCGGCTGAATGGATTCGAAAACGGTAAAACTCAACTGTTTAACTCTAGGGGAGTTGGAAAATGAGCCTATTTTCAAAAAAAGTGGAGTGTTCCTTTAAAAAAAGTCTCAAATGGCAAATTTTGTCATTTTTAAAGAAATTCAAACAATAAATACCATTTTGTGGCTCTTTAATATGCCATGACAGATTGCTGTAGCGCCTCAGTTCAAGCGGCTCGTGAACCGATCATCTTTTCTTACTAGTTCATTTATAGCATCAAATAAACATGAATGAACATCAGAAGGAATGTTGTTTCAATGGAGGAAACACATCAGTACACACCATTTTTTAAGTTCAAGTCACCTATCTGCTAACTCCCCTGACTGCTTTGTTGGACAAAGTGATGGATTCGGCATTATGACTGGTTAGATCGCCTGTCAATCAAACTCCTGGCGAAGGGTAAATTAGGCAGATATCTAAACTGTGCAATGTTGAAGGTACTCCAGGACCAGGGTTGGGAACCACTGTCGTAGATGATTTGTCAAGATCCTGCTTTCACCTACTAGACGAAATGAAATGGGCAAAAAAATAATAATAATAATTTTAAATAATTACTGTACTATATAAAAATTATTCACATAAAAATAAGACTCTCACATCAGTTTTGTTGTGTAAAGATGGTAGGGTGCACTACCAGCAGGTGTAAATCTCACACTGGTGTTTTCTCCTCCCACAGTTGATCTGGTATCAGTCAGGGGCGCGTGGCGGTGAGGAGAGTGACAGGCCAGCGGGAAGGAGGAGACAGGGGACAGCAGGGGTGACGGAGCTGCCATACACGCTCATATGAGACAGGTCTGATCCAGCACAGGCTGTCAGACTACGACTGTCACATCACAGCTGTCACTAATAATCAGAGCGTGTTCACAACCAGACGAGCTTATGCTGTAGGTACAGCTGATGAAAGCTAGAGACGCTGCGCTGCGTGGAGAAGAGCTAACAAACAGATGCTAATGTTCTTTTCACAGGTCTGAATCTAAATTCGAATGTGCTATGTTGTTCCAAACCATGTTACATGTGAAAAATGGTTTTGTCTTCCATTAAGTTGATTATTGATGCAAAATGACCTCCAGATTGTTTTGAAGGCAATTTCCAGATTAAATTTTTCATGCTAATAAAATTCAATGAACCGAGCATTATAATGTTGCAAGTCCACTTGTTTCCTGGCATGCAGTAGCTTGCCGACATTTTCTCCACCAAAACCTCATAACTCAGCTGTTGTGGCGCTTTCCATAGGGACCCCTAGTGTCAGTAACCGAGACATTCACTATACTGAAATGGCATCCACAGTCACCAGATCTCAATCCAATAGAGTACTTTGGGATGAAATGGTGGAATGGGGGATTTGCATCATGGATGCGCAGCCAACAAATCTGGACCAAAATCTCTGAGGAATGTTTCCAGCACCTTGCTGAATCCATGCCACAAAGAATAAAGGGATAGTTCACCCAAAAATGAAAATTTGATGTTTATCTGTTTACCCCCAGTGCATCCTAGATGTAGGTGACATTTTTTCTTCAGTCGCAATCACAAATTATGATTTTTAACTGCAACCGCTGCCGTCTGTCATTCAAATAATGTCGGTTGATGGGAACTTCATCTATAAGAGTGAATAAACCTTGCTTAGACAAATCCAAATGAAACCCTGCGGCTCGTGACGACACATTAATGTCCTAAGACACGAAACGATCGGTTTGTGCGAGAAACCGAACAGTATTTATATCATTTTTTACCTCTAATACACCACTATGTCCGATCGCGCTCTGTCAACGGCAGTGATGCCTCGCGCATAGACTTCAATGAGTGTCAGACATCACTGCCGTTGTCAGAGCGCGATCAGACATCACTAAAGGAGTCCTGAACGGAGTTGGACATAGGTAAAAAATGATATAAATACTGTTCAGTTTCTCGGACAAACCGATCGTTTCGTGTCTTAGGACATTAATGTGTCGTCACGAGCCGCAGGGTTTCATTTGGATTTGTCTAAGCAAGGTTTATTCACTCTTATAGATGAAGTTCCCATCAACCGCCATTATTTGATTGACAGACGGCAGCGGTTGCAGTTAAAAATCATCATTTGTGATCGACTGAAGAAAAAATGTCACCTACATCTTGGATGCACTGGGGGTAAGCAGATAAACGTCAAAATTTCATTTTTGGGTGAACTATCCCTTTAAGGCAGTTCTGAAGGCAAAATGGGGTCCAACTCGCTATTAGCAAGGTGTTCCATAATGAAGTGGCCGGTGAGTGGTCACAAACACACACACACACACACACACACACACACACACACACACACACACACACACACACACACTACTGGTCAAAAGTTAGGAGTAAGATTTTTTTTAATAAATAAATAAATATATGTGACCCGTGCTGGCAAAATAAGTCGGAATGCACATGGGGTAATTCCAAGGCAAAACAAGTCTCATTACACAAAAATTAGTTCATTAGGCCCTCATCTAGCGATCCAAATGCTTTAAATAGCAATTAAACACTTTCTGAGAGGAGTACCTTTCCTTTGTCAGTGAAAAATTCTGTTTTTCTCTGCTTGCTTCACCACTCGTGCTTCCCCTTAGCAACTTCCTCATTAGTTCAAGTTTGGAATTGTTTTAATGCACAGCATACCAACTTTGGGAATATTCATAGCAAATTTTTGAGTCTGAACCAATGAAATGTGATTTTCAAACTCATGCTGATGTAAACAAATTGATCTTACTTGCGCTGTCTGACAGATCCAAAGTGTGTGCACAAAGACGCCTCATTCAGCGCTTGATCCCAATATACACATATAAACAGAATTACAGTAGGCTACTTCAAAATATTGAAAAAAGTTGATTTCTGAACCTTCAGAAAACTTGATTTTTCTCTAAATTGACTTTGCTGACTCTTTCGACTTCAAACAGGTGTAGCTCAGTCATTTGTTCTCTGATTCCAACAAATTAGGTGTGTAACGGTACACGCATTCGTGCTGTAAATGTTCAGTATTTGTCTTTCAGTTCGGTACACATGTACCGACGAATACAGTTGTAGCCCATTAACCACTTTTAGCCACCATTAACCACCAAAAATCGCAATTAGCTCTGTGTTTTGTTACTTACGATAAGAAACACAAAGTCTAGTCCCTCAAATTCTGTCCATTTTATCAGGAAATTCAAACAATAAATGTCGTTTTGTTGCTCTTTTTAATGTGGCGTGACAGATCACTGTAGGCGCCTCAAAGTGGCAGCGCGGAGCGTTAGTGAACGCGATCATTTCTTCCTTTTTAATACTAGTTACAGGATTAAATGAACATCTGAAGGTATGTTGAAAGCTACAGTACAACTTACTGAAATCTCATGTAATCGCTCAATCAGTGTTTCAACCATGGAAAGACACTTTAAAGAAACAGCTTGTAAACACTGTCACATAGCATTTACTTCAGAAATGTCATTCAGTGTCCACAGCTTGTTAGTTCGATAGAGAAAATAACTCTTTCGCTACATAATATATGCACTATATTAGCCTATATTCATTATATTTATTTAACCTCTCTTGATTATTTAATGTATATGTGTAATGTATGTTTAAATCTGTCATGAAAACAAGTTATGATAGCTACTGTGTAAATGAATGTGTTTTAACATCGAATTGGAGTAGAAACAGATTAAGAAGTTAATGCAAAAACTGCCTTATATGCAATTTACATGTTTGCATACAAGGTTTATGTGAGAGTTGATTGTTATATATAAACAAATAGCAACTTAATTTAAGAATTTGGGCTCTGTTGCTAATTGTAACCTTTAATATTATAGTAATGGTCAAGAAAGTGCTCCCTATATATAGTTTACAGTATTAGCAGAGATAGATTTTTTTTTATCCTAAAGAAAATTGTAATTATAATTGAATTTATTTAAAGACAGACACAATTTGTTCAGTAAACCGCTGTTTAATAAGAAAGGGGGGGGGATTTTAAATTTAGTTTTCTCCCTACTGCTGTACCGAATCTGTGCCGAACAGTGATTTACGTACCGAGGTATGTACCGAGCAATCATTTTTGTGTACCGTTAGACCCCTACAAAAAATCATTCATCATTGTGAATTTTTTTTTTTAAATAGAGATTGTATAAAACATTTAAACAAAATAAGAAAATTTGGACATCTTCATCCTGTTCAAAAGTTTTCACCCCCCGGCTCTTAATGCATTGTGTTTCCTTCTAGAGCATCAGTGATGATATACAGAGTGGGGTCATTTTCATGAAATTCAGATATATTTTTGTCTTGTGGACTATATGTAAACATCTGTTATGTAAATGATCTTATTCAGGACAGTACCAAATAAAAACCAACATGCATTTTATATGATCCCTCTTATTTTGTTAAAATAATGAACATTTTGCAGATTCTGCAAGGAGTTTACAAACTTTCAAGCAGTACATTATTATATTCCTAAATATTCCTTTAGTTCAGTATTCTATTTAAAGTGATTTTGAAATTAATTGGCATGAAATTTTGTCATTTCACAGGTGGCGGTCAGATAAACAAACCTTGCTCTGGAAGGAGCCAAAATGAAATTGAGTCTCTGGTCAATGTTTTTCTCATTCACTCCATCGATATGGATGCAGCCAAACTGGAAACTCAATGGCCATAATCTGCTCTGTGCTCATAAAGCCGGGCTCAACAGCGGCTCCTGGCACAGCTATGGGCCTGATTTATTAACTCTCTAATAGGCTTATGGCCACCACCCCATCGCAGCCCATGACATTTGTGCTGAGCTCTTGCCTCTGTGTGCTTGTGTGCAGAACTGTGGTGTCTCACGATTCTGATTCTAATACTTCGCCCTTCCTCCGGACAGGAGAGTTTTAGGCTAAACGTCACTCATCCTCTATTTTGATCCACTCACTTGCAACTAGGCATGTGACGGTATCAAATTTTCATGTTGCGATTAATTGATGAAGCTTTTATCACGGTATACGGTATTATCACGATATTAAAATAAGTTGCAAAGCAATTTTTGTCAGTTTAACAGGTTTAAGAACTCTTTTTGTAATAAAACAAAAACAACTCTGACTGAAATTTTCAAACAGACTAAAATGCAAAAGAATTAGGCTATAAAGAACAACAGATAACACTTAACTAAGATTGAGCAATAGCTACATTTGTTACAGAAAGTGTTATTTTTGTTAATGTTAGTTTAGAAACACAACTGATCATTGTTAGTTTTATCTCAGGTCCATTAAATAAGTTATTTTGATTTTAGTAATGTTATTAAACAGTAACTAAGAAATTAACATTAATTAATAATAATTAATACTTTATAAGTATTTTTATTGTCAGTTTAGTGATAATGAATTAACATGTTAACTAATGAAGCTGTATGTTTTCAAAGTTTTACTGAACAATAACAAATAATCAGAACATTTCTAATCATTAGGGCATGTTGTAGTCCAGATTAAAATATAAAAATGTTTAGGTTTGAAAATAAATATTCTTTTTAAGTCTTTTGTAAGTATTCAGTATTTGGTGCTGTGATGAACAACACTGAGATTACAAAAAAAATGAATGGCTGTTTGAAGCATTTTAAAAACTTCACTAGCGCAGTTGCTTTGTTTGCACGGTTTCTGTGGTAACCGCTGTACGCTACTGTTCCATCAGCGCCCTCTGCTGTCAGAGAGTGAACGCGCACTTTCATTCAGCTCGTCTCCTTCACTTGTTCCGCCATGTTCCACATGCACGTTGGGACTGTTTACATCTGAGCGCGTGTCCTTTTGACGCAAAATAACGCATTTTATACGACTGATGGTTAAAGTATTCTTAATTGCCTTACAAAAAATTAATAATTGGTAATAAATTATTATTTACGTAATTCTGAAGTGCCCACGATTACAATATTGTGCATATTCATTATCGTGATTTATCGCATATCGCACAAGTCTACTTGCAACCTAAAATCAGTTTTTGGAAATTACTGTCATTTATTAAATTACACATTCTTTTTTGTGTAAAAAAATAAAACCTGTCAAGAATATGCCAAGGTCACAAATTCATAAGTAAAAAAACAAGAAATTATATTTTGCTAAAAACAAACAAACCTGTTTTTAGACTACATGAAATGCCTTCAGCATCTTAGTGCAGTTATCTTTGTGTTTTGTGAAGTTGGGGCGAGCCATATCAAATTGCTTATCCTTATTTTAAAATAAGCTGTAATCATAGGTGGAGAGTGTGTAAGAATGGACAAGGCTTAGCCTTCCCCTGGCCATGGACTTGAGACTAGTGTGAAATTTGAGTTTTCTCACTCAAACCACTGCCTGCTGCTGCTTCTGATTGCTTTTAGAGGGAAAAGCTTCACATAACTGCTGGTCTAGGATTAGTTTTCTCCGTAAAAATAGAATATTAGCAAAACAGAATTGCCAAGCGATCCATGTGTGTTTGTGTTTGCGCTCTGGAGAACGTCAAAGGTTTCTATTTGTAATGTGTTTTTGCAGCTTTGAGCAATGTAGCCAATCACAAACATATCTATTGATTTCTTGAATGCAATGGCCAATCAGAGGCGTTTAAGGTAGCACTAGATGCTCACAATTAAGTTGTTAACCCTTAATCGACAGTAAGAATTTTGACCGATCAATACTATCAGTTAAACGATTTAAAAAAGCATTTGCTCCATGATTAAAAAATACACTACACATACACTATTGCATTTTTGAAAAAACAAAACAAAAAAAAAGAAAACAGATAAGTTGTGTATAAGTCACATTTTATTATTACATTCGGAAATAACATAGAATACTGGTAAAAAAGCAAAATGTTTACAAACATTATAAACACTATAAACATAGCTATAGTTTTTACTGAGTTCCCCTCACTCCACAATAAATCCTTTCAATTTAACGGTATTCAGAACTGAACAGGAACACTTTACACTTATGTCTAAAAAAAACTTTAAGATGTCAGGTTTTAAATCATGTAAGTCAAATCGAAAACAAACCTTCTGTGTTTATGTAATCTGTATGAAAAGAGAGCCATGTCAGAAGTCAGTGATTCAGCTCATTATCTGCTAATGCGGCCACACCCACAGAGCCAGCGCTATTCAGAAGCAAATTCAGAGGCAATACATGCATTCATCGTCTCAATCGTGTATTTATTGTCTTGAAAAGTGTTTATCTGGATGTAAAAGTCATGGTTAGCGAGCTCTAGAAGACATGCAGTTATTTCCTGTTTTCTTTTCTTCTATAGATGAATTTTAGATGAGTTTTTGTTTCTTTAGCGCCCTCCTGCTGCTGTATGAATTGGAAACTCCATTCATGGAATAGCCTCTTCTTCTTTTAGATGAATTTGTGGACTAAAAATGCACAGAGAGCGCCCTCCGACTTCAAGTATGAATTGAAAACACCAGCGCTCATAGTAATGACAATGAATATTAAATAAATATAACTCCTCTGTATAGAAAATTGACATAAGCATATGAGAATCGAATATTTCTCCAAATGTGCATGCTTTTAAACTAAAAGCCTATATTCAGACTCTTTGCATCACAGAAATACATTATATTTTAAAGTATAATATAAAACCATTACTTTATATTGTAATAATATTTTTTCTGTATGTTTCATATATGATGATGAGCTTGAGACATCACAGAAGGTTTTTTTCACAGCCTACCTGACTGAAATGCCTCATTAATATGCAAGTCATTTCAGCTCATTACTATGCAATTCTTTTGTCTTCTTAGGTGAGAATGGCCCATTATTCAGTGATTCACGCCTCCTCGCATACTGTTTCTTGGCAAAAAGTGTCTTACAAAAACTAAATCAATATATTGTTTTATATGAAGGAGTAGGCAGCATAATTTTTACAGAATTCTGAAACAAAAACTCTAGTCTACAACCTTCAATACCCTAAAGTATTGTAAACACAGATTTACTATACTTTTTTTGGCCTTACTTCAGTGACTTAAGTTTTTTGTTTTTTTCAATAACCACGCATAAATGTTATTCCTTCAAAAACACAAACATGTACACAAATGTTCCTCACATATTATTGTAGCCTAGTTTGTGCTGAATACAGTGTAATGAAACTTTTTCCATTAATATGTTTATGAACAACTGAAAAAAGCCCAAATGTCAGGGCATGTCAAAACTTCTCCAGGCCCCAAATCAGCCTCAGACTCCAGAGGGTTAAATATGCGCTGATTCAGGCTGTGCGGGCCCTTTTAATCTCATGCTCGCCGCCCACGGAGCTCGCGCTTGCCTTTAACAGCATAAACAAAGTTCACAATAATATAATATAACCCTCAAAATGGATCTTTACAAAGTGTTCGTCATGCAGCATGTCTAATCGCATAAGTGTGGTATTTATTTGGATGTTTCCATTTGATTGTGGACAAGTTTGATCGTACTCCGTGGCTAAAGCTAACATTACACACTGTTGGAGAGATTTATAAAGAATGAATTTGTGTTTATGAATTATACAGACTGCAAGTGTTTAATAATGAAAATTGCAACGGCTCTTGTTTCCTGAATATAGTAATAAATGATGGTAACTTTAACCACATTTAACAGTACATTAGCAACATGCTAACGAAACATTTAGAAAGACCGTTTACAAATATCACTAAAATATCATGTTATTATGGATCATGTCAGTTATTATTGCTCCATCTGCCATTTTTCGCTATTGTTCTTGCATGCTTACCTAGTCTAATGATTCAGCTGTGCACAGATCAAGACGTTCTGCCCTTGTCTATTGCCTTGAACATGGGCTGGCATATCCAAATACTGGGGGCGTACATATTAATGATCCCAACTGTTACGTAACAGTCGGTGTTATGTTGAGATTCACCTGTTCTTCGGAGGTCTTTTAAACAAATGAGATTTATATAAGGAGGAGGAAACAATGGTGTTTGAGACTCACTGTGTGTCATTTCCATGTACTGAACTCTTGCTATTCAACTATGCCAAGATAAATTAAATTTTTAATTCTAGGGCACCTTTAAAGCGAAACTGCAACAGAATCCGCCATTGTGCTCACATAGCTTACCACTCTCATTCGACACAAATCCATATGTTTCCATATTCGCGGTGTATTTGGATGCTATACTTTTACTTTTTATGTAAACTATACTTTGTACTTCACCCGTGTTCCAATACTGACATAAAACATCATCCTTCACTTGCGCAAAAATGTGTTTGGCATAAAACCACAGTGGTCACGCTGAGCGGCACAGTACTACGGACTATTTAAATTGAGCAGTGTAACTTTTTATATGTTTGGTTGACAGTATTTTATTTTGATAATGAACAGGCTGCGATTTCAAGTTAGAAATGCGATATCGCTTAAATTGTTTCCTTATAACAGCAGAAACAACTTAAAATACTCTGTCATCTGTGATCATACAGATAAGAGGCTTCTAATGTAACAATCTTGTCGGCTAACAGTTAACAATCGTTAACAGTTAAAAGTTAACTGACTCCGGTTTGAACAATGTAAGGCTGAACGCCGTTACTGACAATCGTCATTTTGGCTGTGTGAGATTCTCCAGCTTTGTTGTTGTTGAGCAACAGAAACGTGAACTGTTAAGCGCCGCCCTTTTCTGAAAAACGGGTGGGGAGCATCAGCTCATTTGCATTTAAAGGGACACACATAAAAACTGTGTGTTTTTGCTCAAACCAAAATAGTGGCAAATTTAACAAGCTATAATAAATGATCTGTGGAGTATTTTGAAATGAAACTTCACAGACACATTCTGGACACCAGAGACTTCTATTACATCTTGTAAAAGGGGCATAATTAAAATAATAATTGTGTTACAATATTTTTACTGAAAGACAATAATAGCCAACAGGATTCATTTTGTCACAGCCATAAACAGTGTTTTGCTACTTCAGATAATCTACAATTTCTTTCTTCTTTGATTTTGAGGGGAAATATTACAAATATTGGAAATGTTTTGTGAAACTGTATTCGACACACAAATACATAAAAGTCTCACAGTGTATGCACACATGTTGCCATTATTATTAGGCACTTTCAAAAACAATCTTCTGTGCTTTATTGATTTCCTTTGTGCCATATGTGCACCGCTTCAAATGTGCCTGCTCTAAAATGTATAAAGGATCCCCACAATACAAACCCATTTAGCCTTGGCTATGTCCTTCTCATCACGTGGCTCGTGCAATTATTTTCCCATCTTTTCCCGCTCTGTTCATTTGGTGTGTCCGTGTGCCATGAGCCACACATGATGAGTTTTATCATTATATTAATAGGTGAGGATGACAATCCATTGAAGGTGAGACATGACTCAGAGAGTTTGGCAGTAACACTGTGGAACAGCATGGCAATGACCAGTAAACAAATACGACACTTTCAGGTCACATAACGTGTTTGTGTGAGGAGAGTGGGTACATTTGGAATGGCACTTTACCTTTTTGCAATATGCAGTGCGCGTGCTGTGCACAGTATGCGAATATTCTGTATGCAAATACAAAATACCCAACTGACAAAGTACATTTCCCAAAATATGCAGTATACAAATAGAGCAGACTGCAGGATATTGAAATTGAATTGTATTTCCATTGTGAAATTAACTGTTTTATATGATTTTAGTCATAATTATCTCTTCTTGATTCAGTCATACTGAATCATTGTGATGTTCATTAAAGGTGCCCTAAATTCAAAAATTGAATTTACCTCGGCATAGTTGAATAACAAGAGTTCAGTACATGGAAAAGACATACAGTGAGTCTCAAACTCCATTGTTTCCTCCTTCTTATAAAAATCTCATTTGTTTAAAAGACCTCCAAGGAACAGGCGAATCTCAACATAACACCGACTGTCACGTAACAGTCGGGGTGTACGCCCCCAATATTTGCATATGCCAGCCCATGTTCAAGCATTAGACAAGGGCAGCCAGTAAGGTCTGGATCTGTGCACAGCTGAATCATCAAACTAGGTAAGCAAGCAAGAACAATAGCGAAAAATGGCAGCTGGAGCAATAATAACTGACATGATCCATGATATCATTATATTTTTAGTGATATTTGTAAATTGTCTTTCTAAATGTTTCGTTAGCATGTTGCTAATGTACTGTTAAATGTGGTTAAAGTTACCATCGTTTCTTACTGTATTCACAGAGACAAGACTGTCGTTATTTTCATTTTTTAAACACTTGCAGTCTGTATAATTCATAAACACAACTTCATTCTTTATAAATCTCTCCAACAGTGTAGCATTAGCCGTTAACCACGGAGCACAGCCTCAAACTCATTCAGAATCAAATGTAAACATCCAAATAAACACTGTACTTGCGCGATTAGATATATTGCATGACCAACACTTTGTAAAGATCCATTTTGAGGGTTATATTAGCTGTGTGAACTTTGTTTATGGTGTTTAAGGCAAGCGCGAGCTCTTGGGGCATGGAGCACGAGATTTAAAGGGGCCGCGTACCCTGAATTGGCGCATTTATAATGACAAAATAAAATAATAAAAAAAAAAAACTATGGGGTATTTTGAGCTGAAACTTCACAGACACATTCAGGGGACACTTAAGACTTATATTACATCCTTTGAAAACATGTTCTTCGGCACCTTTAAATAGTCATTTTTATTTTGACTGAAAATAATTTTAGTCAACAGCAAAATTAGCAAAATTACAGAATTCATTTCCAAAGCCAAACTCAAATTTTGAATCATTATTATATTACTGTTCAAAAGCTTGGGGTCAGTAAGATTTTTAAATGTATTTGAAAGTCTCTTATGCTCACCAAGTCTGCTTTTATTTGATCAAAAATACAGTAAAACATTGTGAAGTGTAAGTTTGTTTAATTCACTAAAATTCGTCTGCATTTGTATTCTACTACCAAAATAATAGTAGCTTATTTCACATTTTTCTACATCACCAACAAAATAAATGGGTTTCTTTTCCCTTTATTTTCCAATTCTTACTATTTACATAAATACTTTATGACTGCATTTTATTATTTATATAAAATCACACCAGATGACAGACTGAGCTAGAATGAGATTCGGAGCGTCAAAGTCACGTGATTTCAGTAAAGCCGCGCACACACTTAACGACTGTAAGGCCGATTATGAATGTAAATTGATACTTATGACTGATCACGCTCAAACGCGTCCAGTCAGAGCCAGTTGCGTTCAGTCTGCGATTACAGTTGGTGTTCAAATTCCATGTGTGAGTATATAAATCGGCTCCCGTCGGAGGAAACAATCGGTATGTGTGTTCAGTTCAGTCTTAGAATGTTTCAGCTAATAGTTAGGTGTGTCCCTGGCTTAAACGAGGCTTTGTTACGTCATAAGTGTTTCGCAATCCGAACCACTGATTCAAACAAAAGATTTGTAAAGCTTTGAAGCTTCATGAAGCAGTGTTTTTAAATCGGCCATCACTAGATATTGTTGAAAAGTCATTATTTTGGGTTTTTTTGGCACACAGAAACTATTCTTGTCGCTTTATAATATTAAAGTTGAACCACTGTACTCACATGAACTGTTTTAAATATGTTTTGAGTACCTTTCTGGGCATCTGAAAGTGTTAAGTATCTTGCTGGCAATAGAGGCAGATGAGAGACACTGAGCTAGAATGAGATTATTTTGAGGAGTACTACCCATGAAAAAACAGTTCAGTCTCTATAAGGACTCTTTAAATGATTAGTAATTCCTAGCAGACACCATAATGCACCAGATCATCAGATCAACTGTAAATACACCCAGTTAATCTTGCTCTAGAATCTCAGGTCATTTCTGAGCACTGCAAAGCACAGGTCATTAAAAACACCCATGCTGTTTTGTATCTTACAACTCCTACTTTCAGATGTAACCTCCTGTTGGCTGACACTTGCTGTGTGGGTTAGTAATCTATGTGGTGTAAAATGGGCAACAAATCTTTGGATGTTTAACAGCCTAAGCTTAAACTAAACTTCAAAATATCTTAATTTATAATTACAAATCAACTTTTTTACAGCTGTGATGCTGCCATAGAATAGTAAACTTTTCACAATTCAATCAAAGTTGCGTTTTAAACTCACTTTCAATTTACACCCGTACACTAAATTTACCTGCAGCCAAGTAACTTTGCACGACCCACCATTTCCCACATTGCAACCTACAGTTTTGAGGTACCCTGTTTTAAAACTAGCTATTATCTCATAAACTCTTGCACCTGGGCAGCTCTTAAGACAGCTAACATATGGACAATTTACGCTCCCATAAAGACAATTGTAAACGTCTAAGATATGAGCTGTGGTCTGTAAATGGAAAATTAAGAAATCAAACTTAAACAGTAAGTCTTCTTACTGAAAACTAAAAGCACCATCTATCAAAACAAAGCACTAACTACATTGACAAAACAATAGAATACATTTCATATAATTTATGAGCATAATGTTGGCAGTAGAACAGCCAGGCTCAATTACACTGGCCTTGATCTCTGGAGAAACTATAAGCTGAATGAAGCTTTTGGCTCCGAGCAAAAACAGAAATCTACAGCCGAAGCCTGTTCTGTTCTTAATATTAAAAAGTCATGGAATTACATGGCATTTCAAAACCACAGCAGTGATAATATGTTAAAAAGCTCTGTGTGTTTAAGTAGTTATGAATATTTGTAGTTTAAAATTAGTTTAGACTATGAAAAAGACAAACCAGAACTATTAAAGTGTATTCATAGAGCTCTAAAAGATTAAAGTGTTAGTTCACCCAAAAATGAAAATTATGTCATTACTCACTCACCCTCATTTCGTTCCACACCCATAAGATATTTTTTGAAAAAATCCAAATGGCTCAGTGAAGCCTCTATTGCCAGCAAGATAATTAACACTAGAAATTAACCCAGAAAGGTACTGGAAACATATTTAAAACAGTTCATGTGAGTACAGTGGTTCAACCTTAATATTATAAAGCGACGAGAATCGTGCGCCAATAAAATCCCAAAATAACGACTTTTCAACAATTTCTAGTGATGGCCGATTTCAAAACACTGCTTCATGAAGCTTTATGAATTTTTTGTTTCGAATCAGAAGTTCGGAGCACAAAAGTCACGTGATTTCAGTAAACGAGGCTTTGTTACGTCATAAGTGTTTCGCAATTTCAATAGTTTACATGATTTTGGCAGTTTGATACGCGTTCCAAACCACTGATTCGAAACAAAAGATTCGTTCAGAATTTGTGTTCTGAAGAAGAATTTAATAAATGACAGAATTTTCATTTTTGGGTGAACTAACCCTTTAAAGAGGTTTTACTTGTTCTTTAAATGTTTCTACTTTTCGTTCAGACACTATGTATGGACATGCCCATTTTCGTAACAGTTAGCCAATTTGATTTGACATTATTAACTGCAAAATGGCTGTTGGCGGCCATGTTTTCTATTTGTTTGAGTCATATTTAAAGAATATGTTAGCTAAAGATAATGCGCACCAATTTTCAACTTTATGAATCAAATGGTTGCAGGGTTAGTGGTTTTTCATTTATAGAGCCTCCTATGGGTGGAATTTAATGTAACTACTGTATAATGCATACAATCACTATAAAATCACAGCATGCCTCCAACAGTATGCACACTTTGAAGTATTTATATGCTATATAAATACAGGAATCATTAAGAAACACAAATTCCTTGTCAATGTACCAGCACAGTATGATTTGTGAGACAAAGAAGAAAATTTTAAGTGAAAAATTAATTGAAAAAGGGCTTGCAGGCATAAAGTGCAGTCAGGCTAACAATGCCCATAAAAGAGATTGTCGAAAACACAAGACTTTAAAGATGAGAGTGTAAATTAAGAATGCCAATATCAATTGGGCCAATGTTCGCAGCAGGATGAAAGGAGTGTGAAGGACACAGTCAAACCCTCTTGAGCACTTCCCATGATGCATTGATCATTAAGCTAATCACGATAGTCTTTCACCAGCTGAAGCGGAATTGAACTATGAGTTCTCAAAGGACAGTCCATTGAGAAAATCAGTGATAATGATGAAAATAAACAATGTTTCAAAACAATGTTGCATTGTTATTTTACCAGTCAATAAGGAAGTCATAAAAATTTTCCCTTTTCACTCTTAAAAATAAAGTTGTTTTTCTATTGGCATCAATGATTCCGTGAAGAACATTTAACATCCATGGAACCTTCCCATTGTTCTTTATGGAACCTTTATTTTTAAGAGTGTTCTTATTATCACTTGCCTCTGACTAGAAATAGCTCTTTAAATTTTTTATTTAATATGTTCCACCACAAATTCTTTTTTCAATGGGGATGACGTCAACACAAAAAAGGCAAGGCAAGGCAATTTTATTTGTATAGCACATTTCATACACAATGGTAATTCAAAGTGCTTTACATAGAAGAATAAAAATAGAACATAAGGAATAGAAATAACAGTAAAAACAGATAATTTTGCTATTTGGAATTAAAATGCATTAAAAGTCAGAATCATGATGATACATAAAAGATATAAAAATACATTAAAAATGAAATAAAAACAGGAAAATAATTTAAAGAATAAAAAGATAAAATAAAGTGCAAACAGTTCAGACATAGCACGGTGCTCAATCAGCAAATGCATAGGTAAAAAGATGTGTTTTGAGTCTGGATTTGAATGTGGCTACTGTTGGAGCACACCTGATCTCTTCTGGAAGCTGGTTCCAGCTGCGGCTGGCGTAACAGCTAAAAGCAGACTCTCCCTGCTTTGAGTGAGCCCTTGGTATTTTTAAGTGAATTGATCCTGATGATCTGAGTGATCTGTTAGGTTTATATTCTATGAGCATATCTGCAATGTATTGAGGTCCTAGGCCATTGAGTGATTTATAAACAAGCAACAGTACTTTAAAATCAATTCTAAATGCAACTGGAAGCCAGTGCAAGGACCTGAGGACTGGTGTGATGTGTTCATGTTTTCGGGTTCTGCTCAGAATCCTGGCAGCAGCGTTCTGTACGAGCTGCAGCTGTCTTGTGGTCTTTTTGGTAAGACCAGTAAGGAGCCCATTACAATAATCCACCCTGCTGGTGATGAAAGCATGAACAAGTTTCTCTAAGTCTTGACTGGAGACAAAGCATCTAATTCTTGCAATATTTTTGAGATGATAATATGCTGATTTAGTTATTGTCTTTACATGGCTACTGAAACTCAGGTCTGACTCCAAAATCACACCAAGATTCCTGACTTGATTTTTAGTTGTTTGACCCCTAGAGTGAAGGTACATGTTCACTTTGAGAACTTCATCTTTGTTTCCAAACACAATGACTTCAGTTTTGTCTTTGTTAAACTGAAGGAAGTTTAGGCACATCCAATTTTTAATTTCATCAATGCATCGACATAGGGAGTCAATGGGGCTGTAGTCGTTGGGTGATAGGGCTAGGTAAATCTGGGTGTCATCTGCATAGCTGTGATATGCAATTTGGTTCTTTCTCATTATTTGGCTCAGTGGCAGCATATATAGGTTGAACAGGAGGGTTGCAAGTATTGAACCTTGAAGGACTCCACATTTCATGGATGTCCACTCAGACTTATGGTCACCGATACTCACATAATAACCTCTCCCTTCTAAGTATGACCTGAACCATTTAAGGACCATCCCAGAAAGCCCAACCCAGTTTTCGAGCCTGTCAAGAAGAATGTTGTGATCGACAGTGTCAAACGCTTAAGAACTTGTACAGCTGATTGAAAACAACTTTTTCAATGATCTTGCCTATGAAAGGAAGATTTGAGATTGGCCTGTAGTTGCTCAATATGGTGTTATCCAGATTGCTCTTTTTCAGGAGGGGCTTAACAACTGCAGTTTTCAGGGATTTTGGAAAAGTCCCAGAGAGAAGTGAGGCATTTATCACTTCTAGGAGATTTGCTTCTAAACAGTTTAACACTCTTTTGAAAAAAGATGTGGGAAGTGTGTCAAGGGCGCAGGTTGATGTTTTAAGGTGCTGTACTGTTTCTTCCAAAATGTTACCATCAATTGCTTCGAAAACAGACATAATAGCTTAATAGCATAATAGGTTGTGATCTGATCCGTTTTACCCCAGTGCAGCTCAAGGATGTGCTGATCACCTTTCTGATATTATTAATTTTCTCAGAGAAGAAGGAAGCAAACTCACTACATTTGCTGTCTGAGAGCATTTTACTGGGAATCTGACTTGGGGGGTTTGTTAGTCTCTCTACTGTAGCAAAAAGAGTGTGGGTGTTGTTTAAATTTCTGTTTATAATATTTGAGAAGAAGGTCTGTCTAGCTTTGCCTAATTCCACATTGAAAGCACATTGAAAAGGAAACAATGTTGAACCACTTCAGAGTTTTCATTTGGGCTCAAGGTATTAGAGCGCCTCAATATCAAACACACATACATACACGCACACCCAATCTGTCCACTGCCATGGCATATGTTGACTATTAGTCATCAGCTCCACCTCTGAAGACGTCCCATCTATGACAACACAGTTCCATGCTTGCTTCTATCTTGCAAAGCCAGCAGGTACAAAAATCTAATTAACAGTCATAAACAGAACAACAGTACTGTGCAACTTGCAGCGGACAGCTGGTGCATGGTGCTGTCATTTATTGGGAGGCTTGGACCCCTTTTTCCATTTATAACAATAGAAAAGTGTCTGCAGTCCATTTGTAGTCTCGGACAATGGGGCTAAGAGGGTGAGCGGGGGAAATCGATGCTTTTGCAGGGGAGATCAATCACGGGGCCGGCAGGCTGATAAAAATCAATGTGAAGTGAGGGCCATGGGTTGTTTTTCAATAGGAGACATAGAGACAGTAACCGTGGTGGACTAGCGTGTTTCTCAGGAGAGAGCCTACAATGACTTCTGAATCTGAGGTGTAAGCCAGAGATGATTTTGGAGTCAGATTGCATGCTTACAGGCCACCCACAGTCCGTTCACTGGTGCATAAAGCAAACAAAAATGGCTGAACAATTAGCAACTAGCATATGCAAACATACAAATACGCATGTTCTTCTGTGCTATCCCTTACGAAAAAGAAGTATACTTCAAGTTCATTTTCAAGTATATCAAGTATACTTAAGTAATGTTCAAGTATATTTTTAAGTATACTTTACGTAGTAAGTATACTAGTATTAATGTATTAGTAGTAAACTTGTAAGTGTACTATTTTAATACCGCTTGGGACTTAATTGGCCAAATTGAAGTATATGTTTTAGTGTTTACTTAAGTACACAACTACTTCACAGCTACGTTTCTCATTTGTACTGCATCTGTACTACAAGTGAACTTATAAGTATACTAGTAGTTTACTATTATATTAGTAGTACATTTTTAGTAGATATGGAAGTACACTTTGAAATATACTCTCAGTAAACTACTAGTTTAGTGCAAGTATACTTGTATGTTTTCGTTAAGTGAACAGGACATCCCACTTATAGTTTACTTTTTATATATTATTTTTGCACTTTAAGTATACTACTATGTTCTTATTTAGGTATTATTTTTTATACTTGAAATACCTTTAACTGTACTTTAACTCTTTCCATTTAAAAAAAAACATTATATTCTAGCTTCATGAATCATTTTTATCAACACTTAAATGTGGGTAAGTTTTATTTATTTATTTATTTATTTTATTTTAAACAAAAAGCTGAGAAAATTGCTTTTTTGTCTAAGACTATGTCCAGCTGGGATTCAGAACGATGATCAAACACAGGTGGAGTAAACACCCCCAAAGCTTCATAGTCCTCATTCAGTAACGTTAGGCAGTTTTGATTTATACACTGTTTAATGTTTGATGATCGCTTTATTTTATAGTTTTGTGTGAATGGTCTTCTATCACTTGTTTCAGCTTCTTCTTCTCCTGCAACTTGATCCAGAGATTCTGTATTTTTTCAGAAGATGTGTAACAGTGCCCCCTACCATAAAGCCTGAAAATTTAGTCAATGGCAAGGAAAGAGGGAAGCAGATTTGAAGTAAATTCCTATGTACACTACCAGAGGACTAGCCTACACAAAAATTCAGATACTCAGAATTAGGAATATATCGGTTTTCTTTACAAGGCTCATTTAAAATGGACTGTGGCAAAGTGGAAAACTGAAGGATCCGGGTACTGAAATGGCCAGCCTGCAGTTCAGATCTTTCACCCATAGAAAACATTTGGCGCAGCATAAAGAGGAAGATACGACAAAGAAGACCTAAAACCAACTAGAAGCCTGTATTAGACAAGAATGGGACAACATTCCTATTCCTAAACTTGAGCAACTTGTCTCCTCAGTCCCCATACGTTTGCAGACTGTTATAAAAAGAAGAGGGGATGCCACACAGTGGTAAACATGGCCTTGTCCCAACTTTTTTGAGATGTGTTGATGCCATGAAATTTAAAATCAACTTTTTTTCCCCCTTAAAATGATACATTTTCTCAGTTTAAACTTTCATAGTCATCTATGTTGTATTCTGAATAAAATATTGAAATTTGAAACTTCCACATCATTGCATTCTGTCTTTATTCACAATTTGTACAGTGTCCCAACTTTTTTGGAATCGGGTTTGTATATATTATATATAGTTGTAGACAATTACTCTGAGTCGCCCCCTGTTGTTTCAAAGAGTAGTACAACCACAGTGCGGAGCCAGGCGAAAGAATAAACAAGGAAAAGATGCTGCCTCTGAAGGCAATTCACTAGGTCTTGGAACAGAGTAACTGTCTTGACTCACCTTGAGCTCTAAAAAGTTTCATGGTTCAAGTGCTTAAAATTTACCAAGGGGCATTTGTTGAGATGGTTCAGAGATCAAGAACTTAGTTGTAGACTGCAAAGAATTTTGATACTCAAAGTTGAGTCTGTCGAACTTTAAGACAAGTCTGAAAAGTCAAGAATAAAAGGTGGACTGAAAGTGAGAATTCAGTAACCAGGCATGCATTCAGTCGGACAACTTGAACCGGAGGTGAAAAAAAACAAAAAAAAAAAAAACAAACTCCAGATATAGGAGCAAGAGATGGAGGTGGACACTGATTATGCTATGACTTTGTGTAGGTGGACAAGAAATTCAAGCAACCAATGCCATTTCCCAGACAAATATTGCATGGTTGAGGTGTAATTTATGTGGGACAATCTTTGTGGCACAAGTTTAGGGTTTATTAAATATTTAAAAATAAATAATTACATTTAACAATAGTATTTAATTTAATATTAAGTTTGGGAGGTTTTCTAAATAACGCAATTACTAAATTGTAGATATTATATTAATGTAGTTCACCGCCGAGATATACAAGCAATATCACACGAGTAGCCATGTGATATCGCTCTATACCAGAACCGGCGTCTAAACAAATTTTCAAATAGGCGCTATATGTTTACATATAAATCGCATATCTGAGGTCTAAACAACTACATTCTCACCTAAAAAGTCTTTTTTCCCCTTAAAATGATACATTTTCTCAGTTTAAACATTTGATATGTCATCTATGTTGTATTCTGAATAAAATATTGAAATTTGAAACTTCCACATCATTGCATTGTGTTTTTATTCACAACATTGAATAAAAACAGAATGCAATGATTCTGTTACAAATTAACAGAAGTATCTATGAAAATATTGTGGGTTTGCTTGTCCCCCATGACAATCGCTGAGAGAATGCTGAAAGCAGAGTGAAACTGTTCCTGTGGCGATACTGGTAGAATATTGCATGGCTGGAAAGACCTCTCAGCCTTTTAGATTCGAGAACCAGAATGAACTATTGTATAAAAGTTCATATGACGCATAATGAAAAAAGATTTAGTGAGAGCGTTTAAAAAATATATATCAAACCGCAAATGTTGTTCAGTAGTGAGACAAAACAAAAGAAAAAAAAAATGTAACAATGAGAAACATGCTGTCTTTGAAATATAAGGGGGAAACATGAAAGCATGCAGCTGTCCCACAGGAATGAAAGACAATGCAGACCTTAAAAACACGCATGCAACGGCAGAGCAAAGGAGCGAGAGAAAAATAAACGATTAAACTGAGATTTTCACATCAATTATTCATCATGCTGAAGGCCTCCATGCTGCAAGGCTGCCAAATCTCATGTCAACGTTTCTTTGCCTGACACTTCAAACAAGTGAGACTACCAGAAAAAAGAAATCCTTCACTATTTTAGTTTCTTTAGAGAGCACTTTATCTTCCACCATCTATATCTGACTTGTGCCCAAAAGCAGAGAATACAAGTGATAAAATTCTGCTCTTGTTAAACCTGGATAAGGCAAAAATGTTAGCATCTCCAACAATCATTAGCATCTCCAGCTCTGTGTTCGGTGGTTCAATCTGCTGAATTTGGTCATGCTGAAAGATAACAAATGCAGCCTTGCACTGAGCAAAATATACTTCTTTCAAAAACATTAAAAAAAAAAAAAAAATCTCACCTACCCCAAGCTTTTGAAGAGTAATGTACTTTTACAGCACATAAAATACTTGGGAAGACAGTGTAACTATCCTGACTATTTCAGCTATGGCACATTAGCTAAAAACAAGCTCTTATAAAGACACTTCACATCTCTGACAGAGTCATCACTAGAGCTTCAGCCTTAATCATTGACCTTGTCCTCTGGTTAAGCCTAAGAACCTCTTCAGAGAAGCCAAACCCCATGAGGATCCACCCACCAGGGCCCTAAAGTAAATTGGTTTCAGCGCCTCAATCCCATCCTCATTCTGGTCATGAATTAGAGGAGGGACAGGGCTCTCTGGGGTGCCTGCAAGCCATAGAGCTTTCATACACAGCATAGTGTGACATGAGAGCTGCCCACTCCATCCCTCAGGAACCTCCTGGACGACCTGTGCTGTCTTTCCCTGGGTTTTGCCCATTAGCTGCAGGGTTTATGGAGCACAGAATGAAGCAAGAATTGGAATCATGAGGAGCCGATCAGCCCGGGGATCCAATGCCTCCTGTGACCTTTGAAATAACCCCCAGTAAGGGGTCAATTAGAGCTAGAGACATCTTACAATTCCTCAT
Source organism: Chanodichthys erythropterus (assembly GCF_024489055.1). NCBI lineage: Eukaryota > Metazoa > Chordata > Actinopteri > Cypriniformes > Xenocyprididae > Chanodichthys > Chanodichthys erythropterus. The sequence continues at coordinate 22,008,936 of NC_090244.1, forward strand.
TCTTCCTGATAAATTGGAAACTTCAGTAGAAATGGATTGGATAAAGGAATATAGGGCACCTAAGAAGCAGAAATATTTTCAGAGCAAAAGAATGAATGAGAAAGAGGGGGTCACTGGTTTAAGAACTCCAATCTTCTCAAATTATTTCTCTAGAATGAATCAATTATTCCAAGATCTATATTCCAATGGAAAAGTCTTTTTCTGCCCTGTGGCATGTGGGTTTGTGAATAAACAAGATTGCATCAGATGCTAAGATAGATCTGTCACCATAGTACTTGTGTTAACCAGGGTGGAGAAGTATTCATATACACAATTTGTTACCAATTTTAACCTCTAAAATATTGGATTTATGTTTGTTATAAAAAGGAACAACAATCCTCAACAATCTACTTCCAAAAGGTGAATCTCTGGGAAGGTTTTTATTCATTCAGATGGTCACAAAACATCAGGGTTTCATCAGTTTTAAAATGACGAAATGTGAAAAAAATAAAAAATAAAAATTGTTTTTTCATTACTATTATGTGAAAAAAATAATGATGTCACTATGATGTATCTCTACTCTTAGGGTATCTGCAGGCAGTTTTGGGGAAAGCTACTTTTAAAAGTAATGCATTACTCCCTAAAAAAGTAACCAATTGCATTAGGGCTGGGATTGCTTGTTTGTTTTATAATAACAACAAAAAAAGTTCTATTTTTGTCAAATGTTAAAGCCTTTTCACACCAAAAGTGAAATGAATAAGCCTCAGGTTGAAGGAAATGCATATTTACACCTGTACAGTAGATGGCGCAGCTCAAACAAACCTTTCAGCTATGATATAATATATTTCAGTCAATAAATGTGAAAGTAACTTTGCGTTATTTATTTATTTAAAAAAAAAAAACTTAAGATATTTTGTTGTAAATTGAAAAAGTAATGCATTACTTTACTAGTTACTTGAAAAAGTAATCTGATTACATAACTCAAGTTACCTGTAATGCACTACCACAAACACTGTCTGCAGGTATCAGAACTTTTTAATAAAACTCAGGCTCACTGGAAAAAAACGTGCCTGAGGCGACATTTGTGCAAAATTGTATTACGTTGCTTCCTGCATGTTTCGCAATGTTTTAAAAGTGAAATGTCCAGTGAGTGGCGCTAAAACTGTGTTCAGTTTTATGTTTAGGGCTGCAACAACTAATCTATAAAAATGAAAATCATAGACAACAAATTTCGGTAACACTCTATTTTAGGGTCTTTTAAGTTGCTTATTAGCTTGCATATTACTAGAATATTGGCTGTTTATTAGTACATATAAAGCACATATTAATGCCTTATTCTGCATGACCTTATTCTACATTATTAATCCTACCAAATACCTAAACTTAACAACTAACTCACTAACTATCAATAAGAAGTAAATTAGGAGTTGGGGAAAAGGGGGAAAAGTCGTAGTTAATAGTGAATATGTGTTCCCTATACTAAGGTGTTACCCAAATGTCATTATCGATTAGTCGCATCAAATTACAACACTGAATTACGCATTTCTATGGACAAAGTGCACCTAAAAATAGTGGAGTTGTTGCTGGAAAGGTACATGATCCAAACTGCCCAAAACATGAGAATTATTTATTTTAAGCTTCAAGCTAATGCATTAGCATAATGCTTAGCATGACTTGTCCCGTCAGGGGCTTTGACAGCTATTATCCTTAACTGTAAATGTTACAAATTCACGTGATTATTTCCATTTTGCATGAAGGCTTGTCCAGACAGTCGGCGTTAACCTTCAAACTTATGAATGAGCGCCGGGGCATCGATTCGCAAAATCGATTAATCGAAGAAATAATCAGCCAACTAATTGATTATATCATTAGTTGCAGCCCTAATTGTGTGGGTTGTTGTACAAATCACAACAGTTCAAGTATGAAATATCCGGTGAGAGGCACAAAAAAATAAAAAATAAATACTGAACCACCTACACTAAAACATACACTAAACCAAACCGATAGTTAACAAAAGCAATTGTTAGATAAAAACACATTTGCTGAAGCAACCATGCAATTTTAGTTGTTTCTACAAGTCTTTAAGCTCTTTTATTGAGACTTGTGTTTCGTGACTCATACCCGACTGCTCCGCATCGTAATTGCAATGGTGTACCAGTTGAGCTACAGAGCAAGTTTACTACGGCAAAAATGCCAAACATATGGAGCTAATTTTGTGATACAAACATCAAAATATATTTGTTTCCAAATCATGCACTATGGTAAAAGTGTTCTGAGGTCACAACATAGTATTACGCAATAATTTGCGTGAAAATAATCATTAATATCATAAAATTTGTTGGTGTTTTATTGCCACTAATGTTCACTTGAGCTGGAAACTCCAGTGATATAAGTACATATGTACATAATAAGTACATTTTTGAAGTCTTGCGAAATGTATGTAGTTGTTGTATAGGTTGTTTTAATATCGTATAGCTTTATGCTTTTTACTACCTTTTTCCAAGTCCATTTCAAATTATTTAGGACAAAAAAATCCTATTATTCTCAATGCTTTTATTATAACTGAGCCAAACTTGCACTCCGAGTGGTTCATAGTGTGGTATAGTAGGTATGCTTGCTTTGTGGCAGTATAATCTCACAATTTAAACAATCACATTTAAACAAAGCCTATTGAACCCCCATGACCTAATTATCCTCTTTCCCACAGTACAGCTATTAAAAATACCATTTAGGCAATTAGTAAGATCTATTGGTATACATGTACAGCTCATTAAGAGGTGTCGGCCCCATATGAGCCGTATTGACCTCACAGCAGACAGGCTCAAATATTGATTTAACACATCATCCATGCTGGCCAAAACTATATTGACTGCATGGGCGCCTTTACCCGCCATCGACGGTGATTGACTAACTACTTTTGCTCGAGGAAGACTGTCTGCTTACAGCAAAGGGCAACCTAAAAGCATAAGTTTATTTATTGGGCGGGCGAGAGCTGGAAACATCAGTCAATGCCAGAGTGACAGATGGTGTGACAGGCCACCCCGTTGCCTGTAAAGCATTAGCAAGGCTGAAGAGCTTTATTTTTATGGCAACAAGTTTAAAGAGTCAAGCCCAAAATATTCACTGCAAAAAAAGCTTTGAGTCGGTGAAAAGACACCAAAGTAATTAAAATCTGGTGAACCCTGAAAATCAGCTTCCAATAAAAGGAATCATATGAAATTCTCTCAACAGAGCGTACAATTTGTCCACGTCACTGCACACAGCAGTAACCTTTAATTGGAAACACAACTATGGACATATTGCATGAGGACATGAATAACTGGAAGAAATGTGTGACTATGATTTGATTCTAGTGACATTCTAACAGTTTTGTGTGGTGTGACATTAAAGGATTAGCCTCTGGACTAACAACCAAAATGTTTTAGGCTTAAACCCTAGGGAACAGAGAATCATCAACCATCTCCCTTGTGCCCTTGAGGAAGGTGCTGTTTGGTCCAGGTGGACAATCCCCAAGGAGATTTATATTACCAGGAGAAAGCAATCAGGTGTCACAAGACTGCAAAACAATACATACATTTTACAGTATCATATATATATGGACAAAGTATGGAAATCCCTCTTGAAAAGAGGATCATTGGAATCCAGTTAAATTGTGTGATCTTGACATGCCTTAAATTTATACCTTCTATGTTCTACTAGTGTCTAGGGGCCAGATTGAGAGCGTAATTCCACAAATATGCCGATGGGAGAGGCAAGATTTGCCCATGATCTACAGCTAATGCGCAAATTAAAGAACACAGACGCAGTTAAATCATTTACATAATGACCAACGCAATCTACTAAGAGCAGTGCAAATTTGCGTTGGGTCGCAAACAAGCAGAGCTGATGCTCATCAGATGCGGGTCAACACAGGCACAACTTGTTACATGTAATCTGACAAACACGTACACATACAGGCCAACGTGGCTTGGCAATCGATATGTTCGGAAAACATCTTCCTCTGGCCTTCCAAAGAAATCAATACGAGTAGAAAATATTTTCTCCCTTGTACCACATGCTCTCTGTTCTATGCGGTGTCTCCTCCTAGCAGCAACAATTGCAGCCATGTCGCAAAATGGGTTAAGACATGTTTTATTGGGGGTGTTAAATAATGCCGCAAATACCTGTAAATTGACTAGTTCAAAATTTAGTAAATTTTTGATATTCTTCTCATTTCCCTATAGCGGCTAATAAACTGGAAGTCTCGCACATCCACAGAAAACATGCCGAAAATTAAGGTGGATAGACTAAACATGTCATACGCATGTGCATGACGTCACCGTTTTCACAGATTCGCATTTTTGCAGTTTACACGGAGATGACAATGGTATCCCAGACAGCAACATAGTGTGGCCCAGATCTGGCCCACAACTTAAAGGTTTTTGGCAACTAGCTTCAGATTTTTCCAATTTGTTGTCTAACAAGTTCAATTTACAAGTTGAGAAAAATCAAAAATCTCCTGAAGCTAGTTGCCTTAAACATTTTTTACGTTTTCTCATCTTTTTACAGTGTGTGGATTACACGCGGACCAGATGTGGGACGAATCTGGGCCGACACTATGTTGCTGTCAAGGATCTTTTTCAAAAACTTGCACTTTGAAACCCATTTTCAAAAGTTTGAGAAAAAGTGTCTTTCTCTGTTCTCAGGGAACCATGGTTACATGCGTAACCTGAGATGTTTTCAGGCCACCAAAATGCCATTGTTGTGTAAATGAACAACCAAAACGCATAAAAAGTCATGAAAACAGCCCCTAAGTCTATTAGGGAACCCAAAATCTGAAGATTTAATTCAGGGTGCCCAATCTTGCTCATGCAGAGTTTAGCTCCGACCCTAATGAAACACACCTGAACCAGGTAATTAAGGTATTTTTGAGTGTTATAATCTTTCAAGCAGGTGTGTTGCAGCAGTTTGTAGCTAATCTCTGCAGGACGTTGGTCCTCCAGGTGCAGGATTGGGCACCCCTAGTTTAGTGCATTACCACTGTGCTTTTCAGCTATACAGGGTACCCAATTTGGTCCAGGTGTACTACTCCATAAATTAGTGTACCATACACTTTGGATGACACTTACAAGTTCCGCTGAGAGTTGCACCAAATGACTCATTTAATGTCTACCTTGAAAGTCTTCCCATTTAAATGCCTACACCTTGTCTTGAGGACAAATCTGTGTACATTACCTCAAGTTTCCTAGCTGCTTCTCTCTCTCCCTGTAAATCTTGACTTCTAGATTCATTTGGTCTATCCTGCCTCCCTGTATCTCCACTGCCTCTACAGCCATGAATCTTGTAGGAACTACTTGTAAACCCAGAGACCACCGTATGCCACAAATTCTGGTTGTGGTAGACATTTAAACGATCAATTGCAGTTAGCGCCTAAGTGGGCTATTACTTCTTCTACAGCCCAGTGGCATCATCAACCATTAACAATGGCAAGGATTTGCAAGCAATTATAAGAAGATGGTGGCCACAGACTGAGTGGAACTATTGTCTATTAGCCTGGAGACAACAAACCTCTTGCAATACCCAAGAGTTTTGCTGTTCTTTTTCTATTTCTCTTAAAGGTGTATCCAGTACTCGACAAAGTGAGAAGCTCTTCAGAAAGTCTTGAGGTGGTTTTGCTGCCTTTTTGCCTGATGCTGAGCTCATGTACAAAGTCTCACCTGAAATAAGTCCTCAGGGTCATTAATATGGATGATACCCACAACCAACCTACAGTCCCACACTATACAGTGCTGCCACATCAACCCTTGGAGATATTATTATAGGCAAGAGTAAGGTCAAAAGAGTAGAACAGAATATAGTGTCATCATTTATCCTCGTCCTTCCAAACTTGAATGACCTTCATTCATCCACAAAACCCAAAATGAGAAATGTATTCCTGACAAGGGAACCATATAGTGACCATATGCTTTCAAGATCAAAAGAGGAAGGGAGTATAGCACACACAGTGATAAAGACTACCTTTATGACACTTTAAAGGAGCTTGGCAAACTGTGGTCACAGTAAAACTCTTCAAAATTACTCCTTCTGTGTTCCACTAAAGAAATAGAGTGATATAGGGAACACCATTAGTGGGAAATTTACAGAACTTTCATTTTTGGGCAAACTATTTCTTTAAAATATGTGTTATAACAAATTTGTGAGCTATTCAAAGTAGTCCAAAGGAAGAGAAGCATTTTGTGTTGCGGCAAATTGTGAAAATTGTGACTAAATGAGTTTACAAATAGGCAAAGCTATAAATCAGCTCTCAGGCAAGCTTGTAAATCACTTAAATCCTTAAATTACTATAAAAAAATAAAATAAAAAAAAATAAAAGTTTAGTTTCCCTCTAATTCAATCTCTGGTGTGCTCTGGAAATGAGTCCAAATGTCTCTAATATTTTACACTCATCTGTCATTTTAGATATCACAGACTTTCTGATGGGCCTGTCAGCACACAACTGGTATAGCCTGAAGAATTTTGCTGGACTATGCATGTGTTACACATACAGTATTAGAAAGAAAGATTTTTTTATCATACATTATCAGACAACAATTGAACAAAAATCCAACAGAGTCCAATACATCCCTGAGGCTCCTGTCATGAGCACATACACACACACACACACACACACACACACACACACAACAATACTCTTCACCCTGAGTCTATGTTATTGGTGTAAGGTTGAATATGTTCTCCCAGCACTGAGTATTCAGTGTTACCATGGAGACCAGTATCTGACAATACAATGCAACACAGCCTACAGTTCTTTGCTGAAGGATTCAGACCTTTCACCACTTCTAATATTAAAGGTGCCCTAGAACTTTTTAAAAAATATGTAATATAAGTCTAAGGTGTCCCCTGAATGTGTCTGTGAAGTTTCAGCTCAAAATACCCCATAGATTTTTTTTAATTCATTTTTTTAACTGGCTATTTTGGGGCATCATTATAAATGAGCCGATTCAGGGCTGCTGGCCCTTTAATTCTCGTGCTCCACGCCCACGGAGCTCGTGCTTGCCTTGAACAGTGCATAAACAAAGTTTACACAGCTAATATAACCCTCAAATGGATCTTTACAAAGTGTTCGTCATGCATGTGTCGGATTATGTGAGTATTGTATACTGTTATATTTTTCACATTTGATTTTGAATGAATTTGAGGCTGTGCTCTGTCTCCGTGAATACAGTAAGAAACGATGGTAACTTTAACCACATTTAACAGTACATTAGCAACATGCTAACGAAACATTTAGAAAGACAATTTACAAATATCACTAAAAATATCATGATATCATGGATCATGTCAGTTATTATTGCTTCATCTGCCATTTTTCGCTGTTGTTCTTGCTTGCTTACCTAGTCTGTGCAGATCCAGACGTTACTGGCTGCCCTTGTCTAATGCCTTTCATAATGTTGGGAAAATGAGCTGGCATATGCAAATATTGGGGCGTACACCCCGACTGTTACGTAACAGTCAGTGTTATGTTGAGATTCGCCTGTTCTTCAGAGGTCTTTTAAACAAATGAGATTTATATAAGAAGGAGGAAACAATGGAGTTTGAGACTCACTGTATGTCATTTCCAAGTACTGAACTCTTGTTATTTGACTATGCCAAGATAAATTAAATTTTTCATTCGAGGGCACCTTTAATTAATTTTAAACAAAATTACAACAATAATCAAATGTGACATTGGTCATATCTGCATGTGTATTGTAGAATTGACTAGATTAGTAAATTAATTTAAAGCTAGAATCTTAATAAAAAAAAATGTGATCACAGATACTGCAACTTCAGTTCTCTTTAGCATTCACACTGACTCTGCATTTCAAAGTGGATTCAAATAAGTGTTCTTTAAAGTTAGCCTTATAAAATAGTTACTGTATGTAGTTATGAAACTCTAATTATATACAAATAAATTTGTTTATACTATGAAGGTGAACATTGTATGCAGATGATTGCATTTATTAAATTATGACTTGTTACTAAATAAGGTCTTTGCAAACTTCTGGTCATAATTCTACAACATTCTTAAATTTCTGACTGAAAGAAAACTGCTTAAGGATAAACTTTTCATGTAAAGCCTGTGTGTGACATTGAGATTATGAAGCAGAACTAAACAGCAGTAATGTATTCACAGCACAGCACAGGAAATGATAGATTTATCTCCACACACATAAATCACTCCACCAGCAGAGCATCTGTCACAGACTCTCTGTTTGTCCACATCATCTTCTGCAATCTCCATTCCATTATGACTTGATAAATCCTTCCCTCGCAGCTTTAAAGCCATAGAATTAAAAATCCCATGCTGTGGTTTGACAAACGCAATTTGCTTTTGTGTGTTGACATATTTCCTATCAAAACAGGATTCATACATCCTACAAGTTAAAGGGATAGTTCACCCAAAACAGAAAATTATCCCATAATTTGCTCACCCTCAAGCCATCCTAGGTGTATTTGACTTTCTTCTTTCACAGACTTTTTTCCTGAGTTTTTGAAGCTCCAAAAAGCACATCCATCCATCATAAAAGTAATCCACACAGCTCCAGGGGGTTAATAAAGTCCTTCTGAAGCAAACTGGTGTGGTTTTTTAAGAAAAATAACCATATTTAAAACAAGAATCACTGGCTTTCAGCAAACGGCCATACGCTTGGCTTTACTTGGTTTGGTCGCATCAATTTAAATAGAAAAAAGGGTTGCTCTTTAAAAAAAAAAGTTGAAAAAACACCGCTTTATATGTTGCTTATGTGTCGGAAAACACAAACCACGGAATGGACCACTTTTGGTGTTATATGAGATGGGGGTAACCCCCTAAATGTCAGAGGTCACCCTTCCACCAAAACTTGACTCTCTCATGAACAGGCATGCGGCTATCGCCAATGATTATAGTTTATAAAGTTTTAAATATGTATATTTTTCTTACAAAACCCATCATTTCACTTCAGAAGGCCTTTATTAACCCCCTAGAGCCGTATGGATTATTTTAATGATGGATGGATGCATTTTTTGGAGCTTCAAATACTCAGTCACTGTTGAATGCCATTATAAAGCTTGGAAGAGGCAGGATTTTTTTTTATATAACTCCGATTTTGTTTGACTGAAAGAAAAAAAATTCATATACACCCAGAATGGCTTGAGGGTGAGTAAATTATAGGATAATTTTCATTTTTTGGGTGCCTTCCTTTGATTTTGTTAACCTGTACACTAGCATATAGATGAGTGCAAAGCTAGCAGATATGGACTAAAAGTCACAAAAATCTCTTTTTGCAGGTATTCGTGGTTTGCTTAGTTTATATTGATATATGGCCGTACAACTGATTTCATTTGACACTGAGGGTTTATTGGTCCTGTGAGTGATGTGGAGAGCATTTGGACTAACTTGTGTGTGACACTGATAGTACGCAGTGTGCTGTGCTTCAGATGAAAGGTGCTAAAAGCCAGGCCCTTCTGTGCTGTAGGAAGGATGGAAATGCAGCGAAGGCTCTTTTGAGAAACATCTTGGATGAGCGCAAACGCCATCAATCATTTAAGCCAGTATGAACTGTATCTTATTCCCGAAAGTATATTCTCATCTTTTAGAGGTTGAAATGACCTGATATGTCCTCAGTAAGTGAAATAAAGTCAACTTTTTAAGGACGCATCCATGGATTTTCTCAGACAGAAACAAGCCGACATCCATCTCAGCATGGTTATGGTATCTTTGTGTCTATATTAAGGCTGAACGACTTTTAAAATCACGCTGTGCTTACTTCTTCACAGATACTGCAACTTCACTAAGAATTCAGCTTTATTTTGCATTCACACTGCATCTGAATTTCAAAGTGGGTTCTTTCTGGCCTGTAGTCCATTATTCTTCAAAAGAGTGGTGATTAAAGCAAAACAGGATAGCCTTGGTGATCATTTTAAAAAGAGTATGTATGGAAATAATATACTTTAATAGAATACACATGCAATCGGACACTTAATTGCATGTTAATTGCAATTAAATGTAAATGTATTAAAGTTTAAATTTATATCAAATGCAATAAGTTGGAAGTTCAGAGTGCTTCTTTGACCCACTTCAGCAGGACTTCTTTATGTGTAATTTAAAAATTAATCATATTTAATATTTAATATTGCATTTAAGATATGGTAAAGTCGAGTGTTCTGCCGAATGTACTGACAAGCATTTATGGTAAACTAAAATATACAGTACTTTAATGTAATTTCTAATGAAACTTGTGTTTAAATATATTTGTAATTGGGTCATAAAAAAATCATCATGGAGATATAATTAATTTTGAAGTTTTATTCAGTGTTAACAATGAGATTATGTGGTTTTAATAGTCAATTAACACTGCTTTTGTCATTTTTTACAAGATGGACAAAATTTAACCAAAATTTCAGTTTAACCGAATGACACTTTTGGTTACACCGAATGACGATATTTTCAAACAATGCAAACAGGCTGATATCTAGCTAGCAAAAGGACAATTAAACATTTTATATTTAGTACAAGTTTTTAAAATATTACAGCATTATAGCGGTTGTACCGAATGACCTGATGTTTCGGGACATGTGTATGAGCAAGTGAAAACATGAATTTTTCACATAGTCAAAAGAGAGTTAGTTATTTTGCTTCATGATCATGTGGTCCTTTGCAGGTGCCTGAATGATGTCACATCCTTTCACATGATATTGACCGCATGACTTGATCCAAAATGGTCCCTTTATATTAGTTACTCTGAGTGACATCAATTTTCCGGACATTCTTTCTCATAACAAAGCAACGAATTCTACACATAATTTTAATACCATTTTGCACTATGTTAATATAAGATGTTTTAAAAAAAAAAAACATATATATATATATATACACACACATTTATTACATTTTTAGATATTTTAATCACAAATAAAATGGCTGTATTGGCCTTTGGACGGTTAAACCGAATGACCTTTTGACAATTCAAAATCTTTAAAATATCTTTATATGTAGCAAAATATAATTAAAAACTTTTGGATTCAATAAAAGAGATCTAGTTGTACTACCTTACATACTTTGGATGTCATATCCTTGTTTTTATTATTATTAAGGCCTTTGGACAAAAAAAATTAACCGTCACGTCATTGACCCATTTACATAATGTTATGATACATATATGAGTAAGTGTTAAGTTCTTAACTGTCCAAAATTTAAGTAATATAATATTAATGAAATGAGGCCATTTAAAGTGAGTACACTTTAAATTAGGCCATTTAAAGTGTACTCACTTTAAATGGCCTCATTTCATTAATATTATATTACTTAAATCTTATTATATTACTATGTACACTACAAATACACATTCAATAGAATTAAGTGCACTTCTTTTTATGCCCTATAATTGTGTTGAAATTTTACATTTTGGTGGAAAAACAAATATAAAATCTTACTGTGTTTTCCTCCTCCTGGCTGTTGCTGGCATCTTCGCTTTTTCGGTACTTATCTGATGAACGAGAGTCTCTCTTACGGCTGGTATCAGTTCCCTCCATTGGCCTCTCACCATCTGTAAATGAGACAACGATCGCACACATTCAGTTTATATTTCATCAGCAGTATTATTGGTTCTATATCATTACCATTTATATTGAATACAGCACACTGAAACTAGGAGCTGTCATTATAGAGACTCTTCTGAGCAGTTAAAATAATTCTCAGAGAGAGAAAGCAAGAGAACACATGGAAAGGGCAACAGCTGGGATTCAGAATTAACACTTGCCAAGTGCCAAATGCAAATAAAATTGCCTTTGGCAAAGAAAATGAATAAATAAACACCTCTCATCCACCTGGATGCCAGCAGCTGTGTAGGCAAGTATTATGAAAAATGCCTGAAGAAGGTGTTTGACCAAAATGTTGTTTATTAAAAAATATTTGCAAGCTACAACACTGATTGCTTATTGTATTATTTTCACTTTTTGGAAAGGAATGCTACTGACCAGTCAGCCAATTATCTCATAGAGGTAAAATTTGACTATAAGCAAGCGCTGATCCACATAGCAGCTTATTCTAGATAATAACCACCCACTCAGACAAGAAGTTTCTTCATCCAAAGTTTCTTTATTGTTTTGACATGCTAATACAAGTTAGCCAGTGACACTTATATTGGAATTGCAACATAATGTACTTGAGTGACATGAATAATATCGAATAAAAAGGATAATAGTACTCTACTAACAAAGAGTCCAGCAACTTACATCTCGGAAAATATGGTTAGTTAGTCACAGAAAAAAGTCTGTAGCCATGTTTCCATTACAGATTTGCGCAAAACTTTTGGAATATTTTCTAAATATCAATAAAAAACTATTGCGAAATGACAGCATTCCCATTAACTGATGTTATGCGATTAAAACATCTTTTTTTTCCCTCTCCCGATAACTCATTCCAAAACTCATTCCACTGCACTAGGCATTATTTTTAATCAAACGAGACATTGGCACGTTATCCAAGCATTTATGGCCCCTTATACTTGGGATCGGCCACGTATGAGGTGTTTCTGGGTGTTTCTCCCTCCTATATGCTTCAATATCTTTATAAATTCAAATTGTGGCATTCCTTTGTTGTTTAGAATCCAGTAGTCCTGTAATACGTTTGACTTTTATGTGTTTAATGAAGAACTCTCGTCTTCTGTTTAAACATACCGCTCCACCTTTAAATAATGATCGAATTTTACATACGGCACGTGACCTGTAAATGCAAAAAAACTCTTTCCATTGCAGTTTTGCGAAATAATTCCTTTTTCGAATTGCTTGGAAAAACTACCTCATGCAAGCGTAAGAACTTTTTTGCGATATATGGGAGTTTTTGCGAAATTTACGTGTTTCCATTGGGCGTACTTTCAATTTGCAATTTCAATTTGCGCAAATTTAAAGGGCGATGGTAACGTGTCTTGTGGCGGACAGATCATTAACGGCAGGAATTCGCCTCTCATTCATCGACCTCAAATATCACTTAAAACATGTAAGTGGCAACTTTACAAGTCCGCTCGCTCTAACATTAACCTAGATAAATGTGCAATATTATTTTGGCACATATCCTAGTGTTTGTGCGGAGAGCGCGCTTACTGCATGACATGGAGGTGCCAATGCGATCACTTGCATTTAACTTAAAATACTCCATCATTTTTGGTCATACAGATAATCCAACATTCAAAACTTGTTAAACGGTTTGCTTTTATTTCTGTAAACTCACAATAACACAAAACGTGTTTTTGTAAAATAATGAATACAAACAAGATACGCTTTCTGCCGTCTTGGTCTCAAGTGAACTTGAGCATGTCACAAAAATGTTTTAAATTTTAACAAAATTTTTTATTTTTTTTATTGTATAATTGCATAACGTACATTCTAACTTTCCAGTTCTTGCTCCAAAAATCAAAAATCACCGCTACAATGCTGCTAACATACTCTAGTCTGGAACTTCGCAAACATAGACAAGATAAGTGCTACAAACAATGAAGCACAACTGTGCTGTTATACTAAATAACCAACCCAGGCTCATTGTAAAAATGTGCATGTTGGAACATTTCTGCGAAATAATATTATGTTGCTTCTTGCATGTTTTCCAAAGTGAAATGTCCACTGAGTGACACTAAAAACGTTTTCGGTTTATCCGAAACAGGTAAGTGTGAATCTTACAACATTTTATCATGTAGGTTATTGTATGTATCACGGCAGTTTAGAAATGAAATGTCCAGTGAGTGGCGCTAAAATTTTAATGCTCTACCGCGTTTGAAAATACCGTACCACCTGCACCAAATCCCTACCCTAAACATAACCGATAGTGTTAACATAAGCAAACTTGAGATAAAAACGCTTTTTGTTGAAGCATCCATGCAATTTTAGCTTGCAAGTTTAAGTTTCTGAATTATTTTGTTGCGACGCAAGGAACTCCAGATGAGCTACTGTATAGGTTTACTACGTCAGAAAAGCCATATATAAAGGAGCTGATTACATGGCGTAAACGGTAAAATGTTTTATTTTACAAACAATGCACTTTGGTAAAAGTGTTTTGAGGTCATAACATAGTACTATGCAATGAACAGTGTGAAAATAAGTCTTTTTTAATCAATAATGATCATAATTTGTGTGAAAATGAATAAAGTTTTTTTTTGTGTGTTTTACTGCCTCTGGTGTTAATTTCAGCTGGAAACTGCAGTGAATTCTATGTTGGAACCTACTTTATTTTTCTCAATGAGGGTTATAAACACCAGTATTCTTGGAAAGATGTTCAGCCAATCAAATTTGAGGACCAAAACTAACTGTTGTTTAAAATTAAATCTAATTTTGTAGCCTGTAAAGGGGGCGTCAGATGCCAATTTTCCACAAGTTAGTATGATTCTTTAGGGTCTTCATGTAAAGCCTATAACATAATTTGATTAAAATTTCTGAATGGTTGTGTAACAAAAAAAAAAAAACTTTTTACCTCGTCAAAAACAGCTCTGTTCAAAGTGAGCCGTTTCGGTGCGTGTCCCTTTAAATGATAATGAGCTACTGTTCACCCCACCCCTATCTTCCGTAGGCGGGTTGTAAACACTATTTGGCAGTGAACTCACCATTCTTATTTATGCAGTTGTAAATGCTCAAAAACAGTTAAAATACATTTGAAAATTACTTGTTATTCATTACCTAACACCTTTATAAACCTTATTGTAGTGTAACCATGTTATCTTTACATAAAATGTACACAGTTTGTAATAAGACAAACTGTTTTGCATTGTTCGTCAAGTTTGTAACAATGCACCTTAATGCATTGTTCATTATAAATGTGCAGTTATGAATTACAGTGACATGTTTGTTCGACTGTATTATTTTTATAATGAACAAGCTGCGATGTCACGTTTTCAGAGCTTTGTTGTGTGCGCGTGAGGCGCCGGCGCGATCAAACGGCAGTCTTTGCAAAGGACTTGCCTTATCGTCATGGCAACGGTTCATGGCCAGGTCAGATTACATCAGAGTTTGTTGTCGTTTGTCGGAAAATCATACCACACCGATCAGACATTCCCCGACCCAACAAACGCCAATTAAACATGTTTAGTCGAGTGAAAACAAACTCTGACCAACGACAACAGATGCCGACAGGGGTATCACACTAGCTGCGTCTCATTTCGGAGGCTGCGTCCTGATCAACAAACTCCAATAGACGTATTTGTTGGCGTTTATCTGTGCGGTGTGAACTGGCCTTTAACTTTAGCCGCGTTCGTCGTGGAACTTGCTAAATAGCACATTATTAGGAAAGGCGATATGTAAAGATTCATAAAAAAAACTATAATGTGTCAGCGCCGATGGCCTCATGGGCAGCGCGCCGACACGTAGTGCCAATGTGCTTCGGGCGACCCGAGTTTGAGTCCCGGCTCGTGGTCCTTTCATGATCCCGTCCCCCTCTCTTTCTCCCACTTCGCTTCCTGTCTAGTAACTGTCCTATCATAATAAAGACAAAAAAAAAAAAAAAAAAAACCTTTAACGTTACTCATGTATTCTGGAGGTACTGATCCATCCTTCAGGAACTTTTTAGCAAGGACATAAACGCATATAGGTAGATCTGGGGATCATTTTTATATCCAATAACAAAACAACTCAGTTGCTTTGGAGACATTCTTGTCTACACCTCCGCGGCGTCGAAACAATTGCGACTCTTTACAGCTCACTCAGGGCGGGTCTATGCTAAAACGCCAGTGTCCGTCAAGAGTCGTGGGAGGGGCCTGTGCAAATTTCCATCACTTTGCTAAGAATCTGTGAACGGCTTGATCTGACAAAGTGCTTATGATTTATGGGGATAAAAAAAAAAGCACTGGGTGGATTTTTATCACTATAGGATGGTTGTGTAGACACACTGCCAACACACATTTATGTCCAAACACCATGAAAAAGTGAATTTTGCATGTCCAGTATTTTCCCCAGCATTGGTCAGATATGGCAGTAGTTAATTTTGGACCGGCTACAACCCAGAAACAAGTGCCACTGGGTCAGTGACACACTTCGCATGGATTATGGGATTGTCCTCCATTGGCCGCCATTAGGAAATGAGGATCACTCAGGTGACATGGCAAAAAATCTAGAAGGATATACTCGGAGGTGTGCTAACATCGACAGATGGATAAAAGATATTTTTAGCAGTCAGACTAGGAGTGAGACTACAAGGTAAATATGGCAAAATCCGCCTTGACAGAAGCTCCTTATAAAAGGAAACTGTTTGTCAAGAGAATAAAATATCATTGCATGAGTGTTATTGCCTGTGGGGTGATTGCGACTTTACCTCTTTACAAACACAGTCACACATACTAGAAGCTAAAACAGTTTAACAAATGAAGTTGTACTGTAACCAGAGGGAATAAAGCTATAAAATATAATGAATGCTTCTCTTATAATAAAAGATGCTCTTGATAACTACTGACTATAGAGGAAGGGCGGTTTGCGGTCACAGCCTGGAGGTCTAGGAGACATTATGTATGCACTTGCATGTGCATAGATGTCTGTGTGAGCTGCTAATAATGTAAAATTGGGCCTTAAAAACTCAGGCAGGGTTTAAATTTACCCACTGGGTGCCTGGAAGTATTTGGCATCATTGATTTTCATTCATTATCTTGCAAATATGACGGTCTACTTCGACTTTATTTTTGCATAATCTTGCATCCATACCAGTAGGCGTCAATATAGAGTTTTTTTTGTTACAGATGAGTGTACAAATACAAGTATAGTTGTATTTGGTTATCCAATATTCATTTATTCTGCAAAAGTATCTGATAATAGGGGGTTACAAAGATTTTGAGGTAACATTTAAATGGAAGTCTTGTCATGATTTCAAAATGGTCGCCACCATAACGGAGTTATGGTTTAAGTTTAAAAAATTACTTAAAGTACACACTACTACACTCGTCCTTTGACATTTTTTCTACCCAGAGTGAGGTATCAAAAGTCAAAAAGATCAAATTACAAAGCTATCGCAGGTATACAAACTCCGTGACATATAAGTGTTTGAAAAATGAAATCCTGAGTTGCCGGGAAACTGTCAGGGCAACCCCAGCAATTCACTAAGTGGATTAAAAACACGAGGATGAGCTTCAGTCACAGCATGAGTCTCCTATCCCACAAGGTCTTTGTTGTTGCAGTACCTTGAACAAAATATGGGACAAATTTGATTGTGGCTTTATCACTTCATTACCCTACTCCCTTTTTTGAGCATCCTTGAATCTGTGAATTTAACAGTGATCTCCACCAAAAAATACTCATTGACTAAAAATTCAAAAGTATTAAATTAATTCCAAATGGAAAGCCTTCAATAAATGTCATACTTTCAATTGAAGAGGTCATGAACTGAGAATCATAGCTGTGGAGCTGTCAATCAAACAGTTTATCTGGATAATTGCCAAAATTCTCGTTATGTAATCAATGACATAGTTACACTGTACAACAATGCTCTTACAGTCTAAACATCATGTTTGCATTGTAAGCAATGATGAAAGCATTCGTGAGAATGCAGAAATCGCTTTGCAATAATGAGATCACAGCATTCATGCGCTCAACAGTCTGTCATTGGCTATAATGCTCATTGCTGCAACCTTTCATGTGACGGGAGTAGATCTAAATATAGTGCAATAATTAGCGCTTTTCATGATTAAGAGTTCAGTACATGGAAATGACATACAGTGAGTCTCAAACTCCATTGTTTCCTCCTTGTATAAATCTCATTTGTTTAAAAGACCTCAGAAGAAAAGGCGAATCTCAACATAACACCGACTGTACGGCCCCAATATTTGCATATGCCAGTCCATGTTCAAGGCATTAGATAAGGGCAGCCAGTATTAACGTCTGGATCTGTGCACAGCTGAATCATCAGACTAGGTAAGCATGTAAGGACAACAGCGAAAATTGACAGCTGGAGCGATAATAACTAACATGATCCATGATTAAATGATATTTTTAGTGATGTCTTTCTAAATGTTTCGTTAGCATGTTGCTAATGTACTGTTAAATGTGGTTAAAGTTACCATCGTTTCTTACTGTATTCACGGAGACAAGAGCCGTCGCTATTTTCATTATTAAACACTTGCAGTCTGTATAATTCATAAACACAACTTCATTTTTTATAAATCTCTCCAACAGTGTGTAATGTTAGCTTTAGCCACGGAGCACTATCAAACTCATTCAGAATCAAATGTAAACATCCAAATAAATACCATACTTACGCGATTAGACATGCTGCATGACGAACACTTTGTAAAGATCCATTTTATACTAGCTGTGTGAACTTTGTCGAGAGCTCGGCAGGGGGCGGAGAGCGTGCGATTTAAAGGGATCGCAGCATGAATCGGCGCATTTCTAATTATGCCTCAAAATAGGCAGTTAAAAAAAATCAATAAAAAAAATCTATGGGGTATTTTGAGCTGCAACTTCACAGACACATTCAGGGGACACCTTAGACTTATATTACATCTTGTAAAAAAACGTTCGAT
This sequence comes from Chanodichthys erythropterus, assembly GCF_024489055.1. Classification (NCBI taxonomy): domain Eukaryota; kingdom Metazoa; phylum Chordata; class Actinopteri; order Cypriniformes; family Xenocyprididae; genus Chanodichthys; species Chanodichthys erythropterus. The sequence goes on from NC_090244.1 coordinate 22,027,403, forward strand.
GGCACCTTTAATCTTGTCGGCAGTAAAAGTAAAAACGTAGTAAAAGTACTTGAGAGGGATCCACATATAATGCTTATTTCATATGCAAAGATGTCAGCCAATCACAGCAATGGGCATTTACACTGAAGTCTCACAGCAGACACACCCCTTCAAACAGAGCGTTCAAATCAGAGGGTTAAAATCAGGAGACAAAATCGCCATTTATTTCTAAATTATCAAAAAATTTTATGTAAAAATCATATTAACATTACAAGTGGTCCTTGCATCTCCTCTGCATCAGAGAAACCAGCAGAAATGACATTTTAACATAAATCAGGTGCTGTCCTCCAAAGGCACTGCCTTTAATGCAAATGTACATGCTTAAATATTCATGAGTTGCAAAAATGAACTTAAAATAAATGGAATTTGCAGTACTGTATGTGATTGAATTCTGAATGGTTTTAACTTTTACCCACTCGAGTCCCTCAGCATGTAGAAAGGTTTAGATATTGTGGATAAAACACAGAGAACAAACATGTATTGTCAGTGCTCACAAACTGGTCTTCACATTATCAAATGCATGAACTGACCCAAGAAAACTGCAGCAACCTTTCTCTCTCTTGAAACCAACACGGAAGTGACTTAAAAGATTAGTTCACTTTCAAATGAAAATTACTCCAAGCTTTACTCACCCTTAAGCCATCCTATGTGTATTCAACTCACAAAAGGAAGTGTAAACTGGTGCCGCATCAGTTAAACTTTTTGCGTAAGTTGAAGAGGGAAGGCGTAGGACGTAGCGTAAGCTTTTTGAACTGAAAGAGTTTTACACTTTCTTAGAAAGTTGAATACGGAAGGCAGTCTGGCAGAAGCTAGATATTTTACTTCATAACTTGTTAAATATGGATTTTTTTTTTTTTTTTACACAAAAACACATCGCTTCGCTTCAGAAGGACTTGATTAACCCTCTGGAGTCTGAGGCTGATTTGGGGCTTGGAGAAGTTTTGACATGCCCTGACATTTGTGCTTTTTTCAGTTGTTCATAAACATATTAATGGTAAAAATGGCATTACACTGTATTCAGCACAAACTAGGCTACAATAATATGTGAGGAACATGTATGTACATGTTTGTATTTTTGAAGGAATAATGTTTATGCGTGGTTATTGAAAAAACAAAAAACTTAAGTCCCTGAAATAAGGCCAAAAAAAGTATATTAAATCTGTGTTCACAAGACTTTTGGGTATTGGAGGTTGTAGACTAGAGTTTTTGCTTCAGAATTATGTAAAAATTATGCTGCCTACTCCTTCATATAAAACAATATATTGATTTAGTTTTTGTAAGACACTTTTTGCCAAGAAACAAAGTATGCATGGAGACGTGAATCTGCATGAATAACGGGCCATTTACACATGAGAAGACAAAAGAATCACATAATAATGACCTGAAATGACTTGCATATTAATGAGGCCTTTCAATCAGGTAGGCTGTGAGAAAAACCCTCTGTAATAATGTCTCAGCTCATCATAAACAGCAATACTGTGAAATATTATTACAGTATTACAGTATTACAGACACCGTAGATTGACAGTAAACCCTTAGAACTTTCAAATGAGGTATAATTTGTTATCTTTATTAATATTTTAGATAGTATCTAATGCCGCATTTCCACCAAAATTACCCGGAACAATTTGTACCAGGAAAATTTTTCCCAGGAACTATTTTCCCCCCAGACCTATTGCTAACTGCATTTCCATAGCGGTCTAAAGTACCGTGACGATAGTCCGGTGCGCAGGACTGCACATGACTTTCTAGTTCCCACTGGATTTCGTCGTCTGCATATAAGCTCAATAAAGGCTGAACCTAATTGTCAGTCCAACTGTCATATTTTTTTTTAAACTCCATTGTTGATTCGAAAAGCAAACAACTCTTACTGCATGTACCGCAAAAGACTAAAAAACGTTGGTTGAAATAAAATGCATGGAGTCAACCAATCAAAATGCTGCATGAACTCAACCAATCAGCATGTTCAGCTGCAAGTCTCACACCCGAAAGTTCTGGAACTTTGAAAAAGTACTTTCTAGTGAGCAGGTACTTTCAGAGGGGGACTTTTTTTTACCCGGAACTTCATTTAGACCCTGGTTCCTGCGGTCGAAACACACTGAGTACCACCCCAAAGTTCTTAGTTCCTGGGTAAAGTTCCTGTGGTGGAAACATGGCTTTAGATAGATAAATAGCTCCTTAGCCTGAGCTAACTTGATCACGTCGAGCTATGTGGGAGTGGTTTCAGCAACACTCAGCTCCACCCACATCCCGCCTCTTTGCCCATTTTTGGTTATCCAGGAGTGACACGTGGTGACATGCTGCCAAGATGGTGACGACCGGCTCTGCACACTTTGGGCTTCAAAAATGCTCTTCAGAATCCTACGGGTGATGTCACGGACACAACGTCCATGTTTCCATCAGACATTGCTGTTATATGAATCCAATAGACAATCTGAAAATTTCAGTAGTAGTCAGTTTTATATCAAAGTTCTAAAAGCCTATAAGCAGATTTTGCCCATAACATCCTTCTCTATGGTTTCTGTAGCTCGACTAGTAGATCATGCTACTAGCAACACCAAAATCAAGGGTTGGATTCCCTGAAAACATGCAAAATTATATATATATATAATACCATGAAAGCACTGCAAGTCGCTTTTGATAACAGTGTCTTGGTTAAACATCATGCAGTTACATAAAAACTGATGGCTTGTGTTGTCTTCATAAACATGCACTTCTCCCTGCAGAGTAGAAATAAGCACAGCTTGATATGCAGTTTATTTAACATTATAGAGCTGAGTCTGTGTGAGACACACTGGTATTTATGAGCTTGAGCATGGTGTGTTCAAATGTTTCAGAAAAAGAAACATTTCTGATTTCTGACCTGGTTTCTCATCTGGTACAGCTGTTAATGGGCTTGATTAATTCATTTAAATCAACAATAACTTGCAAAACAATCTAATAAGTGCATTGGAAACACGCTGTGAAATGCAAGGATTGACATCTGGGTAATTCACATCCTAACAATGAAAATGCTATCATTTTGCCCTGTAAGCCAGTCTGTTCCAATAGTTTAACATTTAGCTCTTCCTTAGAAGCCAAGCATATCACAAGGTGAATTGTGAGATTCCAAGATATATTTAATAAATCACAAACTGTTACATGTCTCATAGACAGGTAGATGAGTGTTGAGAGCTACTTTTGCAAGCCATTCTTTAGTACTCTGGCAGTTCTAGCACTTGGACGCAAGCTTTATTGCTGGAATGGAGGAACAGTGCACAGTGAATTTATCTACCAAATACTGTGAGGATTGCAAGAGACTTCCGGATTATCCAAGATAGTGCCAATGTGTGACGATGTAAAAGGGGCGTACATATCACATTTGGCCACAAACATAGATAAGGAAGGGTAGGCTGTATGAAAATCAAATACTTACAGCATAACAGACCAAAATAGAATAAAAACACAAATAAAGTTGATGCTTTGCTGCTTGGACTCCTAAATATCTTACTCAGATTCCCAGCAGACATGCTAATTAACAATGAGCTATGTTTATGTCATTGTCACTGTACTAAACATTTAATACGGTGTTTAATAGGAGATAAAAAGGCAGTAAACAAATAAGAAAGTGCTGTTAATGTCATAACGGACCCTGAACATCACGATTGGGGCATGTTTTAATTGCACACATCAGTGGAGATACAAGCTATAATTAGTCAATTAACTTTACAGTGAATTGTGATGGTGGAATATGATTGCGGAAGTCAATCATACGTGTGCTTCAGGAAAAGTTGTAATAAAGTAGAAAAGCTGTGAAATTGCGTTTTCAAGTTGTTTTTTTCTGAAGTGATTCCTAAATATACAGTAGTAGCCATGTTCTGTCAGAGCTATAGCCTAACACTAGCACACATGCTAGCTAACACATTGGCCTACTAGCTTAGCATAGCACTAACTGGTTAATAAAAGCTCTTGTTTAACCCTTAAACAGGCAAGACTGGAAAATGATCAGCAAAAAATCATTTCATGTCACTTTTTATATAATTTTGCAAACAGGTTTTGTAGCGCAAGTTTTTGAAAATGATAATGCGCATTCGTCTCCATGTAAACTACAAAAATGTGAATTTTGAAAACAATGACATCATGCACATGCATATTACGTGTTTAGTCTATGGGTGCATAGTGTTTCTTTACAAAGTGACATCGCCAACTACTGGTCTGGCATGCAAAATACATTGTTTTTAGTCATTTTTGCGGATCTGTGTGAATGTGGATCGTTTTGACAATGTTGTCATCTGTACATGAAAAATGCAAAAGATATTGCACAACACCAGATATACTGTACAGTTTCTTTTTAGATAGTCACCTGGGGTCTCATTTCCCACGCAAAGGTTGTGATCTATAAAAACAAACTTGACGGGAGAATGTGCGCACCTTTAAGCAAAGTTTGAGCAGTGCGTACGCACATTCTGGAGACAGAAGTGATATGAATTGAGATAGTAGATGTGCTACTTTCGATCACTTTTCCAGTGACACGCTGTTTTAATGACAGCGAGGAGCACTTTGAGCACAATAAATCTAAACTGCAGATTTTATGACAAAATATTTTTTCGAGAATGACGATCAGTGATGCACAATTAACTTAGATATTATGGAAGACACTGCTGGATTCGGTGGTCGAACGGTCCGTTGTCCTGTTTGAATAGGTCCAATAATATCTTACTGTACAACCACAGCTGCAGGAGGTGTTGATGTTGTGTGAAGGATCTTCAAACAATTACTATTTGAAGGATATAATTTGAGGAAAACGGTAAGATTTGCATGTTTTCTTTTTAAAATACTTTGTCAGTGACGCGCCGAGTCAGACAATTGTATTTACACTGCAGTAAATAAGTAGGCCAATCTGTTTCCACTAAAATAGCCTATAAACTTCCTAAAAGATATGTTCACCTCATCAGCAAAACTGCATAAATTTGATTTGAATTGTTTAAAACTATTAAAATACTATCTGGCCAGTAGAAATGAATGAATCAACACTATTCTAAAACCTTTATCTGAATTATTTTATACAATTTTGTTTTTATGGATATTTTGATATATTTATTCTAAAACATAAAGAGGATATTGGATGATCTTTATCAATATAATGTGTGGCACAAATTGCATTTATAGTCCATATCTAATATTTTCCAATGTCTTGTACCTTTGACGGTGTTAACCGTGGAGTCACGTGGATGGGAATATGTATGGAAATGATATGCAGATGAGGTTATGCATAGTAAAACTAGGCGTCGTAATCTTCATATATGGTGATTTCGGGGAGGAAACAGGGTGGAGATGCACGTACGCACAGTCTTCCGCTGACTGGGCTTTATAAAGGGATTTGTGCGCAGGTTCTGGCGTACGCGTGGTTTTATAAATCTGATTTTTTTTTTGTGCGTATGCAGAATCTAGCTTTTGCGTGTACGTACAATTTTAGTAGGGATCCTACGCACAGTTTTATAAGTGAGACCCCTGAGCTGTAAATGTCATGTGACTAATCACTGTAGATCCATAGGAAATTGACATCCTGGCAATGCTGATTAGCTGATGGCACCACAAGAACATGCCCAAAACCTTTAAAGGATTAGTCCACTTTCAAATAAAATTTTCTTGATAATTTACTCACCCCCATGTCATCCAAGATGTCCATATCATTGATTCTTCAGTCGAAAAGAAATTTAGGTTTTTGATGAAAACATTCCAGGATTATTCTCCTTATAGTGGACTTCATTGGACTCCACTGTTGAAGGTCAAAATTACAGTTTCAGTGCAGCTTCAAAGGGCTTTAAACGATACCAGACGAGAATTAAAGGTTTTATCTAGTGAAACAATCAGTCATTTTCTAAAAAAAAAAAAATATATAAATGTATATGTTTAATAAACACAAATGATTGCCTTGCAAGTGCTTCCGCCATTCCGCCTTCCGTATTCTTCAAAAAGCTTGCGCTGTATGTCCTACGCCCTTACGGAACGAACGCAGCGCCAGTTCCGTTTTTTTCCATAAGTAGTATAGGGAAGGCGTAGGACATACAGCGTAAGCTTTTTGTATATTTTAAAGCATATACATTTGTATTTTTTTTTAAAAAGTTACCGATCATTTCTCTAGATAAGACCCTTATTCCTCGTCTGGTATTGTTTAAAGCCATTTGAAGCTGCACTGAAACTAATTTTGACCTTCAACCGTTTGGAGGCCATTTAAGTCCACTATAAGGAGAATAATCCTGGAATGTTTTCATCAAAAACTTTAATTTCTTTTTGACTGAAGAAAGAAGGACATGGACATCTTGGATGACATGGGGGTGAGGAAATTATCAGGAAATTTTTAACTGAAAGTGGACTAATCCATTAACTATCCTCAAGATTTGATGCCAAAAGCATGGTTGGAGCCATGCTGCTCACATGGCGGGACAAAGGTTTGAGTCCAGATTGTGACGTGATCCCTTTTAGGGATGGCTACGGGACCTATGTTCGAGTGATTGCAAAAAATAAATAACTTCTATTTATAATTGAAACGGCATTTAATTGTTCTGATCACTGACGTTTTGGGCAGTACCTTGTGATCCGAGTTGAAACATCAACTGTACATGGTACTTTTCAGTTCGAAACAGCACTCAATGTTCTGTTTGCAGAGGGTGTAGCCTACATCCTGGATGCCTTCTTTCTTGTGTTCAAAAGCAGCACAACTGATGGAATGGAATGTAACAGAACGCAAGCGACACAAAGTTAAACTAAATTTATTTTTAACTTGACAAGCCATCTTAATAACTTATCTGACGTCTATGTGCTTTGACCAACACTTAAAAATAGCACAGGCAGACCTCGCTCCATCAAACATTTCCTCCAGAGAAAAAAAGGGTGTACTGAGTGGTAGTGCATCCCTTTGCCAAGTCCACTGCTTCGTCCTGCTGCTTCTGTTTCCAGGAGCAGACTCTGATAATGCAGCGCAGCAGGCCAGAAGAGTGAGCTCCTAAAATCTCCTTAATTTCCTGTAATCTGGGTCATAGGCAATGGGCCAGGAGTGCCACATCTCCCTGGGCAGTACACATACCTCACTACACTTATTGCACAGCTTAACAGGCAGCAACACACACCCACATAACACATGCTTGACTGTGCCCATTCACATCTCGCCGGCCCTCTGAGACGCAGTAAAGAGGGTCAGTTTGCTGGAGTGCAGATATGTCACTCTCAGCGTGCAGTTTGCCATGGCTCTTTGGATAGAGTGGATTAAATTAATTGAATATAAGCAGATCAAGCCAGTAAGCTTGATTAAATAACGATTAGTAGCTTGAAAACACTTTGCTGCTCTGATGGTGGAATGGAAAAGTGAATGGGTTTTTTTCAGAGACAAGCAGAGCAGATGGCTGATGTGTTTGTTTATGCTGTTTGTTTAGTCTTGCCAGTGGCAAAATTATGGTTGATATGCTCTTTGGGGTGAAGAAGAACAAGGACTCTCTGCTCCTCTTGTCTCTTTACGTTTTGTCCCAGCTTCCTTTCTCGCCTCTAATCATCTAGTCCCCCTTCCTCATTCCCGTCCCTTGTCTCTACTCTTTGCATATCCTCTTATCTCATCTCTTCATCTTTCGACTCCTATCCTCATGTCTCATCTTAGCTCCTTAAGGTCTGTTTCCGGCATGGGTCTGGCTCACTTTCGGTAAATAGCTTTAGGCCCAATATTGGGCAATTCCACGCAAAGGTCATCTTTACCATGAAAAAAAAAAGTTTTAACCAAAAGAACAAAACCCTTTTTAAATTGTCCATTTAGGTCTGTAATATACTGTATTAATGTGCTCTAACAGAAATTTTAAGAAAATTGCCTTGTTTATCCACAATATATGTGGTAAGCAACAATGCTTAAATTAAATTTTCAACCAACCATATTTCATGCTTTCAAAAAAGGGATCAAAGACCCCATTTTTTAAACTTTATTTTAGCAGTAAGCATTGTGTAGAAAGATGGAGGCATGCCTGAGAAATAAATACACTCATTTAGTCATAACAGCACTGCCTGTTGAATTTATAGGAGCTAGAATAAAGAGGTCAGGACGCTTCAGAACTCTGTCACGTCCGTAACGTTTTAAAGATTAAGTTTATGTCATATAACAATTATAAATGCAAATAACTTGAAACTTTATATGCAAAGCTAAATTATGTTTATGCTTATTAGGATCAACAATTCATTTCACTACGTTGCTCTGAACAACCATAATAAGCGTTACGGACGTGACCGTTACGGACGCTTCATATTAAATCCTATGAGTTTGCTTCTTTATATTGCTATCATCTGTTTCAGGCTTACCATATCAGAACATATCCAATAATCGCAATACTCTTTGTGCTTTGTTAGTTTTAATATGAAAAAGGTTTAACTTTCAAATTCAGTCGATTTTATAACAAAATTTAAACAATAGATGTCGCTCTTTAATAGCCTACGGCGCGTGACAGATTAGCTACTGCAGCGCCTGTAAGCGGCGGATCAGGTGCACATGAACCGATCTTCTCTTCCTCTTGCCAGAGAACGAAATATGAACATCAAAAGGTAGGCCTATATGATACAGTACAACTTATAGAAGAGCATTGTGTCTCATAGGACACTTCCCTCGAGAATTGGGATGTCGCGTTACCGGTTGGTTAAAAATGAATAGCCTAGCCTATATTGATCACAATCCGCGCGATCAAGCTGACAAAATGAAAATAATAAGATTGCAATAATTTTGACTTGAAATAAAGTTTGATCATTTTGACTCAAGACTCCGCTTTAAACTCTGAAAACTAGACGAAAAACCTTGTGGTCATTTAGACACAAAACATAAAACTGACATGATTGCGATTGGCAATAGTGTCAATCGGTTCACCTGACTGTGGGGAAAACATGCGATTTTAAACTGCTTTATGATAAACATAAATATTTGTCAATGTATTTTAGCAAGCAGTTCTGTAAGAAGGAAAATCATGGTCTCTAAATTGATTCTTGAACAACGCACATGCTGGTCAACATGAGAAATAGGTCTAATCCATAACCTTTTGCACTACAGAGTATAACGTTACATTTGTATAAAGTTTAGTAAAAACTTGATAAATTGTGGAGTCTTACCATACTGGTATCCCAGATTTCAGTATTTGGTGGTTTAAATGCTTGCTTGAGGTCTCTGTGAAAGTTTTAAAGCAGTTTTAAACCAAGTCTTTTGTGCCGCTTTCAGACCGGTCACATCCGTAACGGAAAACTGTCACATCCGTAACATTGTTTTTTCCTCATTAATGCGAACATGAAAAATTAAATAAAATTATTATTTTATGCTCTGTGGAGAGCCAACCCTTCTTCATTCAGTGGGCAGTATTACTTTTGGTTTGCTCAATGTAATTCACAGAATTCTTAAAAAATATGTTGTCACCCAAAACTTAGTGACTTTTTTTGTCACGTCCGTAACGCTGTATATTTCCCTCATCTAAAATATAAAACAGTTGAATAGACTGACATTTTTCTAATGTCTGGACTCCTTTAGTAAGGGATTATGAATATATAAATAGACGGTTCAATATGTTACTATTAAATGCATTCTTTGAGCGTTTATATTTCAAGTTTTGACTCCAAATGTCACGTCCATAACGCTGGAATTGCCCTATTGGACTGTAATTCTATGCAGAATGTGACCAGCATACTCAAGACAGACCATAAATGATAAAAGGATTTGATGAAAAAAAATCTTTCTTATGCCCCAAACAAGACAATAAAACATTGTAACTTGTGGTACATGTTGCCTGTTTTAGGGTTAAGGGACTGTTTACACAACACCATTTTCAACCAAAAATGGGAAACTTTTAACGCCTTTTGACAGTTCATTTACACAACAACTGTCTTTTTGGGGCCTGAAAATGTAAACTTTTGCAAGCAGGTTTCGTAGGGCAAGTTTTTGAAAATGATAATATCCATGCATGTTCATGTCTCATCTTAGCTCCTTAAGTTCTGCTTCCGGCATGGGTCTGGCTCACTTTCGGTGAATAGCTTTTGGCCCAATATTGGACAGTAATTCTATGTTGACCAAACTCTCATCGGAAATTCAACCGGATTCAGCCCAACACAAATTTACTATCTGGGATTCTTCTGCTCTTTTATCCATCTCTTCTTCTCATCTCTCTGTTTCTCATTTCTCCTCTCATCTTGTCACTTTTTGTCATCCATCAACTCCTTTGGGACTTGGTACTCCTAACCTTTCCTTCTCATGTCCTCATATTTTAACTCTTCTACTTTTGGACTTCTCTTAACACCTCATCTTTTGACTACTGTCATCGCCTCTACTGTTGTCTCATCTCTTTTCCTCATCGGTTTCTCATTTATCGTGTTTTGACTTCTCCCATCATGTCTAACCTGAGCTCCTCTCCTAATCTTTCTACTCATCAATCGGCTCTTCTCCTCACTTATCGTCATATCGTCTGAGCTCCTCTGATTATCTTTTGACTCTTCTCCTCCCTTGTCCTCATATTGTCTCAGCTCCTTTCCTCCTCTTTCAACTTCTCCCTTCTCTTCATTTCATCTCAGTTTCCGTACCTCACCTCATATTTTGACTCCTCATATTGTCTCTGCTCCTCTCCTAATTTTTCAATTCCTCTCCTGTCTTCTATTTATCTTGACTACACTCCTCTCCTCATCTTTAATCTCGCTCTGCTTATCTCATGTCTTACCTACTCTTCTTTCCTAATCGTCCTCTCATTTTCAGAATCCTTTCAACTCTTCATCTTTAGTCTCCACATCTTTTGACTCCTCTCATCTCCTCTAGGCCCTGTTTACACCTGGTATTAAGGCGCATTTTGGTCAATCGGATCACATGTAGACAACGCTAAATAAATAGGTGTAAACGGGGTCTAAAAATGTTTTGAGCTTGTCCACTCTTCGACGTAGTTGAAAACGCATTAGACCAGATTGCTTTCATAGTGTAAAGGCTCATGTGGTCGAATGCGTTCAAAACAGCCACAAAAGACCGCCTACTCTCCGCGTAATGACCTAATGCGTAAACATAAAGGGAAGTGCGTTAGCCAGACGGGATTAAACTTTGTTGGCTGAAAACGCAAACTTGGTTTGAAGACAAAAAACATACCATTCCTGGCACACACTCACAGCATTCAGCTGGACTTGCGGCTGTCAGAGCAGAAACGAAAGCTGATGCTATCCGTATGTTTTTCCGTTGTCTCCTTGCGCATTTATATGCAAATTGTTTAAGTTTATTTATTTAATTTATTTATTTGTTTATTTAAGTTACATTTCCACACCCATAGACCCTCCCCTCAAAGAAATCAGGACAGAAGTGGTTGTAAGTGAACAAAAGAGACGGATTAAAACACCAGGGGCCTCATTTATAAAACTTTGCGTACGCACAAAACAGGCCCTGAAAGTGCGTACGCCACTTTCGACGCATAAGTTGTGATTTATAAAAACAGACTTGACAGCAAAATTTGCACACCTCCACGCAAACTATGAACCATGCGTACGAACATTTTGGAGACCGAGCAGTTTGGCGACACCGATGGTGAGCTGAGGGACTGACGGCAGATGAAGGAAAACCATTTTAAATCCTTATTATGAGTCATAATCATAAATACAGTGCATGCGTTCACAATAACAGTTTAAATAAATAAAAGAATGTTTTAAACTTGCATGGAAACTCATGTTTTCATTTTGATATACACATTTACATTATTATTACTATTGGCGATAAGCACTGAAATTACATTACGCACTCATTACGGAGTTAGTTAAACAAAAATTATTTGAATTTATATGAATTTTTTGCTACTTTCGATCTCTTTTCCTGTGACACGTTACTTTAATGACAGCGAGAAGCGCTAGGAGCACAATAATTCCTCTTTAAACTACAAAGATGTTATGACAAAATATTTTAGCGAGAAGAACGATGATCAGTGATGCACACTTAACTTATTATTATGGAAGACACTGCTGGATTCAATGGTCGAACGGTCCGTTGTCCAGTTTGAATAGGTGATAATGAATGATAATATCAATGATTATCAATGATAATATCTTACTGCATAACTGCAGCTGCAGGAGGTGTTGATGTCGTGTGAAGGATCTTCAAACAAATACTACTGTTTCTGAAGGATATAATTTGAGGAAAACTAAGATTTGCATGTTTCCTTTTTTAAAATACATTGTCAGTAACACGCTAAAGAAGACAATTGTATTTACACTGCAATAAATAAGTAGGCCAATCTGTTTCCACTAAAAAAATACCCTATAAACTTCCTAAAAGATATGTTCACCTTATCAGCAAAACTGCATAAATTTGATTCGAATTGTTTAAAACAATTGAATACTATTTGGCCTGTGGAAATGAATGAATCAACCATGGTGTCACGTGGTGGGAACGTGCATGGAAATATGCAGATGAGGTTATGCATAGTAAAACTAGGCGTCATAAGCTCCATATATGGTGATATTGGGGAGGAGACAGAGTGGAGATGCACGTACGCACAATCTTCCACTGACTGGGATTTATAAAAGGGATTTGTCCGCAGGTTCTGGTGTACACATGGCTTTATAAATCTGTTTTTGTTTGTGCGTACGCAGAATTTAGCTTTTGCGCATACGTAAACTTTTAGGATGAAATCTACACAGTATAGAAGTTTTATAAATGAGGCCCAAGGTGTAAATGGGAATGTGTCTCCCTCGTCTACTTGTAATCCGATTGACTAAAACGCATCTTAAAGGATTAGTTCACATCAGAATTCAATTTTCCTGATAATTTACTCACCCCCATGTCATCCAAAATGTGTATGTCTTTCCTTCTTTAGTCAAAAAGAAATTAAGGTTTTTGAAGAAAACATTCCAGGATTTTTCTCCATATAGTGGACTTCACTGGGGTTCAACGGGTTTCAGTGCAGCTTCACAGGGCTCTACACGATCCCAGCCGAGGAATAAGGGTCTTTCACATTGGAAAGGACATGTGTAACTTAGGCTGAAGTACCTCGGAAGGGCGAAAATTTCCATCTCATTTTCTCCTCCAACCTCAAAATCGTCCGACATCTTTGCTTTACCTTGAGTGTTTGACTTAGGGTGCGTTCACACTTGTAGTGCGGTTCGTTTGGTTCATTTGGTCCGGACCAAAGAAGAAAAAAAAAAACATTTAGTCCTGGTCCGGTTAGCGTTCAGATTTTATCACCGAACCGAGCGATACCGAACTTTCAGGCATAGGGATACATTCACAACGTGATTGGTCAGGTTTTATGACGTATTGCCTATTTTGAGTCGGAACTTACCGAACATCCAAAACAATGCTGTGTGCTGAGATAAATGCACTCGTTGTGTGTGCGTAGCAGTGCGTAGCTTTCATGTGATGGTATTTTGGCCAGCTGGGAACTCGTGAAGAGCTTATAAAATGTGTAAAGGAGTCAAAACACCGGCGGGAATCCATCCGTCACACACACAAATGATCTGCTGCATGGAGACGCGCGTCTGATGCCTGTGATGAGCAAACTCTCGTCTATGACGAGAAAAACCGACATGTGTGAGGATTCTGTCCTTTTTAGTGTCTCGTCTTCCTGTTTTTGTTTCGTTTGCATGTCTTTGGTCCGTGTTGCGTTCATATATCATTCGAACCGCACCAGAGTTCATTTGGAAGCGGACCGAGACCCATCTTTTCAGCGATCTCGGTCCGCTTGTTTGGTGCGCACCAGGGTTCGGATGGCAGCGTTCACATATGTTCAAATGAACCGCACTAACCGAGCAATCGCACCAGGGTTCGTTTTAATCGAACCAAACATGACAAGTGTGAACGCACCCTTAGTCTTTGCACATTCGCTTTGTAGACACTGGATCGGTACTTTCACCTATGTCACGCATGAGCTTTCCAACGTGATTACGTAATGTGTGGTAACAAAGCAGTGCAAGACCAGCATTTGTGGTTAAAAAGTATATACATTTTTTTTTTTTTTTTTAGAAAATGACCAATTGTTTCACTAGACAAGACCCTTATTCCTCGTCCTGGGATCATGTAGAGCCCTTTTAAGCTGCATTGAAACTGCAATTTGGACCTTCAACCCGTTGGTAGCTGTTGAAGTCCACTATATGGAGGAAAATCCTGGAATATTTTCATCAGAAACCATCATTTCTTTTCGACTGAATAAAGAAAGACATGAACATCTTGGATGTCATGGGGTTGAGTAAATTATCAGGAAAATTTAATTCTGAAGAGAACTAATCCTTTAATACCAGGTGTAAACAGGTAGACTCCTTTGCTCTTTCATCTTAACTCATCTCTGCTCCTCATTTCGCTTTCCTTCACCTCCTCTCATCTCTCATAGTTCAATGTTTATTGTTCACTTATGAAATCAATCACTCACTCAATGCTTGCTTTGCTTCTCATCTCTTGTCTCATTTCCCTCTTTCAAATTATTTCCTAATCTTTAGCCTGTTTCCATGCTGTCTTTACTCTCATATCATCTAATCCCCCCCTTCTCATTTTCTTTTACTCATCTCTTGATTGCTCTCCACTCCCAATTTTTGACTCCTCCCTCCTCATCTCATCTCTCCTCATTCCTGCACTTTATCCCTTTTTTCCTTCCTTATTTCTCATCTCCTATCTCTTTTCACCTCATCTTATCGTTCCTCGTTCCCTCCTAGTTCAACATCTCTTCTCTCATTTTCTTTCCACCTATCCTCTGTGAAGATATATTTCTGATCATTCATATGGATTGGCCTAATCCGCTCTTGTTGCTAGCAGGGCTTACCATTGCCATTACCAACTCAATCCCCAGCAACCCAGACCGGGAAAGCAAAACATTTCCATCAAATTCAATAAAACCTGCCCTCTGAAGGGCTGAGGAAGGCTAAACACTTCCCACCAAACAAACTAGTCCTCTCACAGAAGGGAGGAAGTCTCATCAGTGTGAGGTATGCACAGCACAGACGCCCTTACATACAAACACACATAAACACAGTTATGGCCGGACCAGTACTTGGCACTCAGATGAGTGTTAGGTTTGTTAAAGCACAGGACGGAGGGCCGGACTCCAAACCAAGTGAATAAAGTCCAGCCTCTCATCACCACACACAAAGAGACCCATTTATCTCCAACCCACTACTCATACAGACAGAAGTGATTTTAACACTTTCTCTCACACATAGCCACATTTACCATTCAGTGTTAAACAGGGAAAGAAGTGTGTCTCACACTTCCAAGTGAAGGTAAGTGATGTTAAAGAAGTAGATCACACACATACACACACACACAAAGTAACAAAAAGTAATAAATTGTTAGTGAAAAGTATTTATGAGAAAGGATATAAGCAGTGTACATTCTTCCAAACTGCTCCTTTTGTATTCCACTAAAGAATAACAACATTGCACAATATTTTGTCTTTTTTTTTTTTTATCAGCTTAATTTCAACCTTAGGAGCCATTTGCAGAGAACATGTTTTACATAAAAAAAAAACAATAGAAAAGCAGCTCAATAGAACACACCGTTATTACCTCACTTCACACCACAACTCCAACAGCTTGTGTTGGTCTATGCTGGATGTGTCAAATCCAACATTCCAAATGCATTTGTCGTGTTGTCAGAAGATGCACCAACATATCGAGTATGTCAGAAATAGAACAAGGCATTTGTTTACTTCCAGTGAAGATGTGTTGTGCTGCACTGCATCCAGTGACAGTATTGCATCTCTTATACTGGGGTCTATTTGTTTTTCATAATAAAGCGAATGTAAGAAAGGTGTTTCAATGTGAGTGTGAATGCACCAACATCCTGTAGATAAGAATATGCAGGAAGAGAGACAGTCCAGATGTAGTGTCTCCAGGCACATGTGGTAGCACTGAGCTGTTCTGTGAAGGTTAATCATGCCTTCGCACAAATCAAGCAGCCATAAAGGAAAGGCGTATTTAACCAGAGAAGGTATAAAAGAAATAACGCAAGCTGAGTCCTTCTCTCATCTGTAAAGCAACAGAGCTGTCGTGGACATAAATGTGTGTTGGCAGTCTGTCTACACAACCGTCCTATAGTGATAAAAATCCACCCAGTGCTTTTTTTTTTGAATCCCCACAAATCATAAGCACTTTGTCAGCTCAAGCTGTTCTCAGATTCATGGCAAAGTGACGTAAATTTGCAAAGCCCCTTCCCACGACTCTTGACGGACACTGGCGTTTTAGCATAGATCCGCCCTGAGTGAGCTCTAAACAGTTCGCTATTGTTTCGACGCCACGCAGGTGTAGACAAGAATGTCTCCAAAGCAACTGAGGCATTTTGTTATTGGATATAAGAATGAACATAGCAGTCGTCCTTTACTCTCGACATCTGAGCCGCTGAAGACGCAGTGGATTCATTTTGTTTTTGAAGGGAATGCGCCCCCCGGATCTACCATTTATGTCTGCACTAAAAAGTTCCTGAAGGATGGGTCAGTACCTCCAGAAGACGTGAGTAACGTTATAGGGTTTTTTTTATGAATCTTTGCAAATCGCCTTTCCTAATAATGTGCTAGTTAGCAAGTTCCACGACGAACGCGGCTAAAGTTAAAGGCCAGTTCACACCGCACAGATAAACACCAACAAACACGTCTGTTAGAGTTTGTTGATCAGGACGCAGCCTCCGAAATGAGACGCAGCTAGTGTGATACCCCTGTCGGCATCTGTTGTCGTTGATCAGAGTTTGTTTTCACCCGACTGAACATGTTTAATCAGCGTTTGTTGGGTCGGGGAATGTCTGATCGGTGTGGTATGATTTTCCGACAAACGACAACAAACTCTGACGTAATCTGACATGGCCATGAACCGTTGCCATGACGATAAGGCAAGTTCCTTGCAAAGACTGCCGTTTGATCGCGCCGGCGCCTCACGCGCACACAACAAAGCACTGCAAAGTGACATCGCAGCTTGTTCATTATCATAATAATACAGTCAAACAAACATATATGTCATCATTTCTATTTAGAACCTTCTCACTGTAATTCATAACTGCACATTTATCATGAACAATGCATTAAGGTGTTTGTCTTATTACAAACTGTGTACATTTTATGTAAATATAACATGGTAACACTACAATAAGGTGTTAGTTAATGACTAACAAGTAATTTTCAAAATTTATTTTAATCGTTTTTGAGCATTTATAACTGCATAAATAAGAATGGTGAGTTCAATGCAAACTGCCAAATAGTGTTTACAAACCGCCCACGGAAGACAGGGGTGAGGTGAACAGTAGCTCATTATCATTTAAAGGGACATGCACCGAAATGGCTCGCTGTGAACAGAGCTGTTTTTGACAAGGTAAAAAGGCGGGTTTTTTTTACACAACCTTTCAGAAATTTTAATCAAAGTATGGTATAGACTTTTCATGGAGACCCTAAAGAATCATACTAACTTAAGGAAAATTGGCATCCGATGTCCCCTTTAAACAATTGCGCCTCAAAATACAATATGAAATCCTAGAAAAGGAAACAGGTCTGGACCGGCATTAAAATCATACACTATGATCAAAATTCAGCTAATAAAAGCATCACAACATCACTAGCCAAATAGCTATTTAGTCAACGCCGGTGTAGCAAACTGGTATGTAATGCCCACTTCACAATGCAATCCTTTTTTCATTGAAAATTTAACTCAAAAATGTCACATATAGCAGTTTCAAGTCAATTTTTGCACAAAAACAATACCCTGATGATCGTTGCTAACAATGCAGATGCTAATAACAACTGAAATGCTAACCTGTTACCTGTCAGAATATCCTAATATGCTTAGAGCTTGAATGACAATCATCATAAAGACATTCTGTCACTAACTTTGAAAAACAAATCAACAAAATAAGAATTCCTAAATATATCTTCTTGTTTCTAGCCTTACTATATAAATCAAAAAAGGAACAGGGGAAGAATGATGTTTCTGAGTACAGAGAGATGATTCACAATTGCAGAGATGCCTGTCCCCCTTTCTGATTACTCGATCTGCCACTGGCAATTAGCTTTTGATTGCTGAATTGCTTGGAAAATGCCATTGTCTCCTTCTCACTGATTACAATGATTTTAGAGTCATCATGATGTTCTTCATCATTTTGTATGGAGTATGAGGAAAGATCACCAATGTACTGTAGTTGACAGAACTGTTTAAGCTCTCTTGGTGCAAAAGACGGAAACTGGGAGTTAAAAATAGTGCTCTTATTGTAAGCAGGGATGAACGTTTCTATGGTGTGAAATCCATGACTCAAGGTGAAGTGAAAGCTTAACTTGGTGCCACATGTCACGATTGATCCCTAGCAATACACTTGGTTTACTGATGTCCAGATCAGACAAGGTCAACATTCAAAGCATTACAACAGCGATTCTGTCCAGTTCCATCCATGGAGGGTTTCTAGTTACTAAAATACAAAATGGCATGTTTTCTAACATAATTTCCTAATGAGGTATGACGCAATAAAGCAACTAGACACAACGAGCTAGAAGACATTTTGCAGACAATGGTCGATTGTCTGTTTCTCTACTTGTGTTTTGAAAGCCCTGTCCATTTTCAAAAAGTCTTTTTGTCCATACAATGAAAGTCAGTGGGGTCCAGTGTTGTTTTCTCATCAAATTCTTCCAAGACCAAATGATCTGAACTATATGTCAACATCAACTAGTTCTAAACCAATGTGTACAATCCTGCTCCTGGAGAGCTAGTTTAACTCCAACCTGCTCCAGCACACCTGCCTTGAAGTTTCTAGGGCTGTGTCCAAAATCAGCCCCATTCCCTTATATAGTGCACTATTTTAGGGGAAAGCAATTTGTAGTGATGTCCGAAACCATAGTGGATATTATTGAGGGCACCCCTGCTGAAAAAATAAGGCATATGCTGGTTAAGGTAGGTTTTGGAGCTGGTATGCTGGTTTGAGCTGGTTTATGCTGGTCCAGGACCAGCATGGACCAGCATAGGAACAGCTCAGGACCAGCATGGACCAGCATAAGACCAGCATAGGACCAGCAAAAACCAGCTCAAACCAGCATACCAGCTCCAAAACCTACCTTAATAATGCACCTGACCTCAATAATGAGTGTACAACCGAAGATTGTAAGCATTGCGCCGAATTAATTCTTGCATCTCGCCAGATGATGGACTCAGTGTTCAAATTTGTTCACTTGATTTCATTCACTCATTCAGTGGTCTATATTAGTATAGGGAATAGTGGGCTATATTAGGAGTAGTGAATGAGGGTATAGGGAGTGATTTTGGATACAGCCTAGTACTTCTGGAGTGCTTGATTAGCTGGGTCAGGTGTGTTTAATTAGGGTTGGAGCTAAACTCTGCAGGACAGTGGCCCTCCAGGAACAGGACTGGACACTAGGGGTTGCACAGACTAGTCAACTAGTCGACTTTAAAAAGGAACATTCCACTTTTTTTTTGAAAATAGGCTCATTTTCCAACTCCCCTAGAGTTAAACAGTTTTACTGTTTTCGAATCCATTCAGCCGATCTCCGGGTCTGGCAGTACCACTTTTAGCATAGCTCATTGAATCTGATTAGACCGTTAGCATCTCGCTCAAAAATGACCAAAGAGTTTCAATATTTTTCCTTTTTAAAACTCGACTCTTCTGTAGTTACATCGTGTACTAAGACCAATGGAAAATGAGAAGTTGCATTTTTCTAGGCCAATATGGCTAGGAACTACACTCTGATTCCGGCGTAATAACCAAGGAACTTTGCTGCTGTACCATGGGTGCAGCAGTGCAATGATATTACGCAGCGTCTGTGACCCCCTGCTTGCACAGGGAGCATGCCTTGCAACCATGGAGACATTTGTGAGAGACGCTGCGTAATATCACTGCACTGCTGCACCCATGGTACGGCAGCAAAGTTCTTTGATTATTACACTGGAATGAGAGTATAGTTCCTAGCCATATCGGCCTAGAAAATCACAACTTTTCATTTTCCATCAGTCTTAGTAAACATTTAGTAAATTATGTAACTACAGAAGAGTCAAGTTTTAAATAGAAAAAATATCGAAACTCTTTGGTCATTTTTGAGCGAGATGCTAACGGTCTAATCAGATTCAATGAACTATGCTAAAAGTGGTACCGTCAGACCCAGAGATCAGCTGAATGGATTTGAAAACGGTAAAACTCAACTGTTTAACTCTAGGGGAATTGGAAAATGAGGCTATTTTCAAAAAAGTGGAGTGTTCCTCCTTAGTGTTCTGCCATTTAAGCTTGATATCAACTAGTCACCGATCATGGCAAAACAGGATAAGAAACTTTTGAAGTTCACATTTAGTAACAGATAATGACAAATAAATGCACACTCTGAGAGTGCTCCACTTTTTAAATGCACTTTTTTAAACAGCTTATTGTACATGTAAGTTAA
This sequence comes from Chanodichthys erythropterus, assembly GCF_024489055.1. Taxonomy (NCBI): domain Eukaryota; kingdom Metazoa; phylum Chordata; class Actinopteri; order Cypriniformes; family Xenocyprididae; genus Chanodichthys; species Chanodichthys erythropterus. The sequence continues at coordinate 22,047,790 of NC_090244.1, forward strand.
TCTGTGTTCAAAATAAATGAAGAGTTTGGTTCCAAAATGCTATTTTGATTAATTTGAGTAAAAAGGTGTTTTCTTTATCAAGAAAGTGGCAAGATGAAAACCACTATTTTCTGTTTTGAAACTTTCACATAGCATCTTTAGGTTATAATAACATTAAAAATTCAAATCCAGATATTGGTTTTCAAAGATTTAAATATAAAAACTCATTATATTCCCACCAAAATGCAATAAATCCATGACACATTTTCCCCCAAAATGCAATTAAAATGCATTTAATCCATTGAATCAATATAAAAGTTATTTTTCATATTGAAATTGTAGTAAGTTTCAATATGAAACAAAGTAAGTTGATCCACATATATGACAGCCTATGACATATGATATATGACATATATGACAGCCTCTGAACTTGGTCAAAACTAAACATATTCAGACACTGGACTAAAAATACATTCAGTCATCGCTCCCAAAATGAATTAAACGGGTCATCTTGTTAATGCTATAAATTAATTATGTCTCCATTTGTCATTACCGATTTAAGAGTATCTGGCGCCACCGCACGGTTAAAATAAAAACAATACATTTGTCGAGTACATTTGAATTGACTGCAACTACCCAGGGGCGTCGCTAAACTGCAAACATTCAAATAGCAATTATGTTATGGTTTTTTTCTATTCAGATGTTTAGAATCAAAACTAGCAATGCCAGATTCGAAAATGAATCATTCTTGGTTAAACAGCTTTTAAAAACTGCCCATGATTCAGTTTTGGGGACCGTGACAGAAGTTTGATGCTGTCGTGGAACATGCAACAGATGGCATTTTTCTTCCTCTCGACTCGAGTGCCTCATCTTCTTAATCTCCTCAGGTAAATGATTAGATTCCGATGGCTTACGTTTCTTACCCCCCACAGAAACCACCACATGTTCATCAATGCCGTCAAAATTATTCATTTTCCTGTTTTTGTTGATAAAGTAAAAAGTTACGGTGGCCCAGTAGTGCACAACACAACGAAATTAAAAAAGCAAACAAATCAAGCCACAACACAACGGAATAAAGCCACAACACAACGGAATCAAGCCACAACACAACGGAATCAAGCCACAACACAACGGAATCAAGCCACAACACAACGGAATCAAGCCACAACACAACGGAATAAAGCCACAACACAACGGAATAAAGCCACAACACAACGGAAATGCTCCCGACCACTAGGGGACTCTCAGAGCTCGGTAAAGTTAGTTTTCCTTGCCACTGTTCTATAGAGTCGGCAGTGATATCAACACCACGATTAGTTTCAACAGTATGTAACCACCGTATATCGACATGAAATATTAATTCAAAATCACCTACGTGCACAATAGCTTCATATGTATACCTGTGAATGATTTGACGCGCTACCGCGGCGAATGATGAAGGGAACGTCTGCCAATTCCACCAAGTGGTTAAAACGTATAATTTGTATTCATTAAAATTTATTTTTAACATTTAAAAACAGACTTATTCAAATTCCAAAGCCTGTCAGTCTTACCAACAGGAATAACAACCTTTGGAATTTGAACAAGTCTGTTTTTAAAGGAACACTCCACTTTTTTTGAAAATAGGCTCATTTTCCAACTCCCCTAGAGTTAAACAGTTGAGTTTTACCGTTTTCGAATCCATTCAGCCGATCTCCGGTTCTGGCGGTACCACTTTTAGCATAGCTTAGCATAGTTCATTGAATCTGATTAGACCGTTAGCATCGCGCTTAAAAACGACCAAAGAGTTTTGATATTTTTCCTATTTAAAACTTGACTCTTCTGTAGTTAAATCGTGTACTAAGACCGACAGAAAATGAAAATTTGCGATTTTCTAGGCTGATATGGCTAGGAACTATACTCTCATTCAGGCGTAACAATCAAGGAACTTTGCTGCCGTATCATGGCTGCAGCAGTGCAATGATATTACGCAGCGTCTCTCAAATACGTCTCCATGGTTGCAAGGCACGTTCCCTGTGTAAGCAGGGGCTCACGGGCGCTGCGTAAAATCATTGCACTGCTGCAGCCATGGAACGGCAGCAAAGTTCCTTGATTATTACGCCTGAATGAGAGTATAGTTCCTAGCCATATCAGCCTAGAAAATCGCAACTTTTTATTTTCCGTTGGTCTTAGTACACGATTTAACTACAGAAGAGTCAAGTTTTAAATAGGAAAAATATCAAAACTCTTTGGTCATTTTTAAGCGCGATGCTAACGGTCTAATCAGATTCAATGAACTATGCTAAGCTATGCTAAAAGTGGTACCGCCAGAACCGGAGATCGGCTGAATGGATTCGAAAACGGTAAAACTCAACTGTTTAACTCTAGAGGAGTTGGAAAATGAGCCTATTTTCAAAAAAAGTGGAGTGTTCCTTTAAATGTATAAAAGTCATTGTTATGAATCATCTGTATCTGATTTAGAACGAGCAACATGTTTGACAATTATAATGACCCAAAGACAAATGAACTGATAAATTAAGCTGTTATGTACAATAGCCTTGTGGGTAGCACTGTCTGGGACAAAGTTGGGAACTGAAGCATAAAAATGTAAACTCCATTAAGTGTGCTGGGCTACAAAAAAACAACTTTGAGCAATAAAATCTTCCACTGGTGACTGCTGTGTTTTTTGTTTGTTTGTTTGTTTGTTTGTTTGTTTTTTAAATACAATCACACACATTGATACACAAGCATAATAATATAGATGCAGATTTATGGCTGTTATGGCAGGTGTTTATTCCACTGTCTGCCTCTTCTTTCTCTTTCGGTCTCTCTCCAGAGACTGTCTTGAGCACCTGTAGACAGCAGCTGTCATGGTAGTCTCACACATCACATTATTAACGAGGCCCTGTCCTTCTACACACCCTGCTGTCACTGGACTCATACACAACCACACAAATATGCTCTCACTTGTTCAGGTACATTATGAACACCAGGCAAATGGTAAATCTTGCTTTCCTCCATTTCATCCTGAAGCATCTCCCTATATACTTCCTCTTCAGGCCTACCGGAGTCACAAGTGTCACATCCTGTTGGCAATTCAATCCAAACATCATCAAAAAAATAAATAAATGTATTAACTAGAACAACTACATTTTTACATTTTCTGAAGAAATTGAGAGTAGTGCTTGGCTGTCCAAAAGCCATCACCATCATCCTCATGTGTTGTGGGTGGTTGCCAGCGCATTTCTATGTGGTTGTTACGAGGGAAGTTTTGGTCATTTCTAGGGTATTGCTATAAAGGTGCTAAGGTGTTCTGAGTGTTTTTTAGCATGTTGTACATAGTTCTCACCAAGTGAATTATGACACAAATACAAATGGAAATGCTTACCATTTTGAAACGTCCTTTAAAAGCCATGCTTGCAGAGGTTCTGCTTGACCCTCTTCATCATTACTGCTATCTGGGTCTGATTCGGGCTCAATTTGATATGGCAATATAGTCGCCATTATTTACATTTCTACCGAAGCATGTAACAACTAATGGTAAGGGGCGTGGCGTTTCCGGACACTTCAGCGAATCACAATACACTGGGCCAGCTAACTAATCTGAGCACATTGCGTATTTCAGAGGGAGTGGTATCATAGAATCAGGAAGCCAAACTAGCCGTTCATATGACAGTGGAAACAGCGGTCTAGAATAAAGGTAAAATATATGAAAAATACTGTGTTTTTAAAAAAACGAAGCATTAATGTTAAACTGCGTCCCATAAACACAATCAAGCCTCTGATTGGCCATTGTGTTCACGCACTCAACAGATATGTCTGTGATTGGTTGCAATGATCAAAGCTTAAAAAAAAGTAGACGTTGTAAGTAGACGTCCTTGATGCTCTTCATCGAGTGCTTGCACAGATACACACAGTGGAGCCTGCTCTTGTGTGTTTCTTTCTGAGCACTCGGTAAATACGTCAAGGACATCTATTTACAACATGTTTTTGAAGCGTTGATCACAATGAGAGTGAACGGCCAATCAGAGGTGTTTAAGAATCCACTCAACAGCGCTCCAAATGCTATGGGCAAATGCTGGTATAGTCACACTTTTCAGTACCAACATGATAGTCAGTAGTCACTAATTTAGAGTAGGCGCAAAGGTGTAAAATATAATGGAAATTGATGATTCAATGTGTTACCAATGGCAACAACTCCTCCAGTGTGTTCCCTGCTTCTCAACTGGCAAGAGATCAGCAGATCCCAAGAGAGCTGTGTTTACTTCATACAAACACTTCATCTCTCTCTCTCTCTAATGGAATAAAGCCCAGTACAATTTGTCCTTCCCCTGTGCATTCGTCAGCTCTTGCCCTCACTGCCACACAAAACTGGCACTGTTATGCCCGATGATCTCTCTCCACCTCACATTCAATTTTAGTGGTGTTTACCCAGGGAAGCATCTCTATTGCTCATACTCAAGGTTAGCGGTATCAAAAAACTTCTGACCCCCAAGTATTAACCTACAGCACGTACAGTAACCTAACTTTGTTTGCGCTGCAGACATGATTGATATCTCAAATTGTGCAGCTTGTTGAGTAGAGATGTGGTATTGCTTTTCAAGGCAATATAATTTTTACATGGTGGACAAGTAAGGGGTCGAATTACACTGAAGGAGGAACCTGAGCCATATCTACAGACCAGACTATCAGAGACCGCAACCAACCAATGTTTACTAGATCAGATTATTGGAAGCAAAGGTTTGCAAATCCTCTAAATTTCTCAAATCTCAGCTCTGTAATCCTCCTTTGTTGAGACTGGTCTACCTTATGGAGGAAGTGTTTAATGCTCAAGGCTGGTAATTGGAAGATTTCTGGTTCAAACCCTACCACTGACCAAACCTAGATAAAAAAACATTGTTCAAGACCCAATTAGGGGGCTGGTCCTAACCAGCTGCATTGTAAAAAAAAAAAAGATACCAGCGACAAATATTTTTTCTGTCCACACTACGGCTGCATGATTAATCGGAATTAAATTGCGCTTAAACCGATCTGGCTTAGTCCGATTATGAAATCGCAATGGCTGTGTTTTGTTTTTTTTTATGCGCAGCTTGTCAGTGAAGCACGGCTCTGTGAAAAATGCTGTAGTAAATGCTGCTCCATCTGAAATCACTGTGAGTTCGAGTCGCTTATAACGTCCATTTGAAAAAGCAAATGTCTTTCCAAACACGAGAATCATTTATGAAACTCATGTCCAACAAAGGAGAACATTAATTAACATGTTTTTACTCCAAACTCGGTGTGTTTCGACTGCATGAACCAGGGTCTAAATGAAGTTACGAGTAAAAAATTCCCCCTCAGAAAGTCCCTGCTCACGAGGTAGTACTTTTTGAAAGTTTCTGAACTTCCGGGGGTGGGACTTGGATGCTGATTGGTTGAGTTCACGCAGAATTTTATTTCAACCATTGTTTTTTAAAGTCTGTTGGGGTATGTGCAGTGAGAGTTGTTTGCATTTCGAATCAACAATAAGTTTAAAAAATATGAACAATGAACTTACGACGAGGTTCAGGCTTTATTAAGCATGTATGCGGAGGACGAAATCCAGCGGGAACTAGAAAGTCGCACGCAGTCCTACGTCACTGGACTATCTTCATGGTACTTTAGACCGCTATGGAAAGGTAGGTAGCAAAAGGTTTGGGGGAAAAAGTTCCTGGGAAAAAAGTTCCTGGGTAATTTCGGTTGAAACGCGGCTTATATACTGTCGTAGTCGAGTGTTTATTAGTCATATTTAATCAATCAAAGCATTTCAGTGTTCTGTTTATTAAGCTAAAGTGATAGTATGATGCCTAAAGGGATTTCCTGGAACAACATGCGTTATCTTACTTTTGTGGGGCATATTTGGAGTTTCTGCGCGAAACTGCGCCCTCTGGCTTCCAGATGGATCAGCATTTACTACTGATTACAGAGCCGTGCTTCACTGACAAGCTGCACATTAAATATTCGCCTTTGCCAAATCACGTGTGGTTTCATTTCGATTAATCGTGCAGCCCTAGTCCATACCTGAAGTGAAATGTTTATGTGGAGCAGTACTTTAGCCCAACAAGTTTTTGCTGTGCGGACTAACCCAGCCCACTCTACTACTTTTAGCATGTGATGTCTGTGTAGAACATGGTGTAACCTTAACCCTAAAATCCATTATGTGTTTAGAATTTTACATAGTTGTTTATGTTAGAAATGTCAATCGCATCTGCATGGAAACCATAATGCAGCCTGTTTTATGCATTTGTTGGGCTGTATTGGAAACCATAAACTCCAAAAGTGGGAAACTGAATTAACTGGAAGAGCGAGAACTGGAGAGCGGATCTGTTTATTTAAGGTCAAGAAGTGCACTAGGCCATTCATACATGCAGACATATCACCGCATGCTCTCTTGACAAAGGGTTCGGAAGCAGACCCCTACTGATCCTGTAGAAATACTGGTACATTTTATTTTATTTATTGATTATTGACTCGGTTGCAAAGTACCAGTGTGTTTGACATCACACCAATACAATATTGAACTAAACCAGCCAAAAGATATTGTTAATACTTGTTATTTCTGCCATTTTAACATACTGGCTGATTAATTGGTCACTCACTAATTATCATGTTATATTTGCAAGATTTTGGATTTGAGATTTTTGTGATTTTAAGAGTATTTTTTATTTTTTTAAATGTTTAATTATAATTAATTTCAGCAGTTTTGAAAATTTTGTTTTCATTAAATTATATTGTGTATTTTTAACTTTCATTTTAATGCATTGTTCCCTTTTATCTGCATCATATTTCGGGTTTCGCGTAGCTCAATTGGCAGAGCATTGCAATATATAACAATATGCAATCATGTGATCATTCGATCGTGGGTTCGATCCCAGGAAACGCATGTGCTCAGAAAGTGTATATGCACTATAAATCACTAAGGGTAGGTTTAGGGGTGGGATAGGTGTAGTCATTAATAAAACGATGAGTTTTGCTAAATGGAAATAGGACAAATGGTGTAAAAAGTAAATATGTGAGTGATTTGCGCGTAAAGAGACCTTCCCGAAAACTCTTCTCCTGATTCACAAATACTTCGTAAACGTCAGAAGTGATAGTGAAATGTGTGTGTGTTAATGAATTCAAATCAATCGTAAATGGGACGCGCGTGCACGCTCATTCTCAATTACCATAAATCCCGCCCATTAAATCCGACTGACAACTACATGGGCATCATTATGACACCAAACAAAGGATTTTGGACATTTTATAGGAAACAATTTCCATAACAAATAAGTGGCCATTAGTTTGCCCAACCGTATTGAAATCTATCCATTATTTGATTAAAGTGCTCCGTTTGCAGATGCTATTACTGGCTCTCACAATAAAAGTAAAAAGAAAAAATGTATGTAATTATTATGTATAATATTTTTTCAAAATGCTGTGTAAATATGTACCTTATTAAGGTGAATTAAAATGCAGCCTTATTAATGACTAAAACGTTCGGATGTTAAACGCACTATTTACGCGTGGCTGGCAGCAGGTGTAGATTTCTTTCATACCAACTAACATTTGGAAAATACGAACATTTTAATGAATCCGAAAATTTACGCCAGAACCACTTTACACATGATTTACACAAAAATTCGTTCTGCTCGTGTTTCATGAATGAGACCCAATGATTGGTAGTCCACGCATTTTGATTGGTAACGACAGTCATATGTCATTTCGTGACGACAGACGTCACACGACATTATTTTTTACACCAGCTAGAGGGCGCGTGACTTTAAAACGTAAATATAGGTCGTAATAACGTACTTGAAAAACGACCTATAGGGTAATTTTTTTTGGAGGACAGTCTGCTAAATTTAGATATCAGCCATTTAAAAAGTCTTTTTGCCATCCTTTACCCCATAAAATTTACTGTATCATAAGACTACTGTATCATATTTGATATGCAAAATTTCTAAGGACTCTAAATTATCAAAATGATCAAAACTTTGCTGATTGCCTGCTGTACAAATCTACTACATATAATAGTTTAATTCTAAAAATGTCCACCTTCAGGCCGTGGTATCCATCTCTTTCCTAGTAAGTAAAAGTAAACGTACACATTTTTAATAATATTTCAAAATGACTTAGGTAAACTTAGGTTTACTCAATTATCCATATATCATTTTTTAGAAAAAAAAAAATCATGTTAAAATGTGAGTATCAGGCTTTTGGGGAATTCAGTTGAGGTGTTTTTTTCCCTCAAGTATGAGCTCCATATTCTCCTATCATACTATATGAACCATAAAAGCCTGGGGTATCAAATATGATACTCAACAAAAAACATATATGCAAACCTTTTTTTTTTTGTCTAAAATTTAAATAAACGAAATCATTTCAAACATTATTATTTTTCGGACTATTATTTCATATGCCAGGCTTTACAGGGTTAAAACACAGCGCCACAGTCTGAATCCCAGTGAAATGCACAAACCTCAGCCATGACAAAGAAGGATTTCTACTGCCGCTGTCTCCCTGTGGCTGAAATGGCTCATTTACGAGAGAGAGAGAGAGAGAGAGAGAGGAGAGGACGGGGTGGGAGGTGAGCTAATTGATGTCCCTTCATTCCCCACAGAGCAGCTCTGGCCTGTCTATCACGCTGTCAGCCTGAATGCATCCTGGAGAAAAGACTAGACAAGAAAAATAGAGGTTCTTTCCTTCAGCCTCGGCAGTCTGGAACAACCCCTAACAGCAGGACAGGCCATACAGACAGGCAATTCTGCTGTTAGACTTCATCAGCAGTCACCCAATTATTCTCCACGAATACTCTTCCTGAAGGACTCAACTAGAGGCTCCGCATGCAACACACACAGACAAAAAAAAAGATCACTTCACAGGGTCAACTGACTGAGAGGGTTTATATGGAGCTGTTGGCCTAATCACACAAAGTCCAAGTGGCTGACATATAAAACACGCACGACAAGGCAGAAAACAATGAATCTCTGTGACTTGCTGTACGCCAATGATGTTGGTTGTTTCTTTCTTTTTTCTTTTACTGAACAATTCAACTTTTTTCAGAGAAAAACAATTAAAAATACATTAATGAAACACAGGCAAAAACATCTTTTTGTACAAAAAAAATCATAACTATTTCTAATTATAAGTAATTGTTGAGTGGTATAAACATTGTGTGAATAACTTAAGACAATAGTGTTGTTATTCAGCTCGAATCAGTTCAATAACAGTGTTGATGTAGCAAAATTTGAATGAGTTGATTCAGCTATAAAGCATTTCTACAGAAGATAATAGTATCATCATCCAGCTCAATTGACCCTTCGCCCGGGAGTTTGATTGACAGGTGATCTAACCAATCATAACGTCGAATCCACCATTTTGTCTGACAAAGCAGTCAGGAGTTAGAAGATTAACCTCAGTGGATTTGAACTTGAAAAATGGTGTGTACTGACGTCTTTCTGCATTTGAAACAACATTCCTTCTGATGTTCATTCATGTTTATTTGATGCTATAAATTAACTAGTAGGAAGACATGATTGGTTCACGAGCCGCTTGAGCTGAGGCACTACAACAATCTGTCACAACACATTAAAGAGCCACAAAATGTTTTTTATTGTTCCAATTTCTTTAAAAATTACACAGTTTAATTACAATTACACTGCTCTGTCTTGTCTGTCGACGTGTTGTTAGTGTCCTCTTTGCTCCGCAATGTATTTTTAACTCTGTGGCATGACAGCGCCATGGTTTGTCGGATAAAGCAACAACTAAGTAACTAAGGGGGGCGGGTCTTTGCGAAGGGTAAACTCAGTTAAAATTTGTTGTTCTCATTCAATAATGACAGTGCAGTAAAAACGATAATACAATATTACTTATACTTACAGGGCTGTTGAATGCTTGAATCTGATTTGTTGACAAATTATTTTCAGGGAAACGCACCGCTAAAGTAGTTCCAAGCAAGAACTGACCGCATTACAGTTCCATATCACTTCGCCAAATGATTTCAGTTATTTCAAAAGGTCCTTACAGCCTACAACAGCAAAATAACCAAAACCCATAACGACACAGTCCAAGCAAATAAATATGGTAAACAATAGGATAAAAACTAAATTATTTCCATGTTTTTTTGTTTTGTTTTTGTAATCCAACAATATTACATTTTGTTATGTATGGAAAGCACATACTCTCTTTCTCCCGCTCCCTCAAACGCACACACATACAGTACGGACACACAATCGCACAGAAAAGTGTTATCAGCGCTGCTCTGATGATTTTATCAGTAAAAAAGTTTAACAACATAAAGGGGACCTATAATGCCCCTTTTACAAGATGTAATATAAGTCTCTGGTGTCCCCAGAATGTGTCTGTGAAGTTTCAGCTCAAAATACCCCACAGATCATATATAGCTTGTCAAATTTGCCCCTATTTGGGTGTGATCTCAACAACAACAAAGCCGGAGAATCTCGCGCAGCCAAAATGACGATTGTCAGTAACGGTGTTCAGCCTTACATTATTCAAACCAGAGTTGGACACTGATGGAGAGACTCAGGAAGAAGTTACAACTTATAGAATGCATCTGGATGTTTCTGAACGGTTAGTGGATAAATTTATGTAGTTGCTGTGGAGTTCATTCAACTCATCGACTAGCATGTGCCGACTTTTGTGCAAAACCAGCGTTGAATTGACCCTCGTTTGTAAAGCAGTCCGGCATGAAATATTCCTCTTCGAATCAGAATAATTTTTTTCTTTAATTGTGTTGTCAATTCAAATCTACTGACACGAAGGACAAATGCTCCGCGTCCAATGAAATTTTAGCTGTTGCAACGCAAGCGACAATCGCCGTGTCTGCTGTAGACACGTGTAAGAGGGGGCAAACTTCAATACACTGAACCTATAGCAAATGTTGTAAAGCTTAGTGTGCAAATGCTAATTTTTTTGTGTGGGATGTGAGCAGGTGGTGAGACCGAGCTGTGCATCTGAGGAAGGAAAATAACAAATGCTTGCTAAGGTCAGGCAGTAAAATAAGTGTTACTGCTCAAAACCGTGGTTTAGCCACAGGGGACGAAAACACTTTGTATTCATACTGGCAAACGGATCACACAAACAACAACAAAACAACAACCTGAGCCAAACAACTCTGCCTGAAGATGTTTATAAAAGACAACATGATGAGGAGATATACACAGTGTTTCAGTGCATATCTCTATAGATTGGAATTTTTATTTATTTTATTTTTTTTTACATGCTCACTCAGTGGATGGATGATCTGACAAGAGTGGCCTGACATCTACACCTACCAGAGAGAGAAACCGAGCGTGTATAGTAAAGAGAAACTGAAGGCATATAAGTCTTTAGATGCCTATAATTATGTACTAACACTGGCAAATGCAACTACTTGACCGCCACACACCTGACACATAACATGGGCTGTTCCATCTCTCTACAATTGCACTTAAGGCAAAAGTAACCAAACCATAATTCATACCAACAAAAGACAATATAGTTTATTCAACCTTAAAGGATTAGTTCACTTTAGAATTCAAATGTCCTGATAATTTACTCACCCCCATGTCATCCAAGATGTTTATGTCTTTCTTTCTTCAGTCGAAAAGAAATTATGGTTTTTGAGGAAAATATTCTCCATTTTTTTCTCCATATAGTGGACTTCACTGGGGTTCAACAGGTTGAAGGTCCAAATTGCAGTTTCAGTGCAGCTTCAAAGAGTTCTAAAGGATCCCAGACGAGGAATAAGGGTCTTATCTAGTGAAACATCATTTTATAAAAAATAAATAAATAAAAACGTATATATGCAATGCGTCACGCGTGACGTAGACGGAAGTACCACGGTAGGGTGAAAAACTCCATCTCATTTTCTCGTTGTTTTCCCTATTTTATTCGTAAACACTTGCTTGGTACTTCCGCCAACGTCACGTGCAATCTTTCCAACACAGTGCTTCCCACACATAGACTTTACTTGGGCGGGCCGCCCAGGTTTATTAACGGCCGTCCAAGTATATTTGGAGACATTTATGCTTTTTTTTTTTTTACTAGTGGAAAATACGCGTTTCATACCTAGTCGTTACGTGTGCGCCAGAACTGTTTTCACAAAGAGCGCTGCACGTTGCAAAGTCACAAGGCAGCGCTGTTGCGCGTTCTACAAGCTCGCGCAAAAGCGCTTCAGACTGCTTCAAAGTGATTCTCAATCAACGAAAAGCGCACATTTTTGCCAAGCGATTACTAATGAACTCAAGTTGATGAATTATGACAATGTCTACTTTATGGCCTTTATATAATATGTTTAAGACGATTGTAAGAATCTGAAAGATCAGCCTGCAATAGTACAGACATTTCAAAATAAGAGTCCCGGTGATTTTCAGGCTTGTTTATAATTAAAAGTCACACGCTAAGTTTTGTCTTCTTCTTCTGGGCATTATTGGTATTTTGGTTACACAATAAATTGTATTTAATTTGATTTTAATTTAATTCATAGTAAATTATTGTAGTCTCCTCCACAGGAAGAAAAGACTAAGAACATTATTTGACACAGTTATATTATTCATTATTTAAATTTTACTAGTAAAATCTGTGTGCCATTCACTGAGAGAGACACTATATAACATAGCAAGGAGAACATAGGAAAAGGAGAACCATTTAAATGCTATAATTTTGAATAATTTACAATACATAATAATGCATAATATTAGTATGTAATTAAATGTAACAGTATGCTATATGTAATTAAAATTAATTTCAATAAATTAAAATACTGTTAAAAAAAAATAATAATAATAAATATCACACATTATTTGTTTGTCACATGTAGTAGACCATTTTTGTGCCGTGGGGTAATAGGAGGATTTTTCACCCGGCTACCACCACAAGTATATTTCAAACCTGTGGGAAGCACTGCAACATGATTACGTAATGCGTGGCGCATTGCAGAGTTAAGAGCAAGACATGTATTTGTGGTTAAAAAGTATATAACTTATTTATTTTTTTAGAAAATGACTGATCTTTTCACTAGATAAGACTCTTATTCCTTATTCTCTTCAATCCCTGCTATCACTTCTGAATACTCAAGGTACTTGAGCACGTCTCCAGTTAGAACATATTCACCATTATTGAGTTTTCTATTTCCTCAGCTCATTCACCTCTACTCTGCAATTAAATTGAATCTTTTAGAATGCATTCCCAATGAAAACCTCATTTCTTTTACTCCCATCGCCAAACATTGATCTCATCTCGACAAATAAGACCAATATCAACCATCATATCCACCCAAATTTATTTGAGCACTATTATTGCCATCTATTTGTGCTGTGTCTCAGTGAAATAAAATCTCAAGCTATAACCCATTAAATCATTTTCAATAAGCCTCCCATTTCACCAATGTAAACAAAAGCTAAAAACGGTGAACTTTAAGAACCTATTCCAAGGGCTATAAAACAGAAAATCCCATTCAGAAATATAAAAACCTCTCTTTTACCATCAGGCCACATGAAAGGATCAAAATAAATGTGAAGCATCTTTTGAGTCCCATTGTGAGCTGATGAATGACAGCGGAGTGTTCATAAATGGATGATGCTTTTATTGTCCTCCAAAGAAGGTCGCTGCATATCTCAAGGGCAAAGTCAATGAACTTAGTGAACAGGAGTACGGGGAAAATAAGGTTGAGAGTTGCAACATCTCAGAACAGTTCTGTGGTTTAACAGTATGAGTACTGCTATCATGATATATAAAAAAAAAAAAAACCTAGAAAATCTATTCTGTAAACCTGAAAGCTCCAAGTTCAGGATCATCAATTGATTATCCGCCTCAGGGCTGTAGTCTAGACTGCTCAACCTCTTCACCCGTTCATCTCTTAAAACTGAAACTGAAAACTTTAAACTGAAGAATTGTTCCTCGGGCTATACAACCCTTACCCCCAGCATTCCGTTATCTGGGAGATTCAAGCTCCTGGATATACTTAGCGAATTTAAAGCTCAGCATATACAGCAGATTTAGTTTGAGAAAGTGAGTGATCCTTCCACTAAAACAAGCTTTCTGTGGCCACGAGTCAGTGACTCCCTTGTTGAGAGACATTCAATTATTAGCAGCCAAAACTAATTACATTTAACAGCAGCCATCCACCAAGATTACAACAGACAGGGGACAAAATGCTGAACATTACTTAATGGGTGCTGTTAATCTCGGATGAGAAAAGAGAGACGGATCTTTAAGGAAGGACAGGATTTATCTGCCATTGGTTTCTGCTGTTGATTTTTTTTTTTTTTTTTTTTTTAGTAGAGGGCAATCTCATGGCTGCCCCCAGCCTGCAAAGTGCGATGGGGTCTGTGGCAAGAAAGGGTGGGGCCAAAAGCCGTGGGAACAGAGCACCACACCGGTCTCGAGTGTCACGGAGGTGCCATCTTAGCAACCACCCACCCATAATTCCCTAGTAACCAGCTAGCAACACCCTAGCAACCACCCAGAACACCCTAACAACCATCCAGAAGGATTAAAGGAGGAGTGACTACAGTGAAGGACGAGAGATGTTGATGTTTTATTGTGTTTATATGCAGCAGTCGTCCATGAGGGGCTGCCATATTACTTTTGTTTTTTGTTGTTTGTTTATTTTTGGATTAAAGTTGAACGTTAGCCGGTTCCCACTTCCTTCTCTGAACACAAATCTTGCTACATACAGTGGCAAAAAGTTTGTGAACCCCTTGCAGAATCTGAGAAAATGAGAATTATTTTAATAAAATAAGAGGGATAATAAAAAATGCATGTTATTTTTTGTTTAGTACTGTCCTGAGTAAGATATTTTACATAAAAGATGTTTGCATTTAGTTAACAAGACAAAACAATAGCTGAATTTAAATAAGTATGTGAACCATTGATTCTCAATACTGTGTGTGGTTACCTAATGAACCACAACTGTTTTTATGTTTTGTGATGGTTGTTCATGAGTCCCTTGTTTGTTCTGAGCAGTTAAACTGAGCTCTGTTCTTCAGAAAAATCCTCCAGCTCCTGCAGATTAATCAATTTACAAGCATTTTTGCATATTTGAACCCTTTCCAGCAGTGACTGTAGGATTTTGAGATTCATCTTTTCACACTGAGGACAATTGAGGGACTCAAACACAACTATTAAAAAAGGTTCAAACATTCACTGATGCTCCAGAAGGAAACACGATGCATTAAGAGTCGGGTGTGAAAACTTTTGAACAGGATGAAGATGTCACAATTTTTCTTATTTTGTTTAAATATCATTGTTTTTCATTTAGTACTGCCCTTCGGAACCAACAGAAGATACTTGCATGTTTCCCGGCAGAAAAATTAAGTACAATTTGCCTTGATATTTGAATTCAAAAGTTTTCACCCCTCGACTCTTAATGCATCATGTTTCGTTCTTGAGCATCAGTGAATGTTTAATCCTTTTTTAATAGCTAAGTTTGAGTCCCTCAATTGTCCTCAGTGTGAAAAGATGAATCTCAAAATCATTCAGTCACTGCTGGAAAGGGTTCAAATATGCAAAAATGCTTGAAAACTGATGAATCTGCAGGAGCTGGAGGAATTTTCTGAAGAACAGAGCTCAGTTTAACTGCTCAGGACAAACAAGAGACTCATGAACAACCATCACAAAACATAAAAACAGTCGTGGATCATCAGGTAACCACACACAGTATTGAGAATCAATGGTTCACATACTTATGAATGGGGTTATTTTAATAAATTCAGCTATTGTTTTGTCTTGTGAACTAAATGCAAACACATTTTATGTAAAATATCTTACTCAGGACAGTACTAAACAAAAAATAACATGCATTTTTTATTATCCCTCTTATTTTATTAAAATAATTCTCATTTTCACAGATTCTGCAACAGGTTCGCATACTTTTTCATGCCACTGTATATCTTAAATTTTAGATTATAATTGTAGCTTTACAAAGAAATGTATATTTTGTAGAAACTAAATATATTTTTGTCATGAAAACTCTCGGAGTGTTTGGCATGATCATGGGTATGACAATGTTGATATGTTTGGTCTTGGCAGAATAGATCTGCTACGCTGCTGCTGCAGAGCAAGTACGGGACTTGTTACTGCCAATACATACCAGACACGCTGCTGCTTTACAATATAGCGTACATGAATTACCCATAACAGATCTATACAGGTGGAGCTGGGGAAGGTGAAGGCGTCTTGGATGGCGAGAGCGTCGAGGAGAGTTAAAGTCAGGTCAACTTTATGGTAATGAGCTATGATGTGGTTCAGTGGTTCCTCGCTTGAGAGGATTCCGATTGGTTGCCACAACTTGTCATTTACTTTGACCCTCCCGCCGGTGGCGGTTTGAAAGCACAGTACAACGTTGTTGGCAGGGCAGCCAATGCGAATTTTGACGCTTTTGCCGGCGGCATTGTGAACGCACAGTAACAGTTCTACCCAAACTGCCCTTAGGAAGCAGATTACAATAAAAGGCACAATTTTCCTCCCTGGCATCCAATGCTCAAAAATATCAGTTTACACCATGTCCCAAAGTGGAAAACAAGTGGCTTTTCAGAGTGATTTACCGTGTGATTGAAGGCAATTGAAGAGGAAGGCTGCTTTGATTGGTCAGATAGAACAGTCTGTTGTGATTGGTCGACTCTGCTCTGATTGGTCAGATGGCCCAAACTCATCCAGGCCTCAGCTACAACTACAGTGTTTGAGGGTTGTTCGCCGGCAGCCAATGAAGACCATGGTGGGCATTACGCAAATTTGTTACAAACCTACATAAGTTTGTGTAGAAACTAAGACTGGAATTATTGGCGCCTCGTTTCAGGCAGTTCAGAATCGGTTCTTTCTTTTGGAAGACAAGAAGGTAATATTCAAAAAAGCATAATGGGGCACTTTAAGTCACCAAAATGACATATCATAAAGCTATTTAAAAGACCACTGTCTTGAAATGAATACTTGAATATTATACAAGAAAAAATGATACAAATTTTAAGTTTTTTTTAAAAAACATATTCTCCATTTTCATCCGTGGATTAGTCTAATATTTTTTTATGAAGTGTTGGCAAGGCTGTGAAAACTGCTGTCAGGACACCTCTAGATAACATATCCTGGCTGATTTATCACCAAACCACTTCCTTTAGTCATCTGGGAGATATAAGCTGACTCACAAAGTTTGCTTTCCAGGAAAATGAGTTTCAGAATGGTATGTTGAATAGGGTTTGTATAGAAACAGTCTGCATGGCTTAAAGAAATGTTAACATCACAGATATTTCAGCACCTTTGACATTTAAGCAATCTCAGGGGCCACAGTCTAGCAAGAGAGCAGCCCTCAAATACAGGAAGAGAAGTCAGTTTTGTCCCTTTTGGTTGGAAAGAGTGAATCCCTTTGCAATTTATGCACAGTTGATAACTACAATGACACGCTTGTCTGATAAACAAGACAAAAATGAAATACCACAGGAAAGATGAATCTAGCATTGCATACTGACAGTTTCTAATTGCCTACTTAGTCAACAGAATGAGATTGGGCTGTTAGTATCAAACAAATATACCCGTCACTGTGGGCATATTTTGCAGATACCAACAGAGTCGAATAACAAAGCCTTCAAAAATCAAATCTGCTGCTTAATAAAGCAATAAAGCCACACTGAGAGCAAAACATTCGACTAGAAGCACTTAATTAGATTGCAAACAACTAGCATGGCAACACCGGTCCCACTTTACAAAACAATTTAGTAGTAAAAACAAGCTAGCGTGAACACATTTCTACAAGATTTGTCATTTGTGATGTACATAAACATGATGTACAACTTGTCAATAACATATTTAAGTCATATTTCACCCCCAAATTCTGAGTTAATAAATTAGAAATTACATTTTCCATACATAAAATAAAGCACATGTTTAAAACCACTAAGATCAATGAGTTTTTTTGAAAATTAGAGACATTAACATTTCTCGCTCTATTTTCCTTAGCATAAATGCACAAAAAACAAAACTGTAATAAAGGATTAGTTCACTTTCAAATGAAAATGATCCCAAGCTTTACATATTTAACTTCCGCTAGACCGCCTTCCATATTCTACGTACAAAGAAAATGTAAAACTCTCGCAGTTCAAACCGCTTATGCTACGTCCTACTACTTCTGTATTCAACTTACGGAAAAAGTGTAACTGACACAATGCCAGTTTTACACTTTCGTCGTAACTTAAATACGGAAGGCAGCCTCGCGGAAGCTATATATTTTACTTCATAACTTGTTAAATATGGATTTTTTTTTTATCACAAACGGCCTCTATTAACCCTCCGGAGCCGCGTGGAGTACGTTTATTATGGATGGATGTGGATAGAAGCACTTTCTTCAGCTCATACTCGTGACCCCTGCTCACTGCAAGCTTGGATGCTTCAAGATATTTATTAATATATCTCAGATTATGTTCATCAGAAAGAAGAAAGTCATATACACCTAGGATGGTTTGAGGGTGAGTAAAGTTTGGGGTAATTTTAATTTGAAAGTGAACTAATCCTTTAAGTATATTATTATATTAAAGGTGCCATCGAATTGAAAATTGAATTTACCTTGGCATAGTTGAATAACAAGAGTCCAGTACATGGAAATGGCATACAGTGAGTCTCAAACTCCATTGTTTCCTCCTCCTTATATAAATCTCATTTGTTTAAAAGACCTCCGAAGAACAGGCGAATCTCAACATAACACTGACTGTTATGGTTGTACGCCCCCAATATTTGCATATGCTAGCCCATTTTGAAGGCATTAGACAAGGGCAGCCAGTATTAACGTCTGGATCCGTGCACAGCTGAATCATCAGACTAGGTAAGCAAGCAAGAACAATAGCAAAAAATGGCAGATGGAGCAATAATAACTGACATGATCCATGATAACATGACATTTTTAGTGATATTTGTGAATTGTCTTTCTAAAAGTTTCTTTAACATGTTGCTAATGTACTGTTAAATGTGGTTAAAGTTACGTAGACAAGAGAGCGTTGCTATTTTCATTTTTAAACACTTGCAGTCTGTATAATTCATAAACACAACTTCATTCTTTATAAATCTCTCCAACAGTGTGTAATGTTAGCTTTAGCCACGGAGCACTATCAAACTCATTCAGAATCAAATGTAAACATCCAAATAAATACTATACTTGCGTGATTAGACATTGCATGACGAACACTTTGTAAAGATCCATTTTGAGGGTTATATTAGCTGTGTGAACTTTGTTTTTGCAGTGATAGAGTCGAGAGCTCGGCAGGGGGCGGAGAACGTGCGATTTAAAGGGGTCGCAGCATGAAACGACACATTTCTAATTATGCCTCAAAATAGGCAGTTAAAAAAATTAATCTATGGGGTATTTTGAGCTGAAACTTCACATACACATTCAGGGGACACCTTAGACTTATATTACATCTTGTAAGAAAACGTTCGATGGCACCTTTAATACATTTAATAGACAGACGGATGGACATGATGGCCTTGACATGTTTTTGAGAGATTCACCCAAAAACTACACAGAAAAACAGAACAGAATAAAAAGCCAGGGTGTTTTGATCCCATCTCTCTTAGCACTTTTACATCTGAATGCAGGAGACGATACTGCTATCTCAGATCAGAGATGGACGTTATAACTGCTGGCTGACAGGCTCCTCTGAGACTCGGTGTGAAAGTCACCTTATATGCTGATCTTGATCAAGCCTCCCCTAATCAGATCCTAACAAGAGGACTTTACAGGGAATTGAGCTGAATGTCTGAAACAAGAGAACTACAACACTTTCTAACAGGTTAGCGAAACGCTTGAAAAAGGAAAAAGTATACGTAAATTTGACATTAGAACTATGCAAGCGACTCACGTAAGAGAGAATGATTACTAACTAAACTGAAAACTGAAAGTGTACGTATATTAATAAATTTTTTTTAAAGGGTTAGTTCACCCAAAAATGAAAATTCTGTCATTAATTACATAATGTCATTACATTAATGACATATATGTCCCATGTCGTTCCACACCTGTAAGACCTTCAGTCATCTTCAGAACACAAATTAAGATATTTTTTATAAAATCTGATGGCTCAGTGAGGCCTCCATTGACAGCAAGATAATTAATGCTTTCAAATGCCCAGAAAGCTACTAAAGACATATTTAATTTTAATTTTTAATTTTTATTTTTATTTATTTTATTTTTATATTTACAGTGGTGTGCATCAAAAAAAATACTTTATTCAACAAGTTCTAGTGATGGGTCATTTCAAAACACTGCTTCATGAAGCTTTATGAATCTTTTGTTTCGAATCAGTGGTTTGGAGCGTGAATCAAACTGCCAAAGTCACATGATTTCAATAAACGAGGCTTCGTTACGTCATAAGTGTTTCGAAACTTTTCGAAATTTCAATGGTTCACGTGACTTTGGCAGTTTGATACACGCTCCGAACCACTGATTGGAAACAAAAGATTCATAAAGCTTCATGAAGCAGTGTTTTGAAATCACTAGATATCGTTGAATAAAGTCATTATTTTGTTTTTTTTGGCACACAAAGTATTCTTGTCGCTTCATAACATTAAGGTTGAACCACTGTAGTCACATGAACTGTTTTAAATACGTCTTTAGTAGCTTTCTGGGCATTGAAAGTGTTAATTATCTTGCTGTCAATGATATCAAAAAATGATTTCAATTCAACGATGAAAATTCGTCAATGATATCAAAAATATCTTAATTTGTGTTCTGAAGATGAATGAAGGACTTACAGGTTTGGAACGACATGAGGGTGAGTAATAAATGACAGAATTTTCATTTTTGGGTGAACTAACCCTTTAATACCGGTTTAAAAGTTGGAATAATTACGATTTTTTTGCTTTTTTTAAGTTGTTGAAAGAAGTATCGGTTACACTTTACATTTATGTTCTGAGTAATAATTAACAACGTATTTAGGGTTAGGATTTGGTTTAGGGTTAGTTGCTTATAATTACTACAAATAACAAAATACACTGTTAAACAAAAAAAAAAAAGTGGGATTTGTAACGGTTAAGCAGGTGGACCAAAGCAGCATTTGCTTTAAATGCAATTTTCACACCGCACCTGTGGAAACTTGTGTGTAACCTGTAAAACATCATTCCCTGAGGCATCACACAGTAGATTAACCACTACTGACTGTGATTTGAACCAACTTATTTATTCAGAGCCACTCCTGATACACCTAAAGGGAGCTCAACATCTGTGGTTTCGCGAAACATTAACCAGTCACATTTAAAAGTGTCCTTTTATGCCCATGTCCCTTCTTGTGCTTCCAAGTGTAAGTTAGTAGGGGAGTTTCAAACCAGGATGGTGTTGGTTTGCCCCTGGCAGACATGAAAACGTTTGTTCTGCTGTAAGCCTGAGGGCACTTGTTCTCAAATGGGCAGAATAAAAAAAAAAAAAAACAATGAAAGCACCCAGAGTGCAAGTCTACAAAAGATTCTGGGGAGCAGAGTTTCGGGTGCACATGAAGTCCATGTGAACCTACAGCTGACAGTGGTTAATGCTTAAAGACCTGGGAAGAAAGGTGAAGTTTCCGAACAGATGGTGTTTATAGAGTGAGATGTTGAGGATTAATTCTGCCAAAAATGAAAATTCATCCTTTTCTCATCCTCATGTCATTCCTAATGTCATTGCTTAATGAATAATGCTAGATAAAACAAAATACTTAAAGGGATAGTTCACCCAAAAATGAAAATTATCCCATAATTTACTCACCCTCAAGCCATTCTAGGTGTATATGACTTTCTTCTTTTAGCCAAACACAATCAGTTAAATGAAAAAAAAAAAAAAAACATCCTGGCTCTTCCAAGCTTTATAATGGGAATGAATAGTGCCTTTTTTTTTTGAAGCCCAAAACAGCATATCTATCCATCATAAAAGTAATCCATACGGCTCCAGGGGGTTAATAAAGGCCTTCTGAAGTGATCTGATGTGTTTTTGTAAGAAAAATATCCATAATTGGGCAATTCCAGCATTATGGATGTGACATTTGGGAGTCAAAACTTGAAAAATAAATTCTCAGAGAATGCATTTAATACCAACATACTGAAACTGCTTGCTAAAATACATGAACACATATTAAAGTTTATCATAAAGCAGCTTAAAATCGCAGATTTCTCCCTTATTCAGGTGAACCAATTGTCACTGGCAGTCATGTCAGTTTTATGTTTTGTGTCTAAATGATTGCACGGTTTTCAGCTATTTTGCGCAGTTTAAAGCAAAGTCTTTAGTCAAAATGATCACATTTTATTTCAAGTAAAAATTATTGCAATATTATTATTTTTGTTTTGTCAGCTTGATCGCGGAATTATAATATAATATGACAAAACTCACCACATTTATCCATTATCTTGTTTTATCTTTTTTTTTTTTTATCATTATCCATTATCTTTCTTGTTTAGGAACAAGAGCATCTACACTCTTAGCCCGGATTTTATATTTACTTAAAAATATAATTACAATATACTTAAAATATTTAAGTTTGGTTGCATTACTTATAAAATATAAGTAAATTCTACTAATTTGTGGGTGTATTTGAATGTGTTAATAAATGTAAGTTAAATGCACTTAAATTATGAAGTTTTTCTCCTGACCACGCCTCCTTCACACTGGTTTGCGGCAGGTAATGACGCCATTTTGTCGTGGTGTGTATGAATTCAAGGAGCTGTTGATGAGCAGTTGGAACATTTGTTTTGGCTGTTCTACAGACATTTTTTCCTAACATTTACCTTTTTATAGTTTTTCACCAAAGGAGAAAATCACAATTTTTAAGTTACCATCATCGAGGTCAGGGTTTGTTTTAGTTGAGCTCTTGACCCTTAACTTTTTAATATTAGATTTTGTTTGGGCAGTTTTAACTGCAATAAAACCAACCAGACAAGCAAAGTTAAAAGATGATCAGGTGGTGTTGGTTATGTTTTCACATAATCATTATTTGATCTGAATCACTGAACTCATTTAGAGCCCAATCTCTGAGTTAGATTTACATTATTGATTACAGCAGCACTGTGATTCTACAGCGGATGATCAACTTCTATAATAATTTTTTTTTTTTTTAAGTTGTCCTTATCACAAAAAAAAAAAAAAATATATATATATATATATATATATATATATATATATATATATATATATATATATTTTAGGCACATACAGACATCAAGAATCAGCCTGTGAATCTCAACGACGGTGACAAGCAACATGTTCTGATAAACAGATCAACTCTGAACATTAGAAAACGAGCTGCTAAAAAGTCACAGAAAAACAGCAAAATTTAAATAGTGAGAATAAAGAAATTACTAAGACAATTCAGCTCATAATTTATTCATGCAGCAATGCATGATGGGAGTTATGGATGAATTTTGATTGGTGGCAAGTTAACTTGCTTAGTACATTGAACTTAAATATACTATGTATAATAACTACAAAGTAATTAATATTACAAAACATTTTAAGTTAAATGAACTTGAATTATTAAGTTCACATTACTTAATCATTACTTCATTTTTTTAGGGCAACCAGTTTCCTCAAATTTTTTAAGTAAATTCAACTTATCCTGGCTAACAGTGTATACTACTTCAGCTGACAGTTTAAATTGAAGAATACGGAAAGCGGAAGCAAGTGCAAGGCGATAATTTGTGTTTATAAAGCATATACAGTTGTATTTTTATCGTAAATGGCCGATCGTTTTGCTAGATAAGACTCTTATTCCTCGTCTGGTATCGTTTAAAGCTCTTTGAAGCTGCATTGAAACTGTAATTTTGACCTTCAACCATTTGGAGGCCATTGAAGTCCACTATAAGGAGAATAATCCTGGAATGTTTTCATCAAAAACCTTAATTTCTTTTCGACTGAAGAAAGAAAGACAGGAACATCTTGGATGACACGGGGGTGAGGAAATTATCAGGAAAATGTTATTTGAAAGTGGACTAATCCTTTAATTCCAGGTATAGACAGGGCCTAAGTGTGGCCAATGTGTTCAAATGTATTCATCTGTCTGATGCCAGCAACTTGTGAAGTTTTTGGAGAGTTTTCAGCTCTTAAAGTTATAGTATAATCAATCAACAAAAAGTTGTATTAAACTGTACAAGCTCAATGAAAATTGGAATCCTCATGACCCTTAGGGCTCAGTCAGACTAAATAAATAAGCCTGATCTGATTCAAATGATCATTTTTGTTATAGCAATGCCTCTCCAAAAAATAGAGATTTGTCAGCCAAACACATTTCATGATATTTTCAACAGGACTGCCATTTGGAAACCAAACCAACACTTTAATCTAGTGCCTTAGACCCTTAAGCAATGGAAGAAGTACTGATGAGTCATTTTTACTTTCCAATGGATTTTCAATGGATTTTTCTACATCCAGCTGGGTTTATGCTAAAAGAATGCCTTTATTCCACAATATTTGTTGGTCATTATACACTGTGAAGAATCCCACATGCTATGGGCACAAATCCCATTGACATGATTATGTCCTATTGTTTGCTTTGCAGAGTCAGATTAAGAACGGCAAGGCAAATGAGTCCATTTTAAAGTACCAAAATTAGAAAATTAATATTCTAGAACCCACAAATGCTGCTAAACAAATTAAATATTCTCCTGTTTTCCCAGTCGCCAGATTTAAACATCACTGCGCTTCACACCTCAAAGAGCTGCAGTCTTTTGCAACATCCCACAACAAACAGATGAGAATTTGTTTGACAGCGTTCAAAGAAGGACTGAAACTCTGAAGACAAAGGGTGGCCCTCTAGACCTCAGACAAAACAGCATATTTAATTTATAGCAAACTAAATCAAGGCTGTCAACAGTGGAAGCAATGTCCATTCAATATGTATGGTTTTGTACCTAGGTATCAGTCATGGGTTGACAGAACAGACCGTACTTGTCATTGCCTCACTTCTTTTAAAAAAATGAAATATGAAATCTGGGACAATGACAAATAGAGTGCACAGGAGGAAAAATCGTATAATCTTAACCCTAAACCTAACATCAGGTAACACATTGAATTAAACATTACATTTTTAAACATAGCAAGACTTTTTTTTAGACCGTAAAAATGTTAATCCAAGTGCGCCATTTGGAACAGGGAACAACTCTTTATTGTCACCTGTATGGTGCACTGTAAACCCGAACAAGTTGGCAAAACTCAAAAAATTTGAGGCAGTCAGCCTCAAAATTTTTAAATTATGAAATTCAAAGATTAAAGGGTTAGTTCACCCAAAAATGAAAATTCTGTCATTAATTACTCACCCTCATGTCGTTCCACACCTGTGAGAACTTCGTTCATCTTCAGAACACAAATTAAGATATTTTTGATAAAACCCGATGGCTCAGTGAGGCCTCCATAGACAGCAAGATTATTAACACTTTCAAATGCTCAGAAAGCTACTAAAGACATATTTAAAACAGTTCATGTGACTACAGTGCTTCAACTTTAATGTTATGAAGTGACGAGAATACTTTTTGTGTTGCAAAAAAAAAATAATGACTTTATTCAACAATATCAAGTGATGGGCGATTTCAAAACACTGCTTCATGAAGCTTTACGAATCTTTTGTTTTGAATCAGTGATTCAGAGCGTGTATCAAACTGCCAACGTAAATGAGGCTTTGTTAAGTCATAAGTGTTTCAATACGTTTCGAAATTTCAATGGTTTACGTGACTTTGGCAGTTTGATTCACGCTCCGAAGCAGTGTTTTGAAATCGGCCATCACTAGAAATTGTTGAATAAAGTCGTTATTTTGTTTTTTTGGCGCACAAAAATTATTCTTGTTGCTTCATAACAATAAGTTTCAACTACTGTAGTCACATGAACTGTTTTAAATATGTCTTTAGTAGCTTTCTGGTCATCTGAAAATGTTAATTATCTTGTTGTCAATGGAGGCCTCACTAAGCCATTGAATTTCATCAAAAATATCCTCATTTGTGTTCTCAAGAAGGTCTTACGGGTGTAGAACGACATGAGGGTGAGTAATTATTGACTGAATTTTCATTTCTGTGTGAACTAAGCCTTTTAATAAGCAGCACTGACAGATTTTTGTTTTGTACTCATATATTTTAATTGTTCTTAACTTGAAATGTTTGAGTAGACTAATTCATCCATTTAACTTAAAATATTCATGTAATCCAAATGTGAAAATTTTTATTAGTGTAAACTTAGCTAACTATAACAAGCTAATTCAGAAAACGCTAACTTGCTTATTTGCTAACAATAGCATATGGTATAGCACTTGCTAAATGAGTGCAGCAATATAAAGCATTTAACATACTTGCTCTAAAACTTGTCACCATGATGGTAACTCTCCAAAAACCCACATTAACAGAAACTCTTCTAAATTAGCATAACAAAACAGTAATTACTACTAAATCTCCCACTTAACATTAATCTTGCACATTATATAACACTTAATTTTAGCATTTACTCTCCCTTTCGAGTGCCACCGGCAAGCATGCTGGGAAATAGAAATTCCAGCCCAGTTTCAGTTAAACTTAAGTTTGTCTAAATTAAAAGAATCAAGTTCATAAAACTCAAAACAATGAAACAGTTCAGTTTACTTAAAATATATCAGTTCTGTGAACTTGAAAGAAAGTGCTAAATACACATAAAAGTTGATTTGACTGAACTAATTTGTTTAATTTAAGTTTGTCCTACTCAAACTAATTAATAATTTTGAGCGTTAGGGTTTACAGTACAAATTGATCTATATATTAAGTTCTGTATTTTGAGATCGATAGGTCTCATACTCATGAATGTTTCGTAGTTCCTGCTCTGTTCGTAACCAACACTTTGCTTGGTACCACTATGACAAAGTAGATACTGGAACAGCTCACCGCTGAGTGTGACTGACTGTTCGCATCACTTCCTTTCCTTGTCATCTCTTGCCAACGTGGGTGCAAAGAGCAAACTGTTAAGGTGACCTTTGCACACACAACCACAATAAAAGCCCACTCAAGCAGCTTCAGGCCTTTGATGATCGATTGTAATCCAGCTTTACCAGATGGATCGCTTACAGTAATATAACACCGACTTCAATGTGAGGCATCTCTCAGTCAGGACATTGAAATATGAAACACTGTGAGAGCGAGAGAGTCAGAATGCGTATGTGCGTCTGACTGATACAGCTAAGTGAGCCCTGTACTTTCATGAATCATGACAAAATATCTTACAAATTAGATATTTTAAAGAATGTTTTGATTATAAAATGAAAGTCAACAAGGTCCAAATATTTTGGACAGTGAGTCTATGTTGCCTTGTTTTTAAAACACCTGTTAAGTAGTCAATGGATGAAATACATTATTCTTTTCAATAGTCATAACTGTAGACCATTTTTTTGTTATCTAAAGGTATACTTAAAAACTTCATGCTAGATTACTGAAAAATAAGCCATTTTTAATTAATTTAATTATTGTTTTATATTCAAATACTCCATTTATTCATTATTACTTATAATAATTGAAAAAATACTTCAAGGCTACTGTTTTAATTTAGTTTGTTGACATTAAAATGTAACTTTTTTAACATTTGTAACAATGTAACAAACAAGCATGTTCAAATACTTACTTAGTTTCTTTGTTCATTGTTACTGACTGGACTATTAACCTAAACATTCCTTCAAGTTTTCCAAGTAATTTACAATAATCGAAAAATACTTCAAGGCTACTGTTTTAATTTAGTTTGTTGACATTAAAATGTAACTTTTTAAACATTTGTAACAATGTAACAAACAAGCATGTTCAAATACTTACTTCGTTTCTTTGTTCATTATTACTGACTGGATTATTAACAAACATTCCTTCAAGTTTTCCAAGTAATTTACAATAATCGAAAAATACTTCCAAGGCCACTTTTTAATTTAGTCTGTTAACATTACAAAAAGTAACTTTTGTAACATTTGTAACAATGTAACAAACAAGCATGTTCAATAGAATATTAGTTTTTGTTGTGGTTCAAAAATTGGACAATGCAATTGATATTTAAAAAAATAATAATTTCCGTTCATCACGCACAAAATGTCATTATTATCTAAGTATGTCACTGTACACTTTCATTGCGCTTGTATCCAAGATTTGAAGAACGACAACAATTGCTGTGTGCTAGTTGCTGCTATATCGATTAATAAAGACAAACCGGCATCCCACAGGTTTGGTAATTCATGCTCAATTTCCCTATTATCTAAACCCCATCTAAAGGAAATTCTAGCATAATCATACTGTGAATGTGCACATTAATGCAGTTTGAATCTATTAAAGTCATTACCCATAGCAAAAGGCGGCATGTAACTTATAATACATTCACTGTCATAAAACAGTCATTCACTAATATAATGTTACTGTAGCTCTTCTTGTTAAAATTACAAAGTGATACATGTATATGTTTTCATGTTACAAAAGACCAGAAAGGCTTTAGGGTACCTTTTCAGTAAAATGATACTTCAATTACACATCAACGTAATTAACTCTGATTTTATGGCCTTGACAGCCGACATGCTTTACTACAGCCAGATTATAGTGGGAAATGGCTGCTTTCCATTCACAGTCACACACGCACTCGTATCATATGACCTTTCCCAACAACCCTTTCTGTGCCTGTAACCAACCTGCCACTCTTATCCCACTCCTTCTCAGTTCAGTTGTGTGTATTTCTCACACCCTTTCATTCAGCATTCAGAGGGGTTCTGGTTAGAGGTTGCCCACCGATGCCAAACTGGGATCAGTTCCCTTGGATTCCTAAACATAGCAACCTGAAGCAAAAAACTCATTTGAAATCAGCCCCAAAAGACTTCCCTTTACAAACATTGTCTTGGGTGATTCCACTATGCATTACTTTCATGTTCCCAAACTTTTTATTAAACTTATTCGTTTTTTTAAATCACAGTTAAAAACTAAAGTGTTTTTTATGTTAAAACATTTTCCCTATCACAGTTTAATATGCAGAAGTCAACCTTAAAGGGATATTTCATCCAAAAATGATATTTCTGTCATTAATTACTCACCCTCATGTCGTTCCACACCCGTAAGACCTTCGTTCATCTTCAAAACACAAATTAAGATATTTTTGATAAAATCCAGTGGCTCAGTGAGGCCTCTGTTGACAGTAAAATTAATTTACCCTTTCAAACGCCCAGAAAGCTACTAAAGACATATTTAAAACAGTTCATGTGACTACAGTGGTTCAACCTTAAAGTTATGAAGCAACGAGAATACTTTTTGTGCTCCAAAAAAAACAAAATAATGATTTTATTCAACAATATCTAGTGATGGGCGATTTCAAAACACTGCTTCATGAAGTTTTACGAATCTTTTTTTGTTTTGAATCAGTTGTTCGGAGCGTATATCAAACTGGCAAAGTCACGTGAACCATTGAAATTTCGAAACGCTTCGAAATTTCGAAGTTTACTGAAATCACATGACTTTGACAGTTTGATACACGCTCCGAACAACTGATTAGAAAGCTTCTTTTTTTTTTTTTTTGTGAAGCTTCAGAGCTTCATGAAGCAGTGTTTTGAAATTGCCCATCACTAGATATTGTTGAATAAAATCATTTAGTTTTTTTGGAGCACAAAAAGTATTCTCGTCGCTTCATAACATTAAGGTTGAACCACTGTACTCACATGAACCGTTTTAAATATGTTTTTAGTAGCTTTCTGGACATTAGAAAGTGTTAATAATCTTGCTGTCAATGGAGGCCTCACTGATTTTATCAAAAATATCTTAATTCTGAAGATGAACGAAGGTCTTACAGGTGTGGAATGACATGAGGGGGAGTAATTAATGACTGTATTTTCCTTTTTGGGTGAACTAACCCTTTAAGTAAGCCACTGCAGGTTGATTTCCCTGAATAGTACTATAAACAAAGTGGGACTATCAAAACATTGCTCTGTTTGTTTGAAAATCCTGACCAGCCTGAGTCAGCAACACTGACTCAACCAATGGCAGTCAGTTCTTTTTTGACCAATGACAGATGGGGGTGTGTTCTGAAACAAATCTGTTTTGGTATCTGTAGTTGGGCAGAAATTACACCCTTTAATTGAAATAGGAGTGAATTTAAATGAATAAAATATTCACTAAAAGTTTAGTTTCAAAGTTTACTTTATGTTGTGGTTTAGTTTAGGTTTTTCCCATGTTCAAAGAGCTTCTAAAATGTTTTTGGGTGGCATAACAACAGTATACAGACATGAGCAAATATTGTTCAATTTAAAACATTTAATTATGTTAGATAAAATGACAACAATCTGTATTAAAAAATAACATTTCAAAATATGATTAAAAATATTGTAATTAACTTCCTGACCTCATAAGCTAACTCAAAATCCCACACTGAGCAATGGCTAACTTTAGCACTTCATTTCCATCCTGTTAATTTTCTTGCCACCATGTAAATAGGTTATAATTAACGATGTTTAAGTGCCTGAGCTTGACCAGAGCATATAAGTCTAGTATTATGGGGATTGACAAATAAGGTTTTTAAAAGTGTAAAAAAAAGATAATGGAAATATAATTTTTAATTTTTAAGTTTTATTAAGTGTTAACAATGAGATTATGTCGGTTTTTATAATCAATTAAAACACAGCTTTTGTCATTTTTTACAAGTTGGACGAAATTTGTCACCAAAAAAGTCATTCGGCTTAACCAAAATTTCGGTTTTACCGAATGACACTTTTGGTTACACCGAATGAGGATGGCTAACTTGCTAGCTAGCTAACAAAAGGACAATCAAACATTTTATATTTAGTACAAGTTTTTAAAATATTACAACATTTTCCATGTTTTATAGCGGTTGCACCAAATGACCTGATGTTTCGGGACATGCGTATGAGCAAGTGAAAACATGAATTTTTCAAATAGTTAAAAGAGAGTTAGTTTCTTTGCTTCATGACCATGTGGTCCTTTGCAGGTGTCTGAATGATGTCACGTCCTGTCACATGATATTGACCGCATGATGATCCCTTTATATTGGTTACTCCGAATGACATCAATGAAATTAATTTCTCCGGACATTCTTTCTCATAACAAAGCAACGATTTCTACACATAATTTTAACACCATTTTGCACTATGTTGATATTTTAAGATTTATATTTTAAGATATTTTAATCACAAATGAAATGGCTGTATTGGCCTTTGGCCAGTTAAACCGAATTACCTTTTGACACTTCAAAATCTTTAAAATACCTTTATATGTAGCAAAATATAATTAAAACCTTTTGGAGTCAATAAAAGAGATCTAGTTGTACTACCTTACATACTTTGGATGTCATATCTTTGTGTTTTATTATTATTAAGGCCTTTGGACAAAAAAAAAAATCCATCACGTCATTGACCCATATGCTTTTATAGCAAGTACATCTATATGAATTACAACCCAAGCGCATTTATTTTAAAAACTTACTGAGTTCAAAAGGTACTGCATAACAGGAATGACCCGCTTGCTACTTCAACACATTCCTTCACACTTGGTTGCTTAAAAAGTCCCATGTTCACAGCAACCCATCACATCTTGACCCAGCCCTATGGAGTCTGTAATTGGCAATAAGGTGACCATTGTGAGCCCTCAGGCGAAAATAAACCAGCCTATTTGTGCAAACATGCATTTTCACAGCCAACATCTCTGATTAAAATGTCAGTAACGTCACCCGGCGAGCCCCACAGACTTTTTAATTTCGCTATAGATGGCTTGGTGCGATGCCACGTTATTTTCCAGACATCTTCTTCGTGCTAATACAGGATTTGCACAGCCTTCTCACACTTGAGTGATTCCAGTGCTTTTCTCCTTTGCAAGAGGAGTGATTTGGTGGCCCACTCAAAGACTAAGGCACCCAGACAGAGGCTGATGTTCCTGGGTTATGATTGAGGTCAGTTTGGGGCAGTCAGGGAGAGATGCTAAGCCACACAGAGCTTTTAACAGCTGTTAATGAGAAAGAGGATCCTATTCTAGGGTGGCAGACACAAAAAAGATGTTGTCAGATGGGCTCTAGGGGTCCGACCCTGTGTTAGTGCACTGCCAATATTAGCGTTCTTAATATAAGCTTTAAGGTTCAGTCACATTAGCGAAATTATGTGGGAGAAAAGGGTCTACTGTTCATTGTCAATAGTATAGTGGCTGCTGCTCACACAGAAGTCACCTTCAGCCAAGCAGCTTTCTGTGGGTCAACGTGTCAAAATCACCAAAACTCTCACCCTCAAACTACCAATCGCATGGACTTTGGCTGTGAGAATTCGATGAACAATGTTAAATGTGATTATACCATTTGCGACAGGAAGCTCGCGCTCCAAACTGCTGAGAATGCACTCAGGACTGTTTTCCGAGGCTGTAGATTACAGGTAATGATGTTGTAAATAACGTTCAGTTTCTTGCACAGACTGATTGTTTCACTTCATAAGACCTCAATGTATCAACGGGAGCCTTGGATATTAATTCTGTTTCGCCTGTAATATGTTTATTTGACTCTGAAAGTGACGGTAGCCGTTGACTTGCATTATATGAATCACCAAGGACCACGGATGCAGATAAAACTCTTCTTTACTGTTCAACTAAAGAAAAAAAGAGTAAGTAAATTAACAGCAAATTGTCATTTTTTGTCAAACCATCCCTTTAAAGGGTTAGTTCACCTAAAAATTAAAATTCTGTCATTAATTACTCACTGTCATGTCACACACAAATTAACACAAATTAAGATATTTTTAGTGAAATCCAAAGGCTCTCTGACTCCTCAATAGACAGCAATTTAATTACCCAGAAAGGTAGTAAAGACATTGTTAAAATAGTCCATATGACTACAGTTCGACCTTAATTTTAGAAGTGACGAGCAACGAGAAAACAGTTTGCCAGACCACCTTCCGTATTCAACATTCTGTATTTGTAAGTTAAATAAGAAAGGTGGTCTGGAGGAAGCTAGATAATTTACTTCATAACTTGTTAAATATGGATATTTTTTCTTACACAAACACATCTCTTCACTTCAGAAGGACTTTATTAACCCCCCCGGAGCCATGTGGACTACGTTTATGGTGGATGCACTTTCTTGAGCTTCAAACTTGTTGCCCCCCTTCACTGCTATTATAAAGCTTGGAGGCATCAGGATATTTATTAATATAACTCTGACTGTGTTTATCAGAAAAAAGAAAATCATATACAACTAGGATGGCTTGAGGGTGAGTAAAGCTTGGGGTAATTTTTATTTTTCAGAGAGCTCTCGGATTTCATCAAAAATATCTTAATTTGTGTTCCGAAGATGAACTTACGGTTTTTAGGGTGTGGGACGACATGAGGGAGAGTAATTAATGACGGAAATTTATTTTTGGTGAACAAACCCTTCACCCATTCCACATTTAATCGCGCGAATAAGGCAGTGCGAATGAAGCGATTCGCGCGAATGATGTGGCGCGAATTGAGCGTTTCGGGCGTTTGACGCGCGTAATGCGTGATTCGCGCGAAACACGCAAGTTGAAAAATCTGAACCTTGGCGAAAATTCGTGCCGCGTTAACCAATCAGGAGCTTGCTCTAGTAGTGATGTAGTAGTAGTGATGTAGAAATCCGAAACAACAATGGAGGACAAAATCATCGTCGCTGTACATCTTCATACTTTGATAGAAACAGGAATAAAAAGGATCTTGCTTGAAAGAAAGTGAGTGAGGAGGTCGGACAATCTGGCAAGTTGTAAAAAACGGTCTTTGAGCCATATAAATATATACAAATTGAGACTACAAGCTAGCTAAAGCCGACCAATTGAGGTTATTCGCTGTAATTTACAACTATTTTATTCAGAGGTAGTGTGCAAAAAGAAGTGGAAGAGTCTGGGACACATAAAGGAGCGGGAGAGCCCCTCTCATGACGCGAATTCGTGTCTGTTGTGAAGTGAATTTCACACATGAATGAAGCGAGTAAACTCAAAATGTTCAAGCATCCAACTACACGCGAATAGCGTGATTTATTCGCGCAAGTCGCGTCTGGTGTGAACGCACCATTATAGTTGGAATCTTCAGTGTGAACACACTTCTTGCACTATTTATACTACAAAAAATAGCATATGAACACAAGTATGCAAATTTAGACGCAACTTAGCAACAATTAACACTGTTCTTAGGAAAATGGAAAAGTCTCTTTTTCGGCACTAGCATCACAGAAATTACACACTTCTCCTTAAAAAAGGAAAAGCTTTTCCCACAGTCTGTGGGAAGAATTGTGACACTGATAACCCACGCTTTCTTAACAAACAAGTCAAGTTCTTTAAGACAAACAGGTTTTTTCTGTTTGTCTCTTTTGTGAAGTGTTCACTGCCTACATGTTTATTATAAAAAATAAATTCAAGTCCAGTTGCCATACCACTACCAATATATAATGACTTAATGAGCGGTTTTCATGAGCGTGTTTGAATTTGTGTTTGAATTTGAGGTAAAAGATTCTCACAAGCACATGGCTTGCGCAAACGGGTCATTGACGAAGTGTAAAAAAACCATAATGGCGATATAATTCATTTTGAAGATTTATTAGAGAGTTTCAATGAGATTATGTGGGTTTTATAATCAATTAACACTGTTTTTGTCATTTTTTACAAGATGCACAAAAATTTTCACCAAAAAAGTCATTCAGTTTAATTAAAATTTCAGTTTTACAGAATTACACTTTTGGTTATACCAAATGACGATATTTTCAAACAATGCTAACAGGCTGATATCTAGCTAGCTAGCAAGAGGACAATCAAACATTTTATATTTAGTACAAGTTTTTAAAATATTACAACATTTTCCACGTTTTATAATGGTTTTACCAAATGACCTGATGTTTCGGACATGCATATGAACAAGTGAAAACATGAATTTTTCAAATAGTGAGAGTTAGTAACTTTGCTTCATGATCATGTGGTCCTTTGCAGGTGTCTGAATGACGTCACATCCTGTCACATGATATTGACCACATGACTTGACCCAAAATGGTCCCTTTATATTGGTTAATCCGAATGACATCAGTGAAATTCATTTTTCCGGACATTCTTTCTCATAACAAAGCAACGATTTCTACACATAATTTTAATACCATTTTGCACTGTTGATATATGATGTTATAAAATCATGCCAGAATTAAAAATACATTACAAATGAAATGGACGGTGAAACCAAATGACCTTTTGACGATTCAAAACTAGATCTAGTTGTACTACCTTACATACTTTGGATGTCATATCTTTGTTTTTTATTATTATTAAAGCCTTTTGACAATAAAAAGACCCGTTACGTCTTTGAGCCAAACACACTTTCTGGTAATTTACACTTAATCATAGAGCTGAGAACCATAATTTTAGCACTCTCTAATGAAACCAATATAATGCAACCTTAATTTAATTCAAAATACAATATTTTAACTTTCCTTTAAAATGCAAGGCATACAAATGTTGAACTATTAAAAAGCCAATTTTCATCTGCCAACTATTAAATGTGCTGGACACTGATGTACTGTCAGTATCAGTGCCGGTGCCCTAGTTGTTAATTAAAGTTAATAACAAAATTGATAATTCAGCAGTTCCTTTATTCATCCTGCTCTTATTCTCATCCGCAGCTTCATTTCTTTTATTCTTCATAACAAGAATATTCAAAAAGCCCCTCAGAGAGAAAATTATATCAGCACTTCACACATTAAATTATCCTAAAACATTTCACATCTTACCTTTCCCATAGTTGAAGTGGAGTTTGATGGATTTGCCCTGGTTGATGTGCAGGTACGTAAACCACACGGCAAAAGTAAGCAGCACCAGCAGTAGCAGAAGTTTGAACTGCTTTCGTATTTTCTTCACAGGGAATCGCAGCATTTTCGCAGCTGCAGCATCATCAGCAGCAGCAAAAAGAGAGTGTCAGCTGCTCCTCAGTCTGGCGCTTCACAGACAGACTCCTGAAGTCACAATGTCATATTTGCAGCAGCCTCAGATCTATTTTGCATCTAAATTTCTGATATCACAATATCATATTTGCATCAGCAGCAGAATAAAAATCTGAGCCACTCAAATTCGTGACAATGTCATATTTCTCCAAAAAGCAGCAGAATCAGTCTTAGCTGCTACTTTGTTTGCAGCATCAAAAAGATAAGACTCACATCTCTGATCACAAAGTCATATTTACAATCGGTGTCAGTCGCTTCTCAGTTTGGCACGTTTCAAAAAAAAAGATTCCTGATGTCACAATGTCATAATACAGCAGCAGAAAAATGCTGCTTCTCAGTTTGGCGCGTTATAAACACTGAATTATTGAAAGTATAGTTACTTGAGTCTTATAGGAGCATCAATAACAAGACTGCAGCTGCTCCGGAAATCTTCATTTAAGTCCCATTTAGTTTTAAAAATAGGTAAAAATGGAAAATAGTCCAGGAAAATGTTTTTTTTTTTTTTGGAGGCGTATAGGCAAAGAAAAGAGCAGAGGGCTGTTAATCTTGTGAAAGCCGATCTGACAGCAGTCCAGCCACTCCAGAGAGGATCATCCTCTGGATTTAAAGCTTTCGCTCAAATGACCAACCTAACTTTTTAACACTACGTTTTCGCATTTAATTAACAAGAAACAACACAGTCTAACTGCAGAACCCTCAGTTGCTAGGATGAGGTGCAAAATGCATGTTAGATTTGTTGGGATACCTCAAACAGCCATGATAACAATAAACCATTCTTATAAACCTGTAACTTAGACATATCAATTAACAAACGCGATAAACTTAGCCATATCAATTAACAAATGCGATATTTAGCATGAATGTTCCTATACACTGGAAAGAACTGTTGGTTTAACTTAAAAAAGTAAGTTGCCTGGTTGCCTTTTTTAAGTTCATTTAAATTAAAAAAATTGAGTTAATACAATGAAGGTGATTGGTTTAATCAACAGAAACTCAAAATATTATGTTATCTGATACACATTAATTATTTAAGTTGATTTGACAAAAGATTGTCACAAAAAAAAATTATATACAGTGCTTACATCTTTGATTTAACTCGTAACAATAATTTAATTTATACTTTTCTTTATGAATAATTATCTTCAAAGTGGTCAATTATGTGCAATGAACTTAACACTGCACAGTATAAGTGAATTTAGCACCACTTCGAATTGACTTCAGAATTAAGGCAGCAATTGTTTACAGTAGGCTATATATCCAGATAATTAAAAATAAACAATGCATAAGACACTTGATGTAAGCAACAATTTCTAATTAAATACGAGTAGATGTATTGATTTAGTATGCAACAGTAAATTTAAACATCACGCGACTGGTACTTTATCCCACTGCGATAGAAAAAAAAACAAAAAAACAATGAAATTAAATAAATGCTGCTTTATAATCAGATATTATGTTGCGGAGCTTAAACACTAATAACCATGAGTGAAGAATCCCTTTTATAGGTGAAGCGTTCATGCACCTGCTATCCATCCAAGTCCACGCGCAACTTATTGGCTCTTCCAAAAAAATTTAAATCAAAACGCGTGCACCTAAACGTCACGTCCCGCGTTAACAGACAATCCGTTTGCATAAAAACAATAACAATGGTCTATTGGCGTCCGTAAGCTCCAATGCCGCTAGCTGCATCTGACATTTTGATTCCACTAGTGCGTTCCGCAAAACAAACGCTTTGTTTCATCGATGTGATGAGATGCGTTAGTCTCTGCGCGCGGATCCAGTCCGTGTGGATGCTGTCAGGATAAACTATTTAGCAATGAGTCTCATAAATCCCACAAGCTCCGCTTCCAGTCCTGCGATGTGATCGACTCTCGATCCCCGCGTTCAACTGAGCATCCATGACTCTGCCGGGGAGCGACATTACGAATCCTACTATTGTACTGGCTAAGCTTATGAATTATTAAACAGGGCATGTTGACGTTACGTGGAGCATCTTATCGTTGAGTTTATTAATATTCATAAGCTAAGGATTATCAGTCAGGCTTACTGGCCGAACGTTCTATTTACGTAATTAATATTCATGAGCTCAACCGTCACCATAGTACGATTTGGGTATTCGCTGCTGGGCAACCGAACTTGGGTGGAGCCGTTATGGGCAGTACCGGTGTCCAACCATCGGCGGAGTTCCAGCGGAATACATTATTATTGGAACAGCTCCGGTGACGAAACGCGTAAGTTAATCGTTTGCTGTGGTGATCTCACCTTGTTTATTTGATGTTTCCATTATTTGGCAGACTAAAATGAGAAATTTCTCATGTGAGATATAATATGTTATTCAGAAAGGTGCTTTTAAAATAAGATAAATGAAAAAAAATCATTTAATTTATATTTCATATATTGATTTTCATATGATTTATTTTGGAAAATGTTTTTTAATAATAATAAATTAATTACTCAAATAAAATATTTGACTTTTCAGGGTGCATCATTAATAAATGATAATTGAATAACATTTTAAATATTTTTTAAATAATCAGCATTTTGAATTTAGTTTTTGATATTTTACTGGGGTCATGAACTGCATGTGAGTTGGCTTTTTCAAGCCAACTTAAAGTTTGTCTTCAAACTTTTTTATCTAGTTATTATTATTATTATTATTATTATTATTTAATAGTGTTTCCTGAGGTGCGCTTGTATCAAAACTTTTCATAATTTTGAAATAAAAGGCCACTTTCTACCTTGATTTTAGCCCTCTTGAGTTGATCGCTCTGTTTGAAGGGGCGTGTCTGCTGTGAGACTTCAGTGTAAACGCCCACTGCTGTGATTGGCTAACATGTTTCATATGAAATTATTATTTAATATTAAATTTGAAATTATTATTACAGCTGTGGAGATTAACTAATCGTGAAAATGTTGATTATAGCATTTTATACTACTGGGCTGTTGAATATTCAAATCTGACTGGTTGACAAACATTCTAAGGTGTGATTATGTTCAGGGAAACACACGACTAAAGTAGTTCCAGGCAGGAATTGTCCGGCTGCATTACAGTTCCATATCACTTTGCCAAATGATTTCAGTTATTTCAAAAGGTCCTTACAGCCTACAACAACAAAAGAAACAAAATCCACAATGACACAGACCAAGCAAATAAATAGAGTAAACAATTGGATAAAACAATAAATTATTGTCATGGTTTTTGCCATAAAATCCGTTAAATTGACCCTTCACCAGGAGTTTGATTGACAAGTGATCTAACCAATCATAACGCCGAATCCGCCATTTTGTCTGACAAAGCAGTCAGGAGTTAGAAGATTAACCTTGGTGGACTTAAACTTGAAAAATGGTGTGTACTGACATCTTTCCGCGTTTGAAACAACATTCCTTCTGATGTTCATTCATGTTTATTTGCTTCTATAAATTAACTAGTAGGAAGAGATGATCGGTTCATGAGCAGCTTGAGCGGAGGCACTACAGCAATCTGTCACAACACATTAAAGAGCCACAAAACGTTTTTTATTTACAATGTATTTTTCAGTCTGTGTGGCGTGCAAAAGGGTCAATTAGGTCAAGTTGATCGTTTAGTCACTTTTATTGATGCATAATCAGCAATAAAGGATTTTAAGACAAAGAATGTCTGACTGTGCATGAATCATGTCAGAAATCATTGATCACAGATCAGGCATTAGAATTAACATGGTTATGTACATATTGTGGTAATAATGTTGGGTCCATATCTTACAGTAAAAGACTGTTTGCAGCACTGAAATTGCGACTGATTTACCAAAGAATCCACAGACAAATAATGCTCCACTGAGACATTCACATAGTTGAAAATAGATAAGCACTTTCCTAGCATTAGGATTCTTTGGAAGGTTCTTATCTCACTATAGTGCCAGTGGGCGGGGCCAAAGACGCAACGACGTAGAAGTAGGCGATGATTTGATTTTGCAGAGGCGGTCTTACGTCACACTATTAACGTCAAAATGAGACAAAATTCGAAACAAGACGTTTTCTGAGCTTGAAATATGAAAATATATAAAAGCTGTTTTTGGACTAACAAGGAAGTTTTGATATCTGAAACTTACGGGATGTTTATTACAGTACATTGATCTCTCACATGTCAAAAGATCAAGGAATTTTTGATTTCTCAATTCATGACCCTTTAATAATAAACAATACAAATTAATGTCTGTCACTTCAGTCTGGTTTTGACTCAGAGCCCTGACTCATGTTTCGTCCTTTTCTGTGTGCTCTCTCATCCACATGCTTTGTTTGTGTGGAGCATGGTGTTCGGATCCTGGCACTCCTGTCTAGTTTGGTTTCAGTTCAGTGCCAGGGTTCAGACATTCATGCTCCATGTTTTGTTTTTAGTTGTGATTGCCTTGCCTTGTGTGTTTTTGTCGAATGCCTGGCCTTTGTGTTCATTGGTCAGGCGTTCATGCATTGTGTTCTGTCTTGTTGTGCTGTTTTGTGTGGACACTCATTAGCTGCATGTTCATGTCATGTTTTCTTTGAGCACATGGCTTGTGATTGGGTTTACTGGCCATGTGCTCTTGTTTTTGTCATGATTGGTTTGAAGACATGGCTTGTCATGTTTGTTTCTATGTGCCATGTGCTCTCCTGTCTATTGTCTTAACCCCACCCTTCGTGTTAGCTGATTATTGGCTTATTTATCCTACCTGTACTCCCTCATTGCCCTCCTCATTTCCTTCTCTATTTATTCTCCTTGTGTTTTCTGTCCTATTTTGTGAACTTTTGTGTTCTTGTCAGTTGGTACATCAAGTGTGTTACCGGCCTGTTCACATCTCTCTGTTTTTTTAGATTAGATTTGTAATCTGGGCTTTTGGTTTTAATAGAAAAAAATATGTATTAAATAATTGAACATTTATTATTTGTTTGTTACAAAATTGTGTGAAACCACAAGCAAAATTCAAAATACCTGTGTGTCCAATCCAAAAGACGATCTACTGTAACTCAAATTGCTCAAGAAGTTAATGCTGGTTCTGATAGAAAGGTGTCAGAATACACAGTGCATCACAGTTTGTTGCGTATGGGGCTGCATAGCTGCAGACCAGTCAGGATGTCCATGCTGACTCCTGTCCACTGCCGAAAGTACCAACAGTGGGCACGTGAGCATCAGAACTGGACCACGGAGGAATGGAAGAAGGTGGCCTGGTCTGATGAATCACATTTTCTTTTACATCATGTTGATGGCCGGGTGTGTGTGTGTGTCGCTTACCTGGAGAACACACAGCACCAGGATGCGCTATGGGAAGAAGGCAAGCCGGCGGAGGCAGTGTGATGCTTTGGGCAATGTTCTGCTGGGTAACCTTGGGTCCTGCCATTCATGTGGATGTTACTTTGACATGTAACAGCTACATAAGCATTGTTGCAGACCAAGAACAGCCTTTCATGGAAACGGTATTTCCTGGTGGCTGTAGCCTCTTTCAGCAGGATAATGTGCCCTCCCACAAAGCAAAAATGGTTCAGGAATGATTTGAGGAGCACAACAACGAGTTTGAGGTGTTAATTTGTCCTACAAAATCCCCAGATCTCAATCCAATCGAGCATCTGTGGGATGTGCTGAACAAACAAGTCCGATTCATTGAGGCTCCACTTTGCAACTTACAGGACTTAAAGGATCTGCTGCTAACATCTTGGTACCAGATACCACAGCCCACCTTCAGGGGTCTAGTGGAGTCCATGCCTCGACGGGTCAGGGCTGTTTTGGCAGCAATAGGGGGACCAACACAATATTAGTAAGGTGGTCATAATGTTATGCCTGATTGGTGTATGTCCCTCAAAAGTCTAGAATAGCTTCCCTTCAGATGGACAGTTGGATTAGTCACATTATGATTTTACGAGGTAATTTAAAGTCCAGCATTTCTAAACTCCTAATCCACATTTTAAGCATTCTGCATATTTCCTGGCTTTGATCATTTACAGCATAAGCACAAGACTCATCAAATCTGTGAATAATTATGCCCCTTTTCTAATATGCATGAAGCTATAAGTCAGTGCAGAGCTTATATGGTGAAATATTACTGTTTTTTCCAGCAGTGATCTATTCCTTATTCAAGGAGCTGTCAGAGGTGGTACAACCTCAGTAATTTCTCTCCCATTGTCTTATTCATCCTCTTTCCCTGAGAGGCCATGGCCATGTGTGGTGAATTTGAGCATAACTAGTCTAGGCCGGGTAGGGTGACAGCCAGGTTTTAAATATGTAGCTGTCATCATAGCTGATTATCATGACACATGAGCTTACAGCTGAAAGAGAGAAAGACTAAGCAGGATTCTTCCAATGGAATGAGATTTTCTTCCGAAGATATGCTCTTATATAGAATGGCCTTTTCCCTTCTACTGTTTGTCTTCTTTGCCGGTGTGACATTACCATAAGATGACCAGCTTCAACTGAAATGTCAAGTGGATTAAAAGGAAGGCCTTTTCTTTAATGTTGATCTGAATCCAACACCTGTGTTCCTGCGGTTACAGGTGTAAATTACTGGT
Source organism: Chanodichthys erythropterus (assembly GCF_024489055.1). Lineage (NCBI taxonomy): Eukaryota > Metazoa > Chordata > Actinopteri > Cypriniformes > Xenocyprididae > Chanodichthys > Chanodichthys erythropterus. Next base: position 22,090,133 of record NC_090244.1, read on the forward strand.
CTTTTTTTCCAGGAGTGAATCATTTCCACCACATCTTTAAGGTTTGACTCCACTGACTTACACTTCCAAGACACAAACAAACCAGAAAGCATCAGGAGAGTGCAGATGAAATCTCATTAACATGTTAATGCACTTAATGGCTACATGTTCTTCAGCCTAATACAATATTTGCCCCATGTGTCAGGCTGGCAAGTCACATTCTGTTGTGATTTATGCATTTACAAAATGTTACTAATCTATATTAGTATTCATGGTAATATTAACACATTTCAGTTTAGGGTCAGGGACTGTGACGAGCAGTGCGGGCGAGAGCCGTGAGGGAACGGCGCGAGGCCGGTGACGCGCCGTTCCCTCACGGCTCTCGCCCGCCCTGCTCGTCACAGGGACAAATAAAGGGGGTCGCACACCGGCGTCGCGTCTCTGACAACTCACTCAAGGTATCGCACAACGGCCGCGCACATTATATACGTGCAAGCTTAATTTTGACTCGACTCCTGATAGAAGAGCTGCACAATGGGAGTGTTTTACGTCAACAGGGAAACGTAACATGCCATATGTTTTAATATTTCGCACTGAGGTTAGTGTACATGGAAAAATGGCACAACAAAGCAAAAGGAAAGAAAATGCTACGTTTATTATACATTTTTAGACTTTATTCAAGCTGTTAAACTTAGAATGTGAAACTGATGTATCTTGCAGCACAGGATGAAGTCAGTATGTACATTAACGATGATTTGAGAGAAATATAATATACATTTAATGTAAAACAATGTACATGGCGCTCTGTGGCGCGGCAGGATTTTAAACAACTTCCTGAGTCAGTGCTGGGCGCCGCGGACAGGCGCCGAATGTCGCCGCCGATGTGCGTACTCTCATAGAAAACAATGCGTTCGAATTTTAAAGATGTGGCGCGGCGCTGAGCTTCGCGTCCGGTGTGCGACCCCCTTAAGAGTGTCTATAGTCGCGTTTCACCGCAGGAACTTTCCCTAGGAACAAGGGACTTTGGGGTGGTACTCGACTGCAGGAACTAGGGAAAAGTCCCTGCTCATGAGGTAGTACTTTTTCAAAGTTCAGGAACTTCCGGGAGTGGGATTTCCGGGAGCTGAACATGCTGACACCACACAGCGTTTTATTTCAACCACCATGTTTAAAAGTCTGTTGCGGTGCATGCAGTAAGAGTTGTTTGCTATTCGAATCAACAATGGACCTTAAAATATACAGCCGATGGACCGACAACAAGGTTCAGGCTTTATTAAGGACGAAATCCAGCGGGAACTGAAAAGTTTCATGCATTCCTACGTCACCGGACCTTATGTTCACGGTACTTTAGACTGCGATGGAAACACAGACAGCAACAGGTCTTGGGAAAAAAGTTCCTGGGACAAATTATTCCAGGTAATTTCAGTGGAAAGATAAGATAAAGAAAAGTCTTTTTAAAAATCTAGTTTAAAACATGTCAAGTTCTTGGAAATGCCATCAAAAAATTCATATCGGTCGATCACTATTTTAAGGAGTCTTTCTTTTTTAATTATCAAGAGAGTTGTATCTGTCACGATCACAGTCTGTTCCTGTTCACTCCGGACTCCATTTCCCATGATCCTCCATTGCTCATCACCTGCACTCACTTCACAATCACTCCACACTAATCACCACACCCAGCTGCCACTCATTACCAGGACTATAACAGACTGTCACACACACCACCTCACCGCGAAGTCTTGATTACCTTGTGTGTCATTTCCGAGCGTTTATACCCTGTTTACCTGTTGTTACTGTTCCTGTCTGTTACCCGTTCTTGACCCTTGCCTGTTATACTGTTCTGTGTATGATATCCGCCTGCCTCGATCTACTGCCTGTGCCCTGACTACGATTCTGCCTAACCCTCTGCTGTACCTGTTTGCTCCTGATTTACCCTGCCTGTACGACCACGCTTACTCTTTAATTAAAAGCTTGCAAATGGATCTCCGCCTCAGTCCCGCTTCGTTACAGAAGACTTCGCGCCACCATGATCCAGCAGCTTTCCCGGAGGAACTCTTTACGGTATGGACATTAACCAATTGTTGTTGTGGAGTACGCAGGGCACACGTTCACTGGAGGATTACATCACGGAATATCTGAACCTAGCTTGTTATTCGGATCTGCATGACTGTGCACTCATTGACTTTTTTTTTGATGGAGTGAACCAGCCACTCAAAGAACAATTAGTTCACAATGGACCCCTTTCCACCCTTAGTCAATTTTTGGATTATGCCTTATTGACTGTTGGCTCTCAGTTTACTGTGGGTGAAGCGGGGGAGCGTGATTCCTCGCTTAATCATGTAATGGCTGCCGCGCCAAAGGACACTCACAAGATGGCGGCTCCCATAACAGCAACACCAGTCAACGTCTCCGCTGATCGCCCAGAGTCACGTCACGTCTCCGCTGATCGCCCAGAGCAACGTCACGTCTCCGCTGATCGCCCAGAGCAACGTCACGTCTCCGCTGATCGCCCAGAGCAACGTCACATCTCCGCTGATCGCCCAGAGCAACGTCACGTCTCCGCTGATCGCCCAGAGCAACGTCACGTCTCCGCTGATCGCCCAGAGCAACGTCACGTCTCCGCTGATCGCCCAGAGTCACGTCACGTCTCCGCTGATCGCCCAGAGTCACGTCACGTCTCCGCTGATCGCCCAGAGTCACGTCACGTCTCCGCTGATCGCCCAGAGTCACGTCACGTCTCCGCTGATCGCCCAGAGTCACGTCACGTCTCCGCTGATCGCCCAGAGTCACGTCACGTCTCCGCTGAACGCCCAGAGTCACGTCACGTCTCCGCTGATCGCCCAGAGTCACGTCACGTCTCCGCTGATCGCCCAGAGTCACGTCACGTCTCCGCTGATCGCCCAGAGTCACGTCACGTCTCCGCTGATCGCCCAGAGTCACGTCACGTCTCCGCTGATCGCCCAGAGTCACGTCACGTCTCCGCTGATCGCCCAGAGTCACGTCACGTCTCCGCTGATCGCCCAGAGTCACGTCACGTCTCCGCTGATCGCCCAGAGTCACGTCACGTCTCCGCTGATCGCCCGGAGTCACGTCACGTCTCCGCTGATCGCCCGGAGTCACGTCACGTCTCCGCTGATCGCCCGGAGTCACGTCACGTCTCCGCTGATCGCCCAGAGCAACGTCACGTCTCCGCTGATCGCCCGGAGTCACGTCACGTCTCCGCTGATCGCCCGGAGTCACGTCACGTCTCCGCTGATCGCCCGGAGTCACGTCACGTCTCCGCTGATCGCCCGGAGTCACGTCACGTCTCCGCTGATCGCCCGGAGTCACGTCACGTCTCCGCTGATCGCCCGGAGTCACGTCACGTCACTGCTGAACGCCCGGAGTCACGTCACGTCTCCGCTGATCGCCCGGAGTCACGTCACGTCTCCGCTGATCGCCCGGAGTCACGTCACGTCTCCGCTGATCGCCCGGAGTCACGTCACGTCTCCGCTGATCGCCCGGAGTCACGTCACGTCTCCGCTGATCGCCCGGAGTCACGTCACGTCTCCGCTGATCGCCCGGAGTCACGTCACGTCTCCGCTGATCGCCCGGAGTCACGTCACGTCTCCGCTGATCGCCCGGAGTCACGTCACGTCTCCGCTGATCGCCCGGAGTCACGTCACGTCTCCGCTGATCGCCCGGAGTCACGTCACGTCTCCGCTGATCGCCCAGAGCAACGTCACGTCTCCGCTGATCGCCCGGAGTCACGTCACGTCTCCGCTGATCGCCCGGAGTCACGTCACGTCTCCGCTGATCGCCCAGAGTCACGTCACGTCTCCGCTGAACGCCCGGAGTCACGTCACGTCTCCGCTGAACGCCCGGAGTCACGTCACGTCTCCGCTGATCGCCCGGAGTCACGTCACGTCTCCGCTGAACGCCCGGAGTCACGTCACGTCTCCGCTGATCGCCCGGAGTCACGTCACGTCGCTGGTCCTGTCCGAGAGCGGAGAGGATTGCGTTCCAGCATGAATGATCCTCCACTGACTACAGCACGAGCAGCTGGCATTCCGAAACCCACGGCTGCTTCGCTCTCAAGCCAGCCGGACGCCTCGCTCTCAAGCTCGCCTGTTGCAACGCTCTCAAGCTCCCTGGACGCGATGGACAAGATGGCTGCTTTGCCAGTGCCTACGGGCAAGATGGCCGCCCCTCGGTGCTCAAGGAGGTAGGGGGCGTTCCAGCCATTGAGTCCGCTCCAGAACCCGCTTCAGCCAGTGAGTTTGCTCCAGAGACCGCTCCAGTCGGTGAACCATCGCCTCACTCTCGGAGGAAGAGGAGGAGGAGGAAGAAGGCGTCCTCCTCTCCTCAAGACGCAGACGACATTCAAGAGGCCGCTGTGGGCCTGGAGACCACTCCAGAGGTCTCTCCTGCTCCGCCCAAGCGTCAAGCTCTACCAGCACTGCCTAAGCGTCTTGCCCTGCCGGCGCCTACTGAGCTCCTCGCTCTGCCGGCGCCACCTGTGCTTCTCGCCCTGCCGGTGCCACCTGTGCTCCTCGCCCTGCCGGCGCCACCCGAGCTTCCAGCCCTGCCAGCGCCATCCACGCTTGCAGCCCTGCAAGCGCCATCCACGCTTCCAGCCCTGCCAGCGCCATCCACGCTTCCAGCCCTGTCAGCGCCACCCAAGCTTCCAGCCCTGCCAGCGCCGCTCAAACTCCTTGTGCTGCCAGCGCCATTTCAGGCGTCTTGCCCTGCCGGCTTCACCCACACGCCTGGCCCTGCCGGCGCCACCCGAACTCCTTGCCCACGAACCTGCGACGGGCCCTGCTGAAATCCCCAAGAACTTTTTTGGGGGGGGCAGTATACCTAGGAGTGAGGAGCTGGTGGGTGGGGACCCTGCCCAGCCACTGCTGTCATGGCCATTTATGGACTGTAGCCCACTAGGGCCATTCATGGACTCATTGCCGCGGTTGCCAGAGCCACCTGACCTGCCACGGTTGCCCGAGCCACCTGACCTGCCGCGGTTGCCCGAGCCACCTGACCAGCCGCGGTTGCCCGAGCCACCTGACCCGCCGCGGTTGCCCGAGCCACCTGACCCGCCGTGGCCTCCCGTGGCTCCTGACCCTCCCTGGACCTGCATTGGGGACCCTGTTTTTGTCTGCATGCATGTCCCCAATGCACCCACCCCCCCCTCCCTAGCTGTTCCTTTCACGCCGCGAGGACGCGCCTTCCGGAAGGGGGGCGTTATGTCACGATCACAGTCTGTTCCTGTTCACTCCGGACTCCATTTCCCATGATCCTCCATTGCTCATCACCTGCACTCACTTCACAATCACTCCACACTAATCACCACACCCAGCTGCCACTCATTACCAGGACTATAACAGACTGTCACACACACCACCTCACCGTGAAGTCTTGATTACCTTGTGTGTCATTTCCGAGCGTTTATACCCTGTTTACCTGTTGTTACTGTTCCTGTCTGTTACCCGTTCTTGACCCGTTGCTGCCTGTCCTGACCCTTGCCTGTTATACTGTTCTGTATATGATATCCGCCTGCCTCGATCTGCTGCCTGTGCCCTGACTACGATTCTGCCTAACCCTCTGCTGTACCTGTTTGCTCCTGATTTACCCTGCCTGTACGACCACGCTTACTCTTTAATTAAAAGCTTGCAAATGGATCTCCGCCTCAGTCCCGCTTTGTTACAGTATCACCCTTTAAGGACATTTTCAAATATTTTTGCACAATAAACACTTCTGGCACAAGTCGGCATTTGATGTCCAGTGTAAATCTGGGTTCTGAGCAATTCCATTTGATAGCTATCATAATACATATTTTGTATGTATTATATGTAGAATATATATTTTGTCGAAGAGTGACCTCTAACCTGACGCATGACGTTTTGATGAATGTGGAAGCGCAGAGGATGGAGCAAAACAAAACACCGGTCACAAATTAGAAGTCTAAAATTATAGTTTTTAAAGAGAAATGTAGGAGGAGCTTGAGTTTGTTGCCCAGCCCTATTTGTTTGAACCGTGAGAGGCGTCTACTCTCACCTAAGCTTACGCTACTCCTACATCCTATGTCATATGCCAGAACTTGACTCTATCGTGAACGCGCAGATGGACGTTACAGGAAGTTAGTGATTACAGTTTATAAAGTTATAGTTATGGATATTTTTTCTTACAAAAATGCAACACTTTGCTTCAGAAGGTCTTTATTAACCCCCTGGAGCCATGTGGTTTACTTTTATGTATGTATGTGCTTTTTTTGGGCTTTGAAAAATGGCGCCATTCATAAAGCTTGGAAGAGCCACGATATTTTTTTTTAAAATAACTCCAATTGTGTTTGGCTGAAAGAAGAAAGTCATATACACCTAGGATGGCTTGAGGATGAGTAAATTATGGGATTATTTTCATTTTTGGGTGAACTATCTCTTTAAGAATGACTTTCTTCTTGAAAGTAGGATTTCTGTATTTCAGCTGTGTCCTGAACTAGCATTTACAGATAAATAATTTATTTATTTATTAATTTATTTATTTTAAAGGGGACCTATTAGACCAATTTTACAATATGTAAAATAAGTCTCTGATGTCCCCATAGTGTGTATGTGAAGTTTTAGCTCAAAATACCCCACAGATAATTTTTTATAGCATGTTAAAATTGCCACTTTTTGGGGTTGAGCAAAAATGCGCCATTTCAGTGTGTGCCCTTTAAATGCAAATGAGCTGCTGCGCTTGGCCTAAGAGGGTGGAGCTTCAAGAGCTCATTCTCCGGCGCAAGGAGTCAGTCAGGATGCGCTATAATGTCAGAAACTGTGATTATATGCTGCATGGAGATAGAACAGGTATAGTTTAGTTCAATTACGATCATAACTTATATTGTCTTCTTGTTTTTATCCACTATATTAGTACAAGCCAGTTTACCGGTGAGATTTATAACATTTATTGTACTTCACACAAAAAAAAAGAAGCGTCTGTTTTCACTCTTGAAAATCACTGTAATAGCTTAAAACACAGTGCAAGCTTGCATTAAAATATTATCCATAAACTCTCTATCTCTCTCCCTTGCATTATCATCAACATACACAGTGAAGTATACAGAAACACTCATTACATCTAACTAAATATATAAAGACCTTATGCCTTTTCGGATGGTGCTTAATAAACTGGTAAACTTTATATCCGTAAATCAACTCCAATGAACTGTAATAAAGTGCTCTCACCTTCATTACTGCCGTATCCAGTATCACTCTGGAGACTGTATGTTTTGTATTGTCCCTTTGTAATGACATTCTTCACAAAGCAGTCTGGTGTGACATGATTCGCGCCGATATAAACAAATTTCGGTAGAGTTGAGGGAGAATTTTCTTCGAAAACAAAATGAATCCACCTCATCTTCAGCAGCTCAGATTTAGGGAGTACATGGAGAGAGCAATGTGGATTAATCCATCCAGCTACAGAACACCTAAAATGCTTGGGAGACATTCTTGTCAGTGCAGCAATGGCGGACTGTGTACAACTGTGAACAACTGTGAACGCGCTCAGGGCGGTTCTATGTTAAAACGGCAGTGTCTGTCAACATTTGGGGGCGGGGCCTGTGGCTAATGTGACGTCACACTGCCAGTGATATGGAAATGGCTTGTTCTGAGACACTGCTTATGATTTATGGGGATTTAAAAAAGGAGTGGTTGGATTTCTATCATTATAGGGTGGTTGTGTACACACACTGCCAACACACATTTATATCCAAAAGTGAATTTTGCATAATAGGTCCCCTTTAAATTAATAATAATAGTAATAATCATTATCAAACTTCTATTTGTAATTGTAGAATCATGTGCTGTGTGTATATATATATATATTTGGAACCATTCAATTTTTGTGACACATTCCTGGATGTATATAGTTCTGTCCCTCTCTCTCTCTAAAATAAATAAATAGTACAAAATATTCAAGTAGACTTGTTCTGTTTGCACTTGTCACCATTTTAAAAAATAAAAAAAGTTTGGATGTTTTTTATGACTCGATGCGATGAGCAAAATAACACAGTAGGATTTTAATTTGCATGTTTTTCTGCATGTTAATCACTTTGGTTAATCCCTCTAATGACCTGCTTAATCATCAAGGGCATTTGCAGACAGTGTTCATCTCCTGCATCCATATTTGAGGTTTGTGAATATATAAGTGACTGACAATCCTGTCACCCGTCAGTTATTCAGGTAGAGTCATAATAATCCGCTCTGGATAAAGAATCTCCATTCATACACTCTTGTGTATTCCTGTCATATCTCAAGGAAGGAGAGTGGCGCGTGAATGCAATAAACCAAGATTTAGCAGAATTCAAAGCATGGATGAGACTGTCTGACACAAATGTTTATTTGTTCATGCTGTGCAGCGCCGCTGGAGCTTTTCATTCATAGCAAGTGAGAAACAGAGCAGGTCTATGAAGGATAGACGTCACGTTCACCTGGACAGAGGAAACGTCACTCACAGCTGTGAAAGCAGCACCTGCCTCATTTTTTCTCTTCCTCATTCCTTTTGATGTTAGAAAATAAGGCCTCGTTTCAACACAGGTTACAAGTGATCAAAGATTAGGAATATAAAAAGAGGGAAAAATTAGGAATTTTGGATTATCTCTGTCACAGCTGGTTGCAGCAAGGGAGAGTAGAGGCAGGAAAACCCTGCTTAGTTAAAAGACAGATAGATACCTTACAGCAAAAATGACCCCAAGTTACAAGTCATCAATTCTAACTTGAGTAAAAGTCTTACAGTCTTACAGTATCTGATTTTATCAGTACTTAAGTATTTTGCTCATGCTGAACTGAACGATGCACTATTCCTCAACACTTAAAGGGTTAGTTCACCCAAAAATGAAAATTCTGTCATTTATTACTCACCCTCATGTCGTTCCACACCCGAAAGACATTCATCATTCATCTTCAGAACAAAAATGTAGATATTTTTGATGAAATCCAATGGCTCAGTTAGGCCTCCATTGACAGCAATGTCACTGAAAATCTACTAAAAACATATCTGAAACAGTTCATGTGACTACAGTGGTTCTACCTTAATATTATAAAGTGACTAGAATACTTTTAGTGCACCAAAAAAACTAAATAATGACTTTTCAACCATATATAGTAATGGGCGATTTCAAAACAATGCTTTGAAGCTTTACAAATCTTTTGTTTTGAGTGGTATGGATCGCATAAACGAAGCCTTGTTTACTAAAATCACGTGACTTTGAAAATAATTGAGCCATTGCTGTATATGGTGTGCCATCGGCACGCCTAAGGAATCACCATTGATGGACCTTGTGGGCTGTCATAAACTTCCCCATCTGGAAGTGACTTAATGTCCTCTCCAAGCTGTCTATTCTCTGGGGAATGAGATAATCTTCCATTGTTATGAATTTGAAATGTTACCCCTGGAAGTTTACCCGCTGTTAAGGCTGGAGACTGCTTTTCTTCCAGTTCACTGTGAACCCCAGGAACTGAATATGGGCTAGCACCTCATTGTACTCTGAATCACCTGGTCCAGAGAAGGAGCAAAAATTAGCCAATAATTCAGATATGGCACTATTTTGATACCCCGCAAATGAATGGGAGCCTAGCTAGGGCGGCTGAAACCATACAAATAAAGACTCTAGGTGCCAATGACAGTCCGAATGGCAGAACCTGGAACTGAAAGGCTTGGCCTTAAAATGCAAATCGGAGGAATGTCCTGTGCTCTGGACAAACTGGAATGTGAAAATAGGCATCTTTTAAATCTAGGGATCTGAACCATTTTCCTGCACTTATGGACTGCATTACCATGTTTGTATGAATCATTTTGAATGGAAGAATTTGTAAATATTGGTTGAGGAGCCTGAATTCGAGAACTGGGCATTGACCACCATCTTTTTTTGGAATTATGAAATAGGTTGAATAAAACACAGTCTGCTCTTCGTTGAAGGGCACCTTGAGATAACACCTTTTTTACTTTTTCCTTCAATACAGGCTCCAATAGTGGGTCCTTGACGATAGTCATTATGACCTTTGAAGGGGGGCATCAAAACTGAGCAATTGTGGATAAAACCCAGGGGTCTGAGACCACTCTCTCCCAACTGGCCAGCAAAAGTTGTAAGGAACCATCAACGGCCGGGCCATGACCCCTATGCAGGCCCACAGTCACGTCCTGCACTTCTCCGTGAGTTTCTCCATTGACCTCCCTCCTGGGACTGAGATCTCCTCTGGGGATGTTCAGCAGAATTTTGACTTTGGACATGAAAGCTCTGCCCCTGAACAGTAGAAGGATCACCACTTGTGTAACTAGACCAAGAAGATTGCTGCGGCCTCTCAGTTTCTCTAAGTCTTTGTTGGGGCACTTCAAATTTTTACTGTATCAGTCTTTTATGTTACCTTGATCTTGGCAGATAGGACAATGCACACAGCTGTACTGTGCCAGCATCCCATTTCACAGTGTGTTTTCTCTGGTCGTTACAGTGGATGCGTTAAAGTGGACATAAGGCCGTGATATTAGAGGTGTACTGCCCTAACGAAAGAGAAAATGAGAGCTAATAGATCTTTATTAATGTGCATCTATACTTGTTTTCTTCATAGTAAAATAGCACTGAAGCACAAAGGAAAGAGTATAGACCTTATGTAGTCCCACCCTTCATTCATACAGCATAAAGGTAAGATCTTAAGGATTTATGAAAGAATCAGTCATTTTTTTTTTTTTTTTATAAATCTTTTTATTGAGGTTTTTTTACATATCAAATACAGAAAGACAAAAACACCATAACAAACAACGTACATCAGAGGGCATCATTTCTATTTCCATGCTAAGTCAATCAATTAAACATTCTCACCAAAGTAGTCTATGAAAGTTTGCCACATTGAATAAAATATTTCAGACTTCCCCCTTAACAAGTATTTAATTTTCTCCAATTTCAAATGACCCATTATATCTTTCATTAAGGCTGAGTGAGCAGGGGGCATTTTTTGTTTCCAACACAAGAGAATCAATCTCCGTGCTAACAAGGTCACAAAACAAACCATGCTGTTTTGGGTATCCGAAAGTTGTACATAGACAGGTTTCACACCAAAAAGAGCCCAAATTGGTTCTGGCTTAAGCTGTTTTTTCAAAATCTTGGAAAGGGTTTGAAATATATTGTTCCAATAGGTCGTAATGTGAGGGCAATTCCAAAACATATGTGCAAGAGAGGCTGGCCCTTGTGAACATCTATCACAAGAAGGGCTAATGGAAGGAAACATCTTTGACAACTTTAATTTGGATAAGTGCAATCTGTGGAGCACCTTGAACTGCAAAAGACCATGTCTAATACAAACAGAGGTAGAATGAACATTTCTTTGGGCTTTTGACCATTGGTTGTCTGTAATAGACACTCCTAGGTCATTTTGCCAGGCTCTTTTCAAATGGTCCAATGTAGGTGTTGTTTCTTCTTGTGATAGCACATTGTGAATTTTAGCAATTAGCCCTCTTTGACATGGATTAGACAAAAACACTGTTTCCATTGCAGAATTTAGGGGCTGATTAGGGAAAGACGGAAATAAGCACTTAACAAAACTTCGGATCTGTAGGTATTTAAAGAAATCTTTATTTTCCAAACTGTATTTGCTCTGTAATTGTTTGAATGTGGGAAAAATATTTTCAATAAATAAATCTTTTAAACATCGAATACCTTTATACTCCCACTGAAGAAATGTCATATTTAAGACTGATGGAGGAAATGTATGATTATTAATCAATGGCAGTGTTGTAGTCGAGTCACCAACTGTCGAGTCCGAGTCGAGTCTCGAGTCCCAGTGTTCGAGTCCGAGTCCAAGTCAGAGTCACCAAAGAAGAGTCCGAGTCGAGTCCAAGTCGAGTCACCATTACCAGAGTTCGAGTCCGAATCGAGTCTCGAGTCCCCAGAGTTCGAGTCCGAGTCGAGTCTCGAGCTCCCAGTGCCTACATGTTTCCACTCTGGGACCTTCAAAGAACTGATAAAATGCATTAAAGAGGTTCTACATTAAACAAAAATGATACCACTGTCACGATTGCAAAGGGAGTTTATTTACTGATTTGACATATACACTTTGCCAGACACATTTGCAACTTTACGACGCCATCAAAAGCATGTGTTCAAAAGCATGTGTTTACTTCCATTGTTGTGAACGTGCATTTTACTGGGCACTGTATTTCAAAAATACTTAAAACGTAAAAATCAATACGATATGCCGAGAGAGAGAGAGAGAGAGAGAGAGAGCGTTTGTGAGTGAGTGACCGAGTGATTTAGCGTGAGTGCGTTTGTATGTGTTCAAGTGAATGTGTGTGTGACGGCACGCGACTGGTCAGAAAGCAACGTGTAACGTTAGTCTGACATGTTTCTTGTCCACGACACCACAGGATTTTAGGAGTCAAAATTGCGTCATCCATCTGACACAGTGAAAAAAAAAAATTTGTGTAATCTGACACAGTGACTATCGCAACAGACAAAAAAAAAATCATGTAATCTGATCTGACACAGTGACTAGTAAATTATCAACAGACAAAAAAATTGTGTAATCTGAACCAGACATAAGACATCGTCGACGTCTGATGCCAAATTGTCAAACATCGCCCAACCCTAGCTTCTTCTGTTAATTATCATATATGCATTAGTCAATAATGGTTTTTTTTTTTAAAGCTAACGTTAGCCAATGGAAAGCATTTTACTTACTTTTCTGGGTGCATCTGTGACAGGTGTCTGTTAAAGTTTGAAGTTGTCCCAGTCTTTTCCTCATTTGTGCAATTACACACACAACATTTAGCGCTGCTCTTTCCAGCATTAGATGCAAAATTCGTGTAGGCGAATTTCACGATCCGGGGCACATCTTTCTGCATTTTCCAAATTTGAACATTTAGCACGCGAATCATGCACGAGCGTAAAGTGAGTGACGTCAGTGAGTGTGTTGTCAAGAGAGCGAGCGGTAGCAGTGTCTGTGAGGGAAAAAAATAGATCCCGGCCGGTCTTGGGCACGAAACCTTATATAATATTATATATAAACTTATATAATTTTTTACAACATATTTAGTCAAAAACAACGTGATGAATGCTCAAGTCCGATTTTATATATCCTCGAGTCCGAGTCCAAGTACGAGTCATCAGTCCGCGAGTCCAAGTCGAGTCACGAGTCCAGAGAATGGAGTCTCGAGTCGGACTCGAGTCCAAAGAATAGTGACTCGAGTCGGACTCGAGTCCGAGTCCAGGACTCGAGTACTCCATCACTGATCAATGGACTTAAAGCTGACGCATCCCTCCATCCATAATGCATCCTAATCTGGGACCAGATTTTAACTGAATGAGAAACTACTGGGTTCTCAGGTTTTTGTTTTGAAATTGGCAAAGCTGAATAAAGTAATGCTTTTAACGAGGTGGGATAACAGCTTTCACTCTCCATCCTACTCCAATCAGCCTCCTGAGTGGACAACCAAAACGACATTGAGCGGATATTACATGACCAGTAGTAACGTCGGAAACAGGGTAACCCCATTCCTCCCTGGCAAGTTGGTCTTTGCAAGAACATTTTCTTGATTCTAGGAGTTTTTCCATTCCATATAAAATATGACATGAGGGAATCTAGTTTACTAAAAAATGCTTTGGCTATCCAAATAGGAATACATTGGAACAAGAACAAAAACTTAGGCAGAACGTTCATTCTAATAATATTTATTCGACCTGCTAGTGAAAGTGGTAGATTTTTCCATGACTCTATATCTTTTTTCGTTTGATCATATAATTTCAAAAAGTTGTGCTTAAAGAGGCCGTTATATTCCTGCGTGATATTTATCCCAAGATATTTAAATTCAGTTGAAATTGAAAAAGGAAAGATAGTAAACACATTAGTATTCATACGGGCTTTAGAATTAATTGGAAATAAGACACTTTTTGATAAGTTCAATTTGTAACCTGATACTGCTCCAAATTCTTTCAAAATTTCCATTATCACAGGAACAGATTTAACAGGGTTTGAAATGTATAGTAACAGGTCGTCCGCGTACAGAGAAACCTTATGTTCCGTTTTTCCCCTTTTAATCCCAATGAACTCCTCCGTTGCCCGTAATAAAAGAGCCAGGGGTTCAATGGCTATTGCAAAAAGTAATGGCGAGAGCGGGCAGCCCTGTCTAGTCGAGCGGCTGAGAGGGAAATAACTTGAATGCATATTGTTAGTCTGCACTGAAGCCTGGGGTTGGGCATATAATAATTTTACCAAAGATATAATTTTTGGGCCAAATCCGAACTTTGACAGGGTCGAAAAGAGATAATCCCATTCGACCCTGTCAAAAGCTTTCTCCGCATCCAAGGAAAGTAAAATTTCAGGGTGTAGATTTTTTTATCTTGAGTGTGAATTATATTTAGTAATCTTCTAATATTAAAAAACAACTGTCTGTTTTTGATAAACCCAGTTTGGTCCTGTGAAATGATTGTCGGTAAGATTGTTTCCAGCCGCGTAGCTACAATTTTTGCAAGTATTTTATTGTCCACGTTGAGTAAGCTCACCGGTCTATAAGACGCGGGGTCTAAAGGATCCTTGTCTTTTTTGTGAATAAGAGAAATGCTTGCATGGTAAAATGTTGGAGGTAGAGAGCCCCTATGTAAGGCTTCATTAAATACATCTAACAGCAATATCGAGATCTGCTCTTTAAAGGCTTTGTAAAATTCTGAAGTGTAGCCGTCTGGACCAGGCGCTTTAGAATTTTGCATACTGTTTATAACTTGTTCAATTTCTTGCTTTGTTATGGGTTTTTCCAGTTGTTCTAGATTTTCTAAACTAATTGTTGGAATAGACATTTTATCAAAAAACATATCTATGAATGTGGGGTTTTTCTTGGATTCTGAAGTATATAGTTTTTTATAGAAACATTTAAATGTATCATTTATCCCCTGTAGGTCTCTTGTAACTTGGCCTGAATCTGTGCGGATTTCCGTAATCATCCTTGATGCAGTTTGTTTTTTAATTTGTTGAGCCAAAATCTTACCCATTTTTTCCCCTTGTTCATAATATCTATGCCTTGCTTTGGTCAGCATTTTAACTGTTCTGGAAGTGTATACTAATTCCAGTTCGGTCTGCAAAGCCAGCTTTTTCTTATGTAGAGTTACTGAGGGGCTAGATGAATGTTGTCTGTCCGTTTCTATTATTTCTTTTTTTAGTTGAGTTTCTTTTTCCCTTTGTTGCTTGTTTTTCAGGCTTTTCCATGAGATTATCTGGCCTCTAATGAATGCCTTTAGCGCTTCCCAGAGGGTGGATTTTGTGACATCTGGAGTGTCATTAAATGATAAATACAAATTTATGTGCTTTTTTATTTCTTCTATTCCTTCTTTGCTTGATAGTATGCTGTTATCAAACCTCCAGGTCTTCGATGTTTGATTATATCCGAAAGTTAAATGCAGAGTTAGAGGACTATGATCTGACAACATTAATGTTTCATAATTGCAATGTTTCGTTTGTTGAAGGAGTTTACTATCTATTAAAAAGTAATCTATTCTGGTATAAGTCTGATGAACTTGGGAATAATAAGAATATTGCCGTGTATTGGGGTGCAGGGTTCTCCATGGATCTATTATTTTATAAGTATTCATGAATTTCTTAACACTTTTTGCCATTTTAGTCACAGTAACCGGTCTCCGTGATGACCTATCCAGGTCAGAATCAAGCACTAAATTAAAATCTCCCCCAATTATCAGTTGATGAGAGTCCATGTCAGGTATTTTTAATAACAATGAGTTTATAAATTGTTCGTCATCAACGTTGGGCGCATATATATTTACTAATGTGATCAAATTATCATAAAGTTTACCCGTGACTATGATGAATCTGCCTTGAGAGTCTGGAATTATCTTTGAAGCAATAAACGGTACTGTTTTTTTTAATTAATATTGCTGTACCCCTACTCTTTGCACCGAAGTTAGAGTGAAATATCTGTCCAATCCATTTATTGCGTAATCTGTTGTGATCTTGATTTTTCAAGTGCGTTTCTTGTAGAAAGCAAATATCCATATCTAGTTTTTTCAAATGTGCTAAAATATTACACCGTTTTATGGTTCCATTAAGCCCTTTGCAATTCCAAGTCACAAATTTGACCAAGTTGTGCGGAGTGGTTTTAGCCAACATGGTGTTATATTTAATTAATGCATGGTAGTGAAAACTATCTTGTGTGACATCCTCTGAAGTAGAACAAAGACTGAACATATGAACTTTTTCAACATCCCTAAACTAAACGTGCTAGGGTAAAAACAAAGAACAGAAAAGATCTTCATAAAGATCCCTACGTTCCTAATCCCTAAGTCCGTGGACACTCGACTTACCCACTTAACTCCTAAAGTTGTAAACTATATACTCCTGGGTCAGATCTCTTGTAGTTGTGGCACCTTCTTATTGAATAAAAGTAAACACAAATCAAATCTAATATAGTAATTAAATTCAACTCCTAAGCCCCTTCCCTAAACTTGAAATTTAAATCAGTTTGTGTCCAATACGCATAGAAACTAGATAAATAACAAATAAATAAATGACAAACAAAACTTTAAAAGGGTAGGAGGGAGAAAGAAAAAAAAAAAAAATATATATATATATATATATACAGTAAAATAAATATACATATGCATATACCCACATACACCCATGCATTCACACACATACTTGTTGTATAATTGTTTACCTAATTGTTCTACCCCCTCATTTTCTCTCTATCAACTTTACTCCAATATCCTCTAAATTAAACATGTGTTACATGTGTCCAAAGAGAATTGCCTTTTAGTAGGTTTTCCTTGGTGGCATCACCATTGTCTGTTGAAAGGAATATTCAAATACCTTTAATCCTCTACTCCCTGTGCAGTTGTCGGGGCCTGGGTTTTGATAAAGTTTTCAGCTGCCCGTGGGTCAGTGAACGAATGTTTGGTATTGCCCATCGTTATGATCAACTTTGCCGGGTAGTACAGACTGTAGGGTATTCCCGCGTTGCGTAGTTTCACCTTAATCGGGTTGAAAGAAGCTCGCAGCTTGCTGATCTCTGGACTCATATCCGGAAAAATATGTACAGGTGATCCTTTGTAAAATAGGTTGCCTTTGCTCCTGGATAGTTGCAGAATCTTCTCCCTGTCGGTGTAGTAGTGTAGGCGAGCTATCATCGCTCTTGGACGCTCTCCTGCTCGGGGTTTAGGGGCTAGGGTTCTGTGAGCTCGATCTATCAGGATTGGTGATTCAAAGTTTTCTTCACCGAGCACATCTGAAAAAAACTCTGCTATGAAGCGGCTTGGGTTCCCTTCCTCCATCCCTTCGCTAATTCCCACCACGCGTAGGTTTTGCCTGCGACTTCTGTTCTCCAGGTCCATGTATTTTTCCTGTAGTTTATTGTAGTCCTTCTGTAAGGTTGCGTGTGCTTTGTCCATGGCGGTTATTCTATCCGAAACATCACAGAGAGATCTTTCCATCTCTCTCTGTGTGTCTGCCGTTTCAGTATGGGCTCTGTGCAATGTTTCTATTTTCTGTGAAAGTTCGTTTCGGAGCGTGTTGATGTCCGCTTTAGCTTCCTCCCGTAGCGATGTGATGTCTTTGCGTATATCTTGATGCATAATCTCGATTTCCGCTTTTATATCATTCTTTAAATTTTCGCGGTAAGCACGTAGTTCACTTCGAAATATTCCTACAGAAAGAGGCGTTTCTTCTTCCGCCATCATGCCTTCATCTCGTGAGCAGGCCAGAGCTTCACCATCTGGAGCAGTGTTAGCGTCAGCCTGTGCTGCAATAGCATTCGCAGTGCCGGTTGAGGCCTTGTTAGCAGAGTCGTTAGCCGGAGTAGTGCCAACCGGTGCGGGTGTGGTTTGTAGAGTTTTTTGTGTGTATTTCCGAGTGCCCTTCATATCAAATATTGTCCTAAATTATTTTTATAGAT
This sequence comes from Chanodichthys erythropterus, assembly GCF_024489055.1. Lineage (NCBI taxonomy): Eukaryota > Metazoa > Chordata > Actinopteri > Cypriniformes > Xenocyprididae > Chanodichthys > Chanodichthys erythropterus. The sequence continues at coordinate 22,108,010 of NC_090244.1, forward strand.
AAATTACAGACAAAGGGCGATGCTCGTTGACCCAGGATACTTAAATTGTTGAAACTTTAGCGGAGCTGCCTAACTTCGTTGCTCACTCCATTCGGCCGGAAGCGGAAGTCCAGAATCAGTCATTTTAAAATCTCCCTAGTCTACTGACATTTATGACATCTGCTTCAAACATGCCCATGATATCTTTTAACTCTACAAGTAAATCCACTAATTTAGCTAATTACGCATCAACAGCAATGCAATAGAAATATGTAGAGCTACCACAAAAAGAGAAGTTCAAAGACATTTCTGAACATGAGTGCTTGTTTCTCTGGCGCATATGGTCTATTCATAAACTGAAAATTGTAACATGTGAGCTCTCCAAAATGAATGCGCATGTGAAAAGTTTCTCTTGCACATGTGAAATTCTGTATGTTTTATTTTTGCAAAGGACCCTTTGTACCATTTACGTGAGTAATGATTTAGTGGTGGAAACACAGCATTCAACAGAGAGTGAGGATCCAAAAGCAGTTTATTTACAAATATACTCCAAAAGTCATAGCCCATACCAGGCAGAGGGTCACAGCACATGTTATCAGTCCAAATACATAACATCTACACAGGTAGACAGGAATGAGAACTCCAAGAAACTGCTCAAGAAAATGGACCATCATGAAAACCAGACTTCATATTGAAGACAGGGGGGAAAGGCATTTAAATAGACAGAGTAATGACAAAGCCACTGGAAGGCAAGCCTGCAACCTTTAGCATTAGTCGTTGCGCTTTTTTGGCAAACGCTCCGGCTCTGGCGGTACGCAGGGAAGGAGACCATAGCCGTTTTTTGAATGGATGTCAATGGATGAGAGGCTTCACTATGCCGATTAAACAGCTTTTGTGGGAAAATAGCTAATCATTTAATTAATCGACAGCCTGTTTGCTAATCTTGAGCATGTTTTACACTAAACAATACTTTCATTGGGAACTATAGGCCTATGTAGATTTTAGCTTGATAAAAATGTATTTTTTTAGAGAAGGCAGACTAGGGAATGTTGCGACAGTTAGGACTCATTTACGGCATTACCAACAACAAATGTGCCGCATTACTGTTTAACAGATAGAACAATAGATGCTGTGTAAAAGCCACTGGAAGGCAAGTCTGCAGCCTTTAGCCAAAAAAGCATAATGGCTAATGCTAAGGCTCCGGCTGTGGCGGTACACAGGCCCTGCGTTCCATTCGGAAGGGCTCATCCCTATGCCCTAATCCCTTCAAAGGGTTTACCCTCCGGAGTGAGAGCTTCGAAGGGATGAAGGGTGTAGGGGTAAAAAAACTCTTCTTTTGGAACGCACTTCAACGTCAAGACAAGACTCTTAACAAGACAATCAAGGAGGAGTAGATTGTGCAAGCTGCGCCCTTTGTTTAACGTTACTTTATTTATTTATTTTAGGTTTATCGCACCATGTATATTGTATCTATGTATTTTAAACATTTAAATGGACTGATAAAATGAGCTGTAAAGTATTTCTGTTGAAGTACAATGTCATTTTGACCATAATGTACCAAATCGAACTTGTTTAAATATTATAGTAGTATAGAAAAATACTATACATTTATAGGTAAAATCTAACTCCTAACCTCCTGTTCCCATTCTGTGACGTCAAACAACTTCCCTGTGCAAAGGATCATGGGGGGCCGAAGTGTCCATCAGTTGTACCCTTTGAAATCCTTCATTCCGAAGGGCCCTTTGAAGTGGCCAGTTTTGAGCACTTTGGTTTGGAACGACCCTTCAATATGGCGGCCATAATTATTTTCACTCCGAAGTGCCCTTCGGAGGGTGATATATCCCGTTTGGAACAAACCGAGGGAAGGAGTTTTGAAAGGCGGGGGCTGATATCACTGCCATTACACAATAGGCAGAGAGGTGCCGCACGTGACTAAGTAAGCCATTATGCTTTCTCCAATGATAAGAGATACAGACCCTCTCATCTCAATCTCTGGTAATGATATGATTAACGAGGCACAGCTGAAACCAGTAAACTAATAATGAGAAGTGGGTTCTGGGAAATGGAGTCTGGGTATAACAGTCTGTAAGGGACAAGGCTGCCATCTGCTGGTACATAATGGCATCAGCACTGGCAGGTGTAACATAGCCCCTCTTGCCAGGGGCAGGAAGGTGGGCCAGGACCATGGAGCAGAAACAGATGCAGGAGGAGAAGCAAGGCCGAGAGCCAGAGACCAGCAAACTGGATGTGGGGAGATTGTAAAGCCGGGGATGGCCAAGGTGAAGCAGCTGGACAGAAAATGACCATGGAGAAGCCCGCTGGACAGAAGGTCTCGAGGGTGGAGCTGACAACCACCAGAGCCAGGAAGACGGGACCAGAAACTCCCAAGGCTGATCAGCAGCAAACCAGGGCCAGACAGACTTCTCAAAGCTGACAAGATATTCATATTAGTGACTGGAGTGGCAGAGTTAACTAACGTAGACACAAGGCAGTATTCAAAAGGAAGTTTTCGTAGGCAGGCGTAAGTACAGAGTGCACAGACTCATTGACAGGAACAGATTCGTAGACTCGAACAGGTTCAGGAACAGATTCATAGACTCGAACAGGCTCACGAACAGATCTGCAAACTAGGACCAGCTCAGGAACAGACTTAGGAACAGGAATGTGCTCTGAATTATATGCAGCAGTCTTGTTCAAAGCAGTTTCGATAAATGTCGACCAAACACACCATAGCACCACTGCCATCACAGAAAGCTCTGAGAAAGGCCAGATGAATTAAGGAACCAGAGAAACGCCAAAAGAAATACTAGATGATAATGGCTTAGGAAAGCTGGCTTTTCTGACCGTTCTCAGAGATGGATCCACCAAATTTGATATCAAGCTCCAACGTAGATAGGATGCCTTGGCAAGGATGGTGTCTGTGACAGCTGAAGACTGTAAGGTCTCATCCTTAATAACTGGAAGTTTTGGATTTGCGATCCTGACTTCTGGCGGCTCAGGCATGGCTGATGGCTGGCAGTTCTGATGTGATTGCGCTGATGGCTCAGGAACGGCTGCGCTGAGGGCTGGCGGTACTGACATGAATGTGCTGATGGTTTTGACGTAACTGCTCTGGTGAGCATTGTGAGCACATGTATTGCCAATAGACCATCGGAGCTTGCCTCCCGTAGCTCCCCCCCAGAAAATGTTTAAGCGAAGCGTCCCCATCTACCACTCCCATGGTGAATGGGGACCCGCTTAACCTCAACGCATAGTCCAGAAAGCGGGTGTGTCTCATACGTTCTGAAAAGTGAAGCCACGGGCTCTTTGATCGCCCCCTGGAGGCTGGATGCAGTACAGGTCATAAACACCGCCCTCTCAATGCAGTCGAATGAGACTTCAGTGAAAACTTAAAAATAAATTCTGCTTCAAATAAAACTTTCTGAAAGATGGTTTTGGTCATTTAAGGTAGTTGTTATCACACTGATATATATTCAATTGTTCGTTTTTGTGATAATTTAGATTTTAGCTAGCAATTTGATGCTATAAAAACGGGGCGTGTCGTCATGATTCGAAGTTGATTGACAGGTTGTCTGAGGACTGTCGGAGCTTCGAGGGGAGATTGAAGATGTATTAACTAACTGTTAATTTTCGATTTCTTTGTCATTAACACCAACAAAATGAGTTGTTCAGCAGTAAACTGTACTAACCGACCTACAAGATCTGACGGATCACTGAACTTTTTTTCTGTAACATCAAATGTGGGCGTTATAAGCTAATTAATAAATGTTATTAGTTAAGATAACACACCTAATATTAACCATGTCGGGAAAAAGCAGGTGATCGTTATCTGGCAGTTACTTATTATTTTTATGGGTATAAAATAATAATTAGCAGGACAAAACTAATGATAGCTTACTCTAATTACAGCAATCGATCTCCTGTAACGTTAGTTGAACTTGATTTAAAATGGCAGGACCGTTTCTGACGATTTAGAGTTGTTTCTAGTGGCATATTATATTGATTTTATCTACTGAATTTGCTGTTTCAAAAATATTATTGCTCTAGAAACAGAATAGCCTATTATTTTATATGTAGACTGTTAAATTGTGTATTTTTTTTATAGTCTATTTAAAATACATGAATGATGACGCAGTCGTCTGGGCGGAAGTTTGATATCGCGACTCCGCCTCCGGCTCAACTGACGATTCCTTCTGCGCATGCCCAGGCTCCAAACATTTTTTTTTTTTTGACGTATTGCGTAACGTGTCAGCGCCCATTCATCAGCCCATTTTGGCTTCAGTTCAATACAATGGAAGGAAGCGACGTCGCGTCGTCCATCTTTTTTTACAGTCTATGCCAGAAAGTCACCGAACGAACTTCGAGGAGCATCACAAATTAACTTATCCTTAAGAAGAGGGTTGAGCCCGTAACAGAAAAAATTCTATGAGAGCATAATCCAGTATTTCATAAACATTTGCAATGTCCAGGAATCTCTGAACATGTTCTTCAAGTGTGAGGATATCTGCATATGGACTAGTTCAACCGTATGATCCATAATGATGAAGTCTTCTGTAATGATTTGGTGGTGGAAACAGCATTCAGCAGAGAGTGAGGATCCAAATGCAGTTTATTTACAAGTATACTCCAAAAGTCATAGTCCATACCAGGCAGAGGGTCAAAGCACATGTTGTCAGTCCAAACACATAACATCCACAGAGGTAGACAGGAACGATAACTCCAAGAAACAAAGAGACTGCTCAAGAGTGCTGACCATCATGCAAACCAAATCAAACAAGACTTCATACTGAATACAGGGGAAAAGGCATTTAAATAGACAGGGTAATGATATGATCACTAATAATGAGCAGTGGGTAATGGGAAATGGAGTACAGGAAAAACAAATAGAGACTGTAAGGGACAATGCTGCCATCTGCTGGTACATAATGGCATCAGCAGCTGACAGGTGTAACAACACAACACCATTTTCAACTAAAAACAGAAAACTTTTTTATGCGTTTTGGCCATTCATTGAAACGACAATGGCGTTTTGGGGACCTGAAAACACAAATGATTGAAAACGGGTTTAAAAGTGCAAGTTTTTGAAAACTATACTGTTATCATCTCTGTGTAAACTACAAAAACAAGAATTTGTGAAAACGGCGATTGTATGCCAAACATGCTATACAATTCAACTTCTTACAACATTACAATAACAAAATTATATAAGATGTTATGTCTAAAATAAAAAAAAAAAATTAAATCTATTAATGAAAGTTCTTTATAATAAAACTACATTATACCCACAAAGTAAAGGTCTGGTCAGGTAGAAATAGCTAGTGACAGCTGCATGTTGTTCCCATCAACTTTCATAGTTCTTTTTTTTTTTTAAAAAAAAGGTGCTTGGACATTCTGCTAAACATTTCCTCACAGGAGAGTGGATAATGCTTAATTAAAAACACTTAAATCAAGCATAATGGCATGAATAGCACTATTTAACACTGTGATCACATTGGCTTGCTCTTGTAATACTGTAAAGCCCGGAACACACCAAGCCGACGGTCGGCCGACTAAGTTTTCTCAGTGTGTTCCGCACCGTCGGCTGAAGTTGGTCTTCGTCGGCTTGTTCGGCCGATTTGTCAAGTTGAATCGGTGTCGGAGCTCATCGGGCCATCTGATCATTCTGATTGGCTGTTCAGCTACTGCCACCTGCTGATAAGGAAAGGCATTTCATCTTGCGCAGGCGCAGAACGGACGTACTACTTGGCCGTCGGCTGTCGGTTTGGTGTGTCAGGGCAACTTTGGACCCAGACGCTGCCAACGTGAACCAACCCTGCAGTCTGCTTTCGTCGCCACTAGTTCGTCGGCGTCGCCTTGGTGTGTTCCTGCCTTGAAGGATTAGTTCACTTTCAAAAAAAAAATTTCCTGATAATTTACTCACCCCCATGTCATCCAAGATGTTCATGTCTTTCTTTCTTCAGTTGAAAAGAAATTAAGGTTTTTAATGAAAACATTCCAGGATTATTCTCCTTATAGTGGACTTCAATAACCTCCAAACGGTTGAAGGTCAAAATGACAGTTTCAGTGCAGCTTCAAAGAGCTTTAAACAATACCAGACGAGGAATAAGGGTCTTATCTAGAGAAACGATCGGTCATTTTCGAAAAAAAAAAAGAAATGTATATGCTTTATAAACACAAATGATCGCCTTGCACGTGTTTCCGCTTTCTGTATTCTTCAAAAAGCTTACGCTGTGTGTCCTATGCCTTCCCTATTCTACTTATGAAACGAACGAGGCGCCAGTTCTGTTTTTTCCGTAAGTTGAATTGGGCATACAGCGTAAGCTTTTTGAAGAATACGAAAGCGTGGTTTTGGTAGAAACATGTGCAAGGTGATCATTTTTGTTTATAAAGCATATACAGTTGTATTTTTTTTTCAAAAATGACTGATCGTTTCGCTAGATAAGACCCTTATTCCTCGTCTGGTATCGTTTAAAGCTCTTTGAAGCTGCACTGAAACTGTAATTTTGACCTTCAACCATCTGGAGGCCAGTGAAGTCCACTATAAGGAGAATAATCCTGGAATGTTTTCATCAAAAACCTTAATTTCTTTTCGACTGAAGAAAGAAAGATATGAACATCTTGGATGACATGGGGGTGAGTAAATTATCAGGAACATTTTATTTGAAAGTGAACTAATCCTTTAACAGTTGTCAGTATAACGGCATAAGTATTATATTACACTGAATAATTATCAATAGGGGCGAGGTTGGACTAGGATAGAAATTCATTTTGGGCCAAATGGTATGAAACCAGCTAACAGCGAGCACATTTATTGTACACAGATCCAAATATGAAATATGATCTCCTCAAAATTCTGCTCATGTAAAATTCCAACAGCTTTTTACCATAAATAAGAATGTTGCTCAGCTGGTTTTCACATGCATGATCAGACACGGCAGATGCTCAGACAGCACTGACTGAAATGATGGATTTTATAGAAAAATGATATACAAATGAAACGTACAGCTGAATGCAATACTGAAAATAATAATAATAATAATAATAAAATGATAATGTGAACTCTAGTTTCAAAGAGTTAAGTTAAATTAATTGGCTGAAAAAAAATAAATAAAAAATCTCCACACCCCATTACATAAAACAAAATCCATGTTTGTGGCATTGCATTCACAGAGATGAATACTATCTGAACAAATTGTAAAATACACATCCAGTTATCTGTTCAGACATGTCTGATGTGTGCTTTAATCTCTAAACACCACTGACCCCTGCTGATCATCGGTGTTAATGCAGTTTTGAAAGATCCAATGTCTAAGGCAATAATGTACAGTCTCTACAATGATTTTCTATGCATTCTGTTATTGCCAGTGTTGGGCAAGTTACACTAAAAAATGAATTAATTACTCGCTAATTACATCTTAAACAGTGTAACTAGATTTCTGTACAAATTACACACTCAGGTTTTGCATTACTTAATACTAATTACTTTCAAAATCCAGCCTTGACTGAACAATACAAGGATATACATGTAACTATTCTTTTAATTCTTTCACATAAATAGCTTAAATTATTCTTGAACTGACCAAAGTATTTAAAGGGAGATGCTTACATTATAAGTCATTACATTACAGTAATTAATTAATGTATGAATTACACCCAACATTGGCTATTTCAACGCTGGATTTGCACAAAAGAGTAACATAACGGTACATAAATTTATCCACTAACCATTCAGAAACGTCCAGATGCATTCTAAAACTTCCTCCTGAGTCTCTCCATCAGTGTCCGACTCTAATTTGAACAATGTAAGGCTGAACACCGTTACTGACAATCCTCATTTTGGCTGCGTGAGATTCTCCAGTTTTGTTGCTGTTGAGCAACCGAAGCACGAGCTGTTGAAGCTCCGCCCTCTTCTGGAAAGGGGGCCGGGAGCAGCAGCTCATTTGCATTTAAAGGGACACACACAAAAACGACAAAACTTTCCAAATGAGGAAATAAATATAGAGAGATTGATTACGTTGGTCGGAATAGAGAAAGTCGTCAAATTTGCCATCACTCTCTCAGCCATTGTATTAGAAAAACTCACAAATCAGTTTTTTTTCTCTGTAAGTAGAATAGGGAAGGCGTGGGACATGCAGCGTAAGCTTTTTGAAGAATATGGAAAGCGGAAGCACGTGCACAGCAAACATTTGTGTTTATAAAGCATATACAGTTGTTGTTTTTTAAAAATTATTGATTGTTTCACTAGATTATTCCTCGTCTGGTATCGTTTAAAGCTCTTTGAAGCTGCACTGAAACTGTAATTTTGACCTTCAACCGTTTGGAGGCCATTGAAGTCCACTATAAGGAGAATAATCCTGGAATGTTTTCATCAAAAACCTTCATTTCTTTTTTGACTGAAGAAAGACATGAACATCCTGGATGACATGGGGGTGAGTAAGTGATCAGGAAAATTTGATTTGAAAGTGGAATGATCCTTTAATTATTTTTTTTTTGTCTTTGACTGCCAAGGTAATGTAACACAAAGTATAGTTATAAATGTGTATTACAAAAAAAAAAAAAAAAAAAAAAAAAAATGAAAACATGAATTTGCAATGGTGATAACTGTGGAAATGCATCATCACAGTCCCAAAAAGGGTCAATTTTGGTTGTTTAGCTACAGATAAAGATGACCAATGTCTCTTTCAAAGAATGCTGGGAAAGAAATGCTCAATATACAGGCTAAGGAAAGTAAAAAAATGTGAAAGCTGGGATCAGTATCCCTTAATGACCCCCTGAGAACGAATGACTGAGACAAGAGTGATGTTTTATTAATGATTAAGTTTAAAGCTGCCACTGAGAACTGGAGGCTACTTCAAGGTTACATTTATGAACTCTTAGTCACGCCAGAAAATGTGCCATTTACCACATGACATTTATTTTCCTTGCTTTGGGGGATTTTTAAGAAAGGTTAAACAGCCTCACAGATCATTAATTGTCAATAAAGGTTTTGTTCACATGATTTAACAATTATTATCGCCACAGGAAAATCAGCGCCTTAATTTCCATAATTGCAGCCAATACATTTTGTATGATTAGTTGGAACTTTAAAGGATCCCGAGGCACTGAGGTAATCGTTGCCAACATGTTCTGACATGCATTTACACGCTGCAAAGCAATTTTGTAATACATCAACAAAGTTATTGGGTGTTGGCAATATAGGTGTTTAAGAATTAACAGAACAAAGTGAAACAAGTCTTCAATGATTACATACACAAATGTTGCCGCACTACTCTTTATGACCACATTTGGTCACCAGTGCTCTTGTTGAAATTCATATTCTGCAACCGTCAGCCGTAGCACAGGATGTCTTATCAGAATGCAGCTCACTTGCAGCTGACCTGGACTCTTGTCTTTAGAGTAGTGTTTCCACACAGGAAATCCAAATCTTGTGCCGTACAAACCAGTCGGACCTTATAATGGAGAGGACAGACTGTCCTGTTTTAGTTTGAATGTCTATCAATGTCTTACTTTTCCTGTCAAAATCTTTTGAACTGTAAAACAGACGCAAACAAATAATATAATAAGGGCCACATCATGATAAAGATATTGTTGTCTGGGTATAACCAGTACAAAGTCCTCAGTTTGGGTTTCACAACATTCAAAGCGTATGTAATTCAGTACGAGCTCTATGATATCCGGTTGACTGCTTTGTCTGGTCATTGCACTGCAATGTCGCATCTGTGAATGTTAGCTGAAAAGTGATCTATCCCCCTCTAGTCACTTATCTACACAATAGTGAAAGGAATAAATAGTTGGCAATAAATATGATGAGGTTCCAAACCCATCTGACTTTCTTTCCTCTGTGGAACACAAAAAGAGAGGTTTAGCAGCATGTTCAAGCTGCTCTTTTCCATTCAATGGAAGTGGATGGGGACTGGAACTGTCAAGCTTAAAAAAAGGACCAATAAATAAATAAATCACCAAAACACTGTCCCCTGTGTTGAGGAAAATTACTTTTAAAACAGTGGAGAACTGGCGACAGGGTCGGCCAAGGCTCATTGATGCACGTGGGGAGCGAAGGCTGGCCTGTGTGGACTACTGTAGCTCAAATTGCTAATGCTTGTTCTGATAGAAAGGAGTCAGAATACACAGTGCGTCACAGTTTGTTGTGTATGGGGCTGCATAGCCGCAGACCAGTCCACACTGACCGAAGTACCAACAGTGGGCACGTGAGCATCAGAACTGGACCACAGAGCAATGGAAGAAGGTGGCCTGGTCTGATGAATCATGTTTTATTTTATATCACATGGATGGCCGGGTGCGTGTGCGTCACTTACCTGGGGAACACATGGCACCAGGATGCAGTATGGGAAGAAGGCAAGTGTAATGCTTTGGGCAGTGTTCTCCTGGGAAACCTTGGGTCCTGCCATCCATGTGGATGTTACTTTCACACGTACCACCTACCTAAGCATTGTTGCAGACCATGTACACCCTTTCATGGAAACGGTACTCCCTGGTGGCTGTGGCCTCTTTCAGCAGGATAATGTGCCCTGGCACAAAGCAAAAATGGTTCAGGAATGGTTTGAGGAGCACAACAATGAGTTTGAGGCCTCCAAATTCCCCAGATCTCAATCCAATCGAGCATCTGTGGGATGTGCTGAACATCAAGTCCAATCCATGGAGCTAACACAAATGTGATGTTTATCTTAAGACTTTTTTGTTTATTGGTATGGTAAAATTGGGCCATTGAAGGTCAACAGGAAAGATATTGGTTAATAAAGTGAGATTAAATACATAAAGTATATTTGTATTGTTTAACATTTAATTATTTCAGGTATGAGGAATACTGAATGTTTTCATGTAAGTGATATGAGTAAATGCAGGTTCACATTTAATCTAGATCTACAATAACTGTCATGTTTACACAGCGCACACAACACCTCCGCACTTATGATTTCTCTCAACGTGGGGACAGGAGAGCTGTCAGTCAATAAATGGGAAAACAAAGTAACTTGCATTACTTGTTTGAAAAAAGTAATTCAAATATTTGAAAAAAAAGTTACTTGAATAAAGTAATCCGATTACTTGTAATGTGTAAACCCCAACACTGACTGTCCCTTTAAGGGTTCATCATCTTCTGCAGGTTACAATTGACAATAAAGAGACAAACGCACTTGTCTTATGTTTTCAGTTGCATTGCAGTTGCATTTATTTTTTACTTGGACTGAATCACATTCATAGCAGTATCACTATAGTAAAGGAGCACTACGGTCCTTTAACACAATAACTAAAGGAATTAAACTACTGGACATTAACAATAAGGCAAAAAATTGAATAGACCTCACATCTACTCAGCAAAAAATAACAGCATTCGTTCACAACATAATAACTTCACAATGTTAAGGGTCAACTGTAAAAATATATAGATATATAGTAAGAGAAAGAGAGAGGTACTCCAATAAATAAGAGTTTCCCTTATTTAGTAATATTGTTCACAGACCATAAAACCTCCTCAAGGATTTATTTTTCTATTTTTTTAAAGATTGCAATCACAACTGCACAGCTTTCACTACCAACGTATTGTCACTGCCTTACACACAGCATAGTCAGAAAATGTTTACATATATTCGATTCTAAAAACTATAGCAATATTGGTCCACCTTAGATGCTTTGTACTTTTCTGGAACTAAATGTTAAGATGTGAGATCCAACATAAGAATACACTTGCAGTATGTGCATTGAGTACTGGACAGTAGTTACAGTCAGCTATGGTAAATAATAATGTTAATACACTAGTATCTTATAAGACTTTCTCATAAGATGGAATTGACCATTTACTATATTATGACGTTAGTAACAGCAACTACCCTTGGATTTACTCTTAAAGGCAGAGGTGATACAAAGCAAACTTGGTAAAGTTGTGATTGTACGTAATGTTCACAGCAGATGCTAGAAAAAAGGTGTGTTAAAGCAAAAAAACCTACAAAAAAACAATAAATAAGAGAAAATGTTTCTTTTTCCTCAAACGTGATGTCTGAATATGCAAAGCTACCTAGAAAGCATTTCAAGGCATCATAGATGCTTCCATCATAAAGTGTACATTCTAAGATATCTCATTTAGCCACATTCTAACACAGCATTGCAAGTATCCTTTACAGAGAATGCGAACCCAGAATGCATTGCGCGAAAAATCAATCCAAGATGGAGGACGAGTCAAAAGAAATTTTAAATATAAATACTTAAATTTCACTTAATACTGAAAACACATCGATAAATACTAGTTAAATAAAAAGAAGGTCTATTGTGAGCGTAGTGACATGCTATTGCGTTAGCTTTGCAACATGCTAATGCGGGACTCCTGTCAGTCACTGATGCTCAGTCTATCATCAGAGAAGTTATAGCAGCTGATTAGGACAGCAGTTAAAATGGCAGACAGCAATTGCAGTGTGCGCTTATAGTAAACAACATTATCGTCCATGGGGGGGGGGGTGCTAGTTATCATTTTAGTTATCTTTATAGTTTTAAGTAGCTAGCTATAAACATGCTATTTATTTATCTAATTTTTAACTAAATTGCTCAGCAAGATGCTCTTCAAACTGTTGACACTAACCCTCTGATGCTCTTCGGTCATTTTTGGACGAAAAATTGTAAGTTTTTTTTTTGTTGTTTTGTTTTGGGGTTTTTTTTTTTAGAATTTTTACTTCATCTGAATATTACAAAACTTAGTAAAGGTTTTAGAACTTGCTATGTGAAGACACACACACAAAATCATGGACATGGTTCCAAAAGGATAAATAGTCCTGAAAAAAAGTCACACTTGTAATCCTCACGGCCAAAAATGACAGCATTGGAAATGAATGGGAAGCGAATTTTATTTAGTGGAAACTTTTGGAACTGCGCCCAAACAAAATCTTACTGAAAGCTAATTTTTTAAGATATCAAACTCAAATTTGGAACATTTTACATTTATGGCTTTGATTTTCTCACAGTTTTGGAGTATATTTCATGTAAAAATTGAAAGTAGTATTTTTGTGCATTCTTCATAACAATAAACATCAAATTATTTTTCACTTCAGCAATAATTTGCCAAGTATCGTCTTTAAAAAGCGACCAAACTTAAGTCTGTGCTCTAAAGCATTCAAGATTTATGTTTAAGTTGGATAATAATGGATAAATGGATTATAACTACTGCATAAATATAATTTAGTACCATAAAATCCCCTAAAAATATTAAAGAAAAAACATGGAACTAAAATATAGTGCATTCATTTCATTGAAAAAAAAAAAAAAAAAAATCTACACAAAGAGCACCAGAGGGTTTATAAAAAAATAAACAAAACAAAAACTGACCGACCGTAGAGGAACAGAGTTTATAACACCCCTAGTGGTGACGCTGAGAATGCAACACGCACTTGCATCATGTTATGAATTGTCACCTGACATGTTTAGGAACGCAGTTCTACACAAAATCGGGCTTTAGTAATTGCATCAAGAATGTGCGTAGACTGTTTCAAGCCTCAAGCTCATAAAGAGAATATCAGCAAGGTTTAAAAAGATAAAATGGAAAAGTGCAGATATTTACATCCCTCAGTGGTGTGCTTTGAACCAAGTGGATTATTCCTCATTATCTTTAACAACAGGACTGCTATACCTAAACACATTCATCAATACTGAACCCACTGAACACCCAGCATTCTGTTTCATCCCCCTCGACCCAACACAAAAGCATCAAACACCCGAGTGCTGACAAGCGGGGGTAAAATGATCGCGCTCACTGCCATTTGAATAAGGTTTGCAAGCTAAAGCAAAGCCAGATGGAAAGGAAATCTTCCCTGTGCCAGTGACTGTCTCCACACTTCTCAAAAGACAGCATTTCAGTGAGGGAAACAGAAGGCACCTGTTCTCCTCTACGGAGTGTGCATTTACACAACAGAGAAGGAAACGACCACACAAGGTCGATTTCTAACCATCTGGGAGATGACAGCAGGTTGTAAACAAAGAACAAAAGAAATGCTAAGTATAGAATAGGAATATTGACTTTCTAAAGGCTACTATGAGAATTAACTTTGAATCACTAGAAAAGTCTGTGTTCGCCCCTAAAATGGGAACGCTTACTGGGGTTTTTCCATGCAAATCATCATACGAACAATTATAATTTCATTCAATATATCGTTCTGCCGCAGACCTTCACAACACATTACTGATTCGTAGTGTGACACACAATGGCTCTGAAACGACATGATGTTTTGATGACCTTGCAAATCATGTACGGTTTTTTTCTGCTAAGCTGAAATGTTTTGCTGACAGTGTGACCCATGAATAGGGAACCTACGAAACTTGGCATTGAGCAAATGTGTCAAAAATAGCCACGCTGTTTCTCGAGGGTGAGATTGCTTGTTGATAGCGACAGTAGCATTTTCACTATGTGCGTATCAGTATGATGAACGCAATAGGCCATAGAGAACAGTAGATACCATACTTAATATAATGTGAAGGCTTGTTTTACTTGAGAAGCAAAATGTAATTCATTGAATTCAAATGTAATGTAGAAAAACTGAATTTACAAAGACTGTAAGTTTTTATTCCACTGGAAATGTTCAATGTTCTGTTTGCTGAACACACCAGTGTACATGGATGTTGCCGTCCCGTGCAAGACGACCAGGTTGAGGATGCTGTATCACTTTAAAATGGACCACTGTTGAGTGATCTGCTGTGTTTGCATTCAAAGCTCATTTCCACTCGCACCTGAGGCACAACAGCTGAGTACATATCAGACCAAGCTGTATTTTCCATCATGGCTGATGACGGTTCCCTCATTTAGCATCAGTGCAGGATCAGCTGATGATCCCTTATTGAGATTTATGAATAAAACAATGATCAGAATCAACTGATAACAAAGTACAGTACATGTGCTATTTGCTTAAATGGCAGAATATCTCACAAAGCCTGTCAGAAAAATGTCCAGGTTATATTTCACCAACCAAAAACTAAGATTTAAATATTTTGCATAAATGAAATGAAGCCTAGTTTAGTACCAGTTTTCATTGATATTGAGTATCTCAGTTAAGTTCATATTAACTATATGGATTAATTACCATTAACGTAATGTGAAAAATACATATTTATATTGTAAAATACTTGCATGATTTGAGTGTATGTGGTCCCATAAAGAAAAAAAAAACCATTGGGTCGGTAGAGAAATATTCTCATTATAGTACTGAAAATCTAATGAGAATCATCAATGAGAATTATTAACAAAAGTAAAACGTCTGGGTGCATTACAGTATTATTTTCACATTCGGTTAGGAGAATGCCGTGAAAATAATTCAAAAACACCTTAAGGATCCTAAAATAGACATTTTCTTTATGCAAAATATGCTTTTTAAATCTGTAGATAATATGAATACAAATAGGTTGTGATTCACCCTGATTCAGCTAACACAGCACAGTACCAAACAAGAAAAACACTGTACTGTGGAATATTCACATGCTGTGAAATTCACACATTTTCAGGTGGAGGAATACATACGAATGAGATGAGAAAAGAGTGAGAATTCTTTTCAAAAAGTACTGGCTTATAGATAAAATACCTAATCTAAAGCGCACGACACAGAAGTTTATTCGCCCACCACAGGGCTTCCCACTGTCCCTTGAGTAAGACGCTTCCTACTGGCAATAGACATATGAAAGTGGTTGGAAGCTCGATACATGAGTATCATCTGACATCACGCCCTCTTTACAAACATTATCTGATACTATACAGACAAAACGAACAGTACAACTTGTACTTATTTGCCATTACCTTGTGGTAGAGGTATTGAGCAATGCTTGGCAGAAACCCAAGGAAAAGATAACAGAAACTGTCACCGAATCACCTCCAAGAAAGAGACCACCTTCCCTTTTTATGAGAGTCTTGACCTGTGTTTTCAAATACATCTCAAATCTTAGTTGAGGATAGCCTCATCCAAGAGACAATGCTAGCACTGGTTGCAGTCATTTGGGCTTGATGGCCTATTTGAGCCAAGACAACTACTCCAGCACATGTGTTGTGTACTAACTCAACACTAAATCAACACTTTAAAATGTGTCAGTGACACAGGATAAGCATTAAGGTATACCTCACAATACTACAGCAAAGATTGTGCATTGATTTTCAATACAGCAGCACTACGCTAACATATCTGCTTTAGTATGTAATGATTTTCATGCTGCCCTCTGATTACGTTTGGGAAATCTATGGTGAGACGGGGAAACCAGCCCCTAAGAAAAACCTGAACCATTTATATTGTTTTCTGGTCCATTCTGCAGGCCTGAAAGTAGGTTCCTGATGAACACTAGTCACTCAGGACTCTCTCTTTGTTCACAGTACTAGCCATTAAGGACTATCTGAAGTGGACTTGATATCAGAGACAATGAGAAGACACTGGGGTAGTCTCAGTTGAAATGGAGAAGATACTAAGGTAAGGAAGTAGGGTAAATTGAGGACCTAGTAACCAGAACTCCAAAACTGTCTTGACACCAAAATAGTGGTAACTACTAGAGGAATGTGGTATGGTAAGACTAAGGAACTGTGGTAAGAGTCAAGAGGCTAAAGACCAAGACTATCAAACCTTGTACATGAATCTAGCAAGAATTCTCCCATTGGTCTGGTCTTACATGGTTTTAAACTGACGATTCCTCAACTATAACCAATATATCCCAGTCATGCTCAGACAGGGGAACTGTGGATGGACCAGAGGTGTCTGGAAGTGGAACTTGAACCTGTACAGCTGCTAATGATGTTGAGTCATTAGGGGATGGTTTGTTAAAGTGCGATTCTTCAGGCTCTTTTCCGATCGGCATCTTGGCATTCCACAGCCGACAGTGCGATCAACATCTGGGCTGCATAGTAGGTCGCCATTATGATGGCTCGAGAGTGGGGCACAGGGAAGCAGAACTTGTTGACGGCAATAGTGAGGTCAGATACCATGAAGAGGACGGCTCCGAGGCAGGCCGACAGTTTCGTCCAGGTCCAGAGGTCATTGGCGAGCTGGACTCCAGCGATGGCCCTCCAGCCCATGAAGCCGATGAGAGCGATGTAAACGGCCACCAGGTAAGTGAAGGGACCAGATAGGTAGGGGTAAAGAAGGGTGTAGCTGAGGCCTGAGATGACAGCGATGACCAGACCTGCTCTCGAGTTGAGGGGCTTCATCCCAAAGGCCGAAGAGTAGAGAATGTGGGTGATGGCGAACATTAGCAATCCTGTTAGGCAAATACAATTGAATTGAGTATTCAGTGAAAGCATCATAATAAAAGCAGGGGTGTCCAATCCTGCTTCTGGAGGGCCACCTTCCTGCAACACACCAGGCTAGAACTTTCCAGTAATCCTGAAAACACTGAATAGCTTGTTCAGATGTGATAACTTAGGGTTATAGATAAACTCTGCAGGAAGGTCTCTAGGATCAGGGTTGGACACCCCTGAATGAAATAATTTATCATAAATATATTTTGTACAGGATATTAAGAAACGCGTTAGTCTTGGTACCATAACACTGTTGTTTGTTCCAAAGGAAAACTTGAGTAATTATGTGGTTCCCAAGGGTATGTTTGGAGAGAATGGTTTGTCCCAACCCTCAACCCTGGCCTAAAAAAAAAGTCATTCAACCTCTGAACTACTTTCTCAGTACAAGAGCTGCTGAACACAAAACTTCTTGCTTGATAGTGGAGACTTGCATAAAACAGTCTGCTTTCAAAAAAGTTGCATTAACTAATTAAATCAGCATTTGGAAATGCTAGAAAGTTAAATACAGTGTTATACTGACACAGACCGTGAAAAAAAAAAAAAAAAAAATACAGCATATGCTGGTTAGGTATGTTTTGAAGCATGGCAGCTGGTTTATGCTGGTCCTTATTTGGTCATGAGCTGGTTTAAGATGGCCCTGAGCTGGAGCTAGTTGCTTATGACCAGCTTAGGACCAGCTAAGGACCATCTAAAACCAGCTGCGATGCTTTGAAACATACCTAACCAGCATACATGCTGTTTTTTTTTTTTTTCAAAAGGGAGAGCTTCTGATAAACAGAATTATTTGCGTCCTAAGGGTGATATATCTTTCCCTTCTCATCAACCCACATAGCAAATAACTCTTAATCCTTTTCTAATCAAATCAGAGGAACACAAATGAATTAACTCACCGTGACTAAAGTAGCCTTGTTCTTGCCAGATGAGAAATGCGTCACCCAAAGCTGAAAAAATAAGTCCTGCCAGGATTTTCCTGGCACTGGAGTGGGCACCTAAAAAGCTGATGCCATGAGCGAGCAGAAAAACCCAAAGACAGAAGATGGGCAGGCATTTGATGAGGGCACTGTACCAGGAGGGACTCGAAGTGGGTAGCCACAGAACAAAGTAGACGCAAGTGGCTTTGAAGAACGGAACAAGCTTTGGACCCTCGCTCTTGACCTGTAGGACAAAAGAGAGACTGAAGTTGTATTCATGGGAAGTGAAACACACCATCATGTGAGTCAGAAATACTGACACAGAGCTTCTCTTACATTTAAAGGGTTAGTTCACCCAAAAACGAAAATTCTGTCATTTATTACTCACCCTCATGTCGTTCCACACCCATAAGACCTTCGTTCATCTTCAGAACACAAATTAAGATATTTTAGTTGAAATCCGATGGCTCTGTGAGGACTCCATAGGGAGCAATGACATTTCCTCACTCAAAAACATACTTAAATCAGTTAATGTGAGTACAGTGGTTCAATATTAATATTATAAAGCGACGAGAATATTTTTGGTGCACCAAAAAAAACAAAATAATGACTTATTTAGTGATGGCCGATTTCAAAACACTGCTTCAGGAAGCTTCGGAGCATAAATGAATCAGTGTATCGAATCATGATTCAGATCGCGTGTCAAACTGCCAACGGCTAAAATCACGTGACTTTGGCGCTCCGAACAGCAGATTCGATACACTGATTCATTTGTGCTCCGAAGCTTAATGAAGCAGTGTTTTGAAATCAGCCATTACTAAATAAGTCGTTATTGTGTTTTGTTGGTGCACCAAAAATATTCTCGTCGCTTTATAATATTAATATTGAGCCACTGTACTCACATGAACCGATTTAAATACGTTTTTAGTACCTTTATGGATCTTGAGAGAGGAAATGTCATTGCATTCTATGAAGGCCTCACTGAGCCATCGGATTTCAACTAAAATATCTTAATTTGTGTTCTGAAGATTAACAAAGGTTTTATAGGTGTGGAACGGCATGAGGGTGAGTAATAAATGACAGAATTTTCCATTTTTGGGTGAACTAACCCTTTAACAATTGAAGGTGATTAAACACTTAACAAGAAGCATTTAAGTGACATGTGATCCATGTGTTTTCTTGGAAATGTGAGATATTATGAATAAAAACTATGACAATAGCTAAATCTCAGAAGTATACCCAACCCAAGAGAAATATGTCAAAGTTTTACAGGCCCATAAAAACAAGGCAGGAAGAATTTTGCATATTTCGACCCACACGGTAAAGTACTGGCTTGCACCCCAATCTATTTAAGAACATACAGCTCCTTTTGTGACCCATTAGGGTCATATGAGTCTGATTGCACATCCTCCCCATTACAAAACTGGGTGATTCTAGACTTCACACCACACTGAGCAGTAGCTGTCATAAATACAATTTACAGTATGTTTAATCTTGAAATCAAGCCATCAAAGAGTGGGCAGATTTATTACAGAAATGTATGTGCAACTAGTACATGCAGAACTGGATTCTATCATGTTCTCAAGTAGGGTTGTCAAAAGTGCTTTAGTACCAAGTTGATACTTAAATTTTAAAAACGTAACGTACCAGTCTTTCTGCAGTACCATATATTGATTACCAGATCATTTCGGTATCCACTGATAGCCGCTGCTTTCAAATGATGCTCATCACAGAGCGTTCTCACCAAAGGTTTCTATTTACAATGTGTTTTTGCAGCGTTAAAGCATTGTAGTAGGGCTGGGCGATATATCGAATGCTTTTGTCACGCGCATTTCATCAGTAAAGCCGGTTCCCTGATTACCGCTAAATCGCCATCACCTGCTTTCAAATGGAGCGGCATTTAATAGACAGAGCCGTAGTTCACTGAAAAGCCACGCAATATCGCGTTCAATATCGACGGCGATTCATATCGATATTGAACGCGATATTGCGTGGCTTATCAGTGAACTACGGCTCTGTCTATTAAATGCCGCTCCATTTGAAAGCAGGTGATGGCGATTTAGCGGTAATCAGGGAACCGGCTTTACTGATGAAATGCGCATGACAAAAGCATTCGATACATCGCCCAGCCCTACATTGTAGCCAATAACAGACATGTTTGTTGAGTGTGTGAGTGCAATCGCCATTCAGAGGCATTTAAGTTAGAAAGAATCCGCTCAGTTTGTTCAGCATGAGATCTGCATGCTTGCAAATCATTTTACTATAACTAACAAAGTATAAAGACGATGTAAATAAGAGATTTATTGTGCAGTATAGACAGATTTTTGATTATAATAACAGGAATTTTCACTCACTAAACTGAAGGGAAATCAGCTTCATTGATTATAAAAGCAGCACTATTTGCTCACTTTCGGTGTATTACCCATTCATAATTTGAAATAAAAAGTTAAATTTTTCATGCTGCAAAGGTATGGGAGAGACATATGTATTAAAATGAGGGATTAAAGGGTTAGTTCACCCAAAAATGAAAATAATGTAATTTATTACTTACCTTCATGTTGTTCTACACCTGTAAGACCTTCGATAAGCTTCGGAACACAAATTAAGATATTTTTGATGAAATCCGATGGCTCACTGAGGCCTGCATTCACAGCAATGACACTTCCTCTCTCAAGATCCATAAAGGTACTAAAAACATATTTAAATCAGTTAATGCGAGTTCAGTAGTTCTACCTTAATATTATAAAGCGACGAGAATATTTGTGTGCGCCAAAAAAAAAAAAAAAAAAAAAAAGACTTTTCAACAATATAGTGATGGGCCGATTTCAAAACTGCTTCGGAGCTTTACAAATCGAATCAGTGACTCGGAGCGCCAAAGTCACGTGATTTCAGCAGTTTAGCCGTTTGATAGGAGATCCGAATCACTGATTCGACTCGTAAAGCTCCGAAGTAGTGTTTTGAAATCGGCCCATCACTAATATTGTTGAAAAGCTATTTATTTTTTTTGGCATACAACAAGTATTCTTGTCACTTTATAATATTAAGGTAGAACTACTGACCTCGCATGAACCGTTTTAAATATGTATTTAGTGCCTATATGGATCTTGAGAGAGGAAGTGTCTTTGCTGTGAATGCAGGCCTCGCTGAGCCATTAGATTTCATCAAAAATATCTTAATTTGTGTTCCGAAGCTTATCGAAGGTCTTACAGGTGTAGAACAACATGAAGGTAAGTAATAAATGACATTATTTTCATTTTTGGGTGAACTAACCCTTTAAATCTGAAACTGCAATGTTTGACAACAGACGCGAAAAAAAAAACAAAAAAAACCTGATGTCAAAATTTCATTTTTTTGCTAACTGTTTGTCATTTTTTAACTGAACAATATTTGAAGGCTACCATGCTAACGTTTTAACGTATTATTTACTTATAATCATTCATAAAATTAACTAATTTCATTTATTATTTAATTTTTCAAATAGTTAAATACAAAAAAATATTACTGTATTATATTACCAAAAATGGTACCGATAACTGTGAAATTTGATTTGTTTTGGTCCTGACTACGGAAATTTTGGTACCTTGAGAATCCTATTCTCAAGAAAACAGGGTTTTGCTATGATGTTCTGGGAGGTTGCTAAAGCATTTCTAGATGGTTTCTAGGTTGTTCTGGGTTGGTTGCAAAGGTGTTGCTAGGTGGATGCTTAGGTCAATAGAGCCCAGCACCAAATCTCTATGATATTATGGTCTCTATGACTTTGGTTCCTCCTTCATTGTAAGTCTATTGGATTTTTTGCACATATGCAAAAATTGCAGGCTATGTTCTTTTGAAAAGTAATATCACAAGAACAACCCTCTAACAATAACTATGAACAATAATAACCTACATTAACTGAAGGGGGAGAAGAAAAAATACTTTTCTTGTCCTAATCTTGTCTTAGCCCATGTCAGTTGGTCTTGGCTTAGTCTTGGAATTTGTAGTGCAAGTCTTTGCCCGTGGGGGAAGTGGAAAAAGGCTATTGTTAGCAAGTGTATATTTTAATCAGATTCTGGTGTACCCCGCAGTCTGAGAAAGGTCACACAGAAATACAGAGACTTCTAATTTGTAGCCAGCTGATGTGAAGAGATGGTCGGCACACAGCATGAGCTCTTTATAATGCAGACTTGAGGTGCAGTTCTTTAAAATGGAGGTGGATGTGGTTATAAATGTGGGCTGGTAAATGAAAGGTTGTAGGTGTGAAGCTCACAAGGAATTATTCATTAACTATAGCCATTGTACTGATGGGACTTTCCCAGTAATAATTGTATGTTAATTCACTTGGAGAAATGCATCCCCTAAAACAAAGACAAGTCACTACATAATTATGTTACTAAACTCTGCTTCATTGATTATAAAAGCAGCGCTCTTTGCTCACTTTCTATTAACCATTCATAATTTGAATAAAGTTTTATTTTTTATGATGCTGAGTACACACTGCAAAGGTGCGGGAGTGACAACTGTATTAAAATGAGGGATTAAATTTCAAACTGCAATGTTTGACAACTGACGAGACAAAAAAAATCTGATTTTTTTATGCGATGTTTATTTAACGGAACAATATTTGAAGGCTATACGCTAATGTTT
Source organism: Chanodichthys erythropterus (assembly GCF_024489055.1). Classification (NCBI taxonomy): domain Eukaryota; kingdom Metazoa; phylum Chordata; class Actinopteri; order Cypriniformes; family Xenocyprididae; genus Chanodichthys; species Chanodichthys erythropterus. Next base: position 22,130,783 of record NC_090244.1, read on the forward strand.
TAATGTATTATTTACTTAAATTTATTTAATTCACTTGGAGAAATGTGTCCCCTAAATGACTATTTACTAAAAATTCCAAATCATGTTACCTAAGCACAGCATTTCATAGACAAATTGCAGTGGATAGAGCAAAACAAAACACTGGTCATGAATTAGAAGTCTAAAACAAGAATTTTTAAAGATAAATGTTGGAGGAGTTTGAGTTTGCTGCATTTTTTTTATTTTTTTTTGAACCGCGAGAGGCATCTACTCTCACCTAAGCTTACGCTACTCCTACATCGGAACTCGACTCTATCGTGAACGAGCGGACGAACGTTATCAGAAGCTAGTGATTATGGTCTATAAAGTTATAAATATGGATATTTTTCTTACCAAAATGTATCGCTTCACTTCAGAAGGCCTTTCTTAACCCCCTGGAGTCGTATGGATTACTTTTATGATGGATGGATGTGCTTTTTTGGGCTTCAAAATCTCTTTAAAATTACTATTCACTCGAGTTATAAAGCTCGGAAGAGTCAGAATATTTTCCGTTTGTGTGTGACTGAAAGAAGAACGTTATATACACCTAGGGTGGCTTGAGGGTGAGTAATTTATGGGATAATCAATGGGATAATTTCAGGTGAACTATCCCTTTAAATGTCCTAATTGAACTAAATCCTGGCTTAAAGGTGCAATATGTAATATTTTCTGTCTGCTAGAGGCCTATTCAAAATAAAGGTGTAGCTTGATGACACCAAGTTTGAGCGCGGAATCTTGGGACATGTGGTCTTCACCACACGGCCGGTGGAAAATAACTGGGATACGATTCGGGAAGAAATCATGTTCATGGATGTGATTATTAACGTTACTGTAGTATGAAGCAGAGCAGGACGAGTGTTGTGGAGCTGAACGAGGCCGCTGGAATGATTGCACAACACACGCCTCACGAGCAGCGGGACTTTTATTATGAAACAGTCGCCGGCGCCGCTTCCGCTTTTCCGGTCATGAGTATGAGGTAACGCAGCTCTGTTTATCATATTTAACACATTTGAGTGTGTTGAAAATTATGTTATAACATTACTCTGTGCGTTCACTCGGCGGCTACTGTGAGACACTGTTACACACTGCAGTAAGATAGATCGATATAAGAATATCATATTAAATGCTGGATGGCTTGTGTTGATAAATGACATGCAATTAATTTTAAAACGTATTGTATGATGGAGAAAATTCTGTATTACTGTTACTAAATATAAAGCTGCATCTGATTATGCTATGTTACTACTTTGTCAAGTAGCTGTTTTTCTCTGAGGCATGGTAAAGCGTGGTACTCGCAAAAAATCAAGAAAATTAGATTAAACAATAAGACTAAACGTGTTGAGCTATATAACAACAATTAGTTTTCTGTCTATAAATATATCAAAACAGTTGTTCTCTTGTCTATTAAAACATGTAAATATTAAAGCGTCTTTGGTGTTTTCATGGTTTCTACAAAATAAAACCGGAAATCGAGGGTAACGCGGGTATGACGCAATTGACAGGCGACTCACACGTCCCGAAGCCTTGGTTAAAATTGCAGTTTTCAAAGGATTTACAAATAGTTGCAAACATTTGGGATATTGTAAGTACTCAAGTGAACAAAATATATAACACTGGCCTAGTGGTTTCTGGATATTTTACTGCAACATTCTGACATTGCACTTTTAATCTAAGCCCTGCCTATGAAACCAGGCCTACATGGGGTAAGTTGTCACAATAAGAATCTGCTGTTCAATGTTTTTTAGAAAAAAAAAAAAGAAACAGTAAAACATATATGAACCTCAAAACAATATGAAATGTGTGTAAAAAAGTTGTATATAAAAAAAATATCAAACGACTGTTTTGCCAAGTCAGATTAATAAATTGTGACAACTTGCCCCAATTACACATTTATGAAAAATAACATGAGAACATAAATAACCTAAATGTAGTTGGTCATACACCATAAAATAACCTAAATGTAGTTGGTCATTCACCATATAATTCAAAACCCATTAGTGAAAAGAGGTGTTGAAAACATTTTAAACAAAAGGTTTTGCTGAAACAGTGCAACTACATCAAGAGAAACTGCATGAACTGGGATCTTTGACTTTCTTTTCCAGTCAGAATGTCTGTATGAAAGAGGAATAAAGGTTTGTCACGAGTGTTTCCACTGAATAAAGCCCTTTGACAGGAGATGAAAGCAGAGAAAATGGGGAAATACTGAGAAGGCAAAATAACACTGCATAGCGAATTGCACAGTGCTTACTTAATTATAGATCAATGGAATCTTTGCATAAATAAACCAGCTCAATTCATGATCATACATCGCATTGTTTGCAGAGGTAAAGCACACAAGAGCATGCTGGACATAATCACGTGCTCATTGTTATTCCCAGGATAACAGACTCAAGGATGCATGGACAAAAATATACATATAACACAAACAGTGATGTCAGCACATCCTTAACAAGTCATAAGCATCATTTTTAACATAACTATCATGTTTATATGACATAAAAATATAAGGGAGGTGTAAGCAATACATGAATATGAAACGAAAATGACCACTTTAAAAACTTATGAATGCATATGCAATGCCAATTTCAGTTATCACGTCTTTATGAAGTGATTAAGTCGATTATACACGGGTGTTTAAATGAAAGGCTCAAATATGTAGCAGACTTACCACAGTGACAGGAGAAACCATCTTTGTCTGAGCTTGAACAGCCAGTGGAAAGATGAACAGATCAGTCGTCGCTAACACAGCACACGCTAGTATTTACGTCCCTTTGTATGTGCGATTTGTTTTTGTCTTGTGTTTGGGACAGGCCATCATCAGTGGGAGGAGAGAAATCAGCTGTAATGTGGGCGGGGCCTGCGGGTGAAAACAATCCCCGTCCAATCGGAACGTGTTAAAGTGTTGACATTACGGCGAGCCTCAGCAAATGTGGACGTGTGGGAGGGATTTACGCGCGAGATTTGCATGAAGCACATTTAGTGACTGTTTCTTCCTTTTCTCGCGTTTTTAATTGTATTTTGGTTGTCAATAACTATTTCTGATATATAATGTGAGTTCTAGACGAATTCAGGATGTTAATAAAACGATATTTAGGTGCGTAAACGTCGCTGAACTGTTCCGTGGATCTGTATCGACATCTTGTGGTGGGTTTAGAGAAGCAATATTGCGTCACTGCAATATTTGTCTTTCCTGAACAAGTCGATGCAAGAGTGACACAAAGAAACCTGATTTGATCTTAGATGGAAGAAGTATATTTGAGTCATTCTACGATTTGCAATATTCAACATTTTCATTAAGAACAAACCTACAACTTGAAAGATATGTTAATCCTCCAAAAAACATATTTTCCCACCTCAGACACAAAATCTTTATTAATATTATCATTTTTATTCAGGCAAGGCATTCTTGTACCACCCCGTCACGGACAATATTGGAGTAGTAAAATAAGAAATAGATTTTTAAAATCTTATGTTTTCCTAATAGTATATATATATAATAGTATATATTCCATCAATAGAAAGTCTGTAATTTAATATATATTTTAAATTTTATTCTTAGATTTGTAATCTTGAAATATGAATTTGACGTTTCAATGGCCTCATTGTTTGTACTTAAAAAATGAATTCACTTAAAAAATACAAATAAAGTTACATTTATCTGATTAGTCCACACAACAAGAACATCATTCAACATTAAAGAATTAGTTTACTTTCAAATTAAAGTTTTCTGATAATTTACTCACCACCATGTCATCCAAGATGTTCATGTCCTTCTTTCTTCAGTCAAAAAGAAATTGAGGTTTTTGATGAAAACATTCCAGGATTTTTCTCCATATAGTGGACTTCAATGGAGCCCAAACGGTTGAAGGTCAAAATTACAGTTTACAGTGATCCCAGACGAGAAATAAGGGTCTTATCTAGAGAAACCATCGCTCATTTTATAAAATTTGTATGTTTTTAACCATAAATGTTCATCTTAAACTAGCTCTCTTCTTCTTCTTCTTCTCTATTTGAATTCCAGCAGTGTAGACACTGCTAAGTGTATTACTGCCCTCTACAGGTCAAAGTTTGAACTAAATTGTAATATACTTGCACTAGCATATTGAATATGACAATTTAGTTCAAACTTTGACCTGTGGAGGGCAATAATACACTTAGCAGTGTCTACACTGCTGTATTTCAAATAGAGAAGAAGAAGAGAGCTAGTTCAAGATGAGCAGTAAAAAGTATACATTTTAAAAAATTTTTTAGAAAATGAGCGGTTTCTCTAGATAAGACCCTTATTCCTTATCTGGGATTGTGTAGAACGCAATGAAGCTGCACTGAACCTGTAATTTTGACCTTCAACCGTTTGGGCTCCATTGAAGTCCACTATATGGAGAAAAATCCTGGAATGTTTTCATCAAAAACCTAAATTTCTTTTCGACTGAAGAAAGAGGGACACGGACATCTTGGATGACATGGGGGTGGGTAAATTATCAGGAAAATTTAATTTGGAAGTGAACTAATCCTTTAATTTATGTAATATTTCATTTTCTTTCCATAAACTTTTAACAAAATGACCCTGTGATGGGGTTTTATGGACAACGTGTTTCTCTATATGATCTGCTGATTTTAAACTTTAAAAACTGGGGGAGGGGAGACATTGAAATTGAGTAAAAAGTGAGGGAGGGAGTGAGTGAGTGAGTGAATGAACCTAACAGTGTTGCCAAGTCTGCGGTTTTCCCGTGGAATTGGGTTACTTTTACACTGTTGCCGCGGGTTGTTTTTCATGTCCACGGGTTGAAGCGAGCCCAAATAACATGATATTTAGCCCTTGGAATGCACATTTTAACAAGGGAATCCTGACAAAAAAACTAGAACTTGATTTTTATCGGGGGACATTTTGATGTGTCCACAAATCTCCCATGTGCTCAAGTTTCTCACCTAGCATACATGCATTCAATCTGAAATATAATTTTCTTTGTATTAATAAAGTAAAATAATAATAAAAACGTCTCCGGTTACTAAGGTAACCTCGGTTCCCTGAGAGACGGGAACGAGACATGGCGTCAGAAGCTGACGCATTGGGGACTCCCTTCTCTCCTAATCCTTCCTGAAATCCTATTGCACAACGCCAGTGAAGTTGCAACTCTCACTGGCCAATGCCAGCCAAGACGGCGAAGGGGGGCGGTACCCGCCACTATATAATGCGCCGTCCTGGCGGCATAAGCTCAGAATCTTCCGACTGAACAAGAGTACAGCGGACCTGAGCGGTGAACACGGCAGTTTACGCCATGTCTTGTTCCCGTCTCTCAGGGAACCGAGGTTACCTTAGTAACCGGAGACGTTCCCTTTCGAGAACGGTCTCTCGACATGGCGTCAGAAGCTGACGCATTGGTGACTGTATAGAACATGCCGTGGAAACAGCGAAGAAGGGAAGCTCAGCCACTGCGGAGCTACTATGAATAGTAATAATAAAAAAATAATCCCCAAAGTACACACCTACGAAATGCTTATAACGTAGTTACCCTTGTAACATCGTATGCATTCAAGAATAATATATAGGCTACATACAGGGCAATGAAGCATGTGGGCGGCCAGGCCGGGCACAGCAATAAGAACATACAGTCAATGAGCAGCTGCTGCTGCTGGTGTCGGTATAACATGAGAGAATTCATCAGCGAGCCCGTGCTCATTGCGAGGACATAGACGAATTGCTGGCACTGTGTCCCATATTCCAGGCCGCTTATGGTGGCATAACGTACGCGGCAACATCGTGCATCATACAGCTCGCTCTGCCGATATGAAAGGGAGAGCACCACAGACTGGGTGTGGCGCTGGCTCCGCCCCAGATTCACTTATACGACCTAGTTGAAACCACCAGCCTCAGCTAGTGGGCGGGAACTGCAGGTAGAATACGAGTTGTACTCAACGCCAGGACTTGTGAGGCTAGAGAACACACGTCCAAATTGTAAAACCTGGCGAAGGTATTCTGCGACGACCAGCCCGCCGCCATACAAATGTCTTTGATGGTGACGCCTTTAGTCCATGCCCACAAGGATGCAATCGCCCTCGTTGAATGCGCTCTGACGCCAATAGGGCATTCCATTCCTTGGTTAGAATAGGCCAAAGTGATCGCATCAACCACCCAATGTGATAGCCGCTGCTTAGAGACGGGACGTCCTTTGGTACTGCCGCCGAAACACACAAACAGCTACTCAGAGAGCCTGAACTGAGCTGTGCGGTCAATGTAAACTCGCAAAGCTCGCACTGGGCATAACTCCTGATGAGGGGCGTTATCCGCTGACTCCTGGGTGAAAGCCGAAAGAGTTATCATTTGTGCTCTGAACGGCGTTGACAGCGATTTAGGCACGTAGCCCAACCTCGGTTTGAGCGTGACGTTACAATCATCTGGCCCAAACTGCAAGCAATCAGCGTTAATAGAAAGCGCTTGCAAATCTCCCACGCGTTTTACTGAAGCGAGGGCAAGTAGCAGCGCAGTTTTAAGTGAGAGCTCCTTTAAGCCGACTGACATGAGCGGCTCAAAAGGCGGCCGCGTCAACGCTTCGAGCACAAGAGCTAAATCCCATGACGGCACCGTGGGGGGGCGAGAGGGTCTTAGTTGTCTTGCACCCCTCAAAAATTTTACCACTCGATCGTGTCCGCCCACCGAGCGCCCATCGATAACGGCATGAAAAGCTGAAATAGCTGCCACATAGACTTTAAGAGTGGATGGCATACTGCCGCCGTCCAACCGCTGTTGTAAGAAATCTTAGAATACCTGAGACGGGACAGTTTCCCGGTTCGAGACCATTCAGTTCCCACTATTTCACAATTACTGCCCATTTAGAAGCGTACAGGCGCCTTGTAGAAGGGGCTCGCGCCTCTGTAATTGTGTCCATAACACGGCGGGACAGAACGCTCGGATCTACCGGCTCCCTTGAACTACCCACACATGAAGTTTCCACCATTCAGGGTTGGGGTGCCAAATTGACCCGCCCGCTTGCGACAGGAGGTCTCGTCTCAGTGGAATCATCCACGGGTGAGCCGTTACCAGTTCTAGCAGATCGGGAAACCACGGTCTGTTCGGCCAGTACGGGGCGATTAGAAGCACCGACGCTTTCTCCTCCCTGATCTTGTGCAGCACTTGTGACAAAATCTTCATCAGGGGAAATGCATAAAGGTGAGCATTCGGCCATGGCATCGTCAGTGCTTCCCCTCCCAGGGGAGACCGCGACAGAGAAAAGAACAGAGGACAATGCGTGTTCTCCTCCGTTGCGAATAAGTCCACTTCCGCCTTCCCGAATTGTTCCCAGATCAGTCTCACTGTCCCGGGGTTCAATCTCCATTCTCCTTGAGGGATCCCGTCCCTCGACAGCATGTCCGCGCCGCTATTCAGGTGGCTCGGAACATGCGCCGCTCGGATGGAGAGCAGATGGTGGTCGGCCCACAGTAGAAGCTGCGCAGCCTGCTCATAAAGGGCTTGCGAGTGCACTCCGCCCTGGCGATTTATGTACGATACCACCGAAACATTGTCCGTACGAACCAACATATGATGACCCCGGACTTGTGTGAGGAAGCTTCGAAGAGCCAGAAAGACCGCTCTCAATTCGAGGCGATTTATATGCCACGTCTTCTCCGACTCCGTCCAGTAGCCCGACGCCGGAACGCCATCGCAATGAGCTCCCCAGCCCGTCGTCGACGCGTCCGTCGTGACCACTTTCCGCCGCGTAACCACGCCCAGCTGGGCGCCGCGTTGGTACAGGTCGGGATTCCGCCATGGTGCGAGCGCGCTCATGCACCTGCGAGTGACCACAACGCGGGCATGGCCCGTTCTCCAAGCTCTCCTTGGTACCTGACTTTTCAGCCATAACTGGAGGGGGCGCATATAAAGCAGCCCGTGGTGGCATACCGTCGCGGCCACTGCCATCCGGCCCAAGAGCCTCTGATATTCCTTCAGCGCTACAGGATGGCCCAGACTGAAAGCACTCAGGGCGGACATCAAATCGCGAACACGCTCCTGACCTAGACGCGCTCTCATCGCGACCGAGTCCAACTCCACCCCTAGATACGAGATTGACTGGCTGGGGCATAACATACTCTTTTGTGTATTTACGCATAGACCCAGGTTCTCCAAATGAAGCAGTAGAGTGCGTTTGTGGCTGTTGAGCACATCCTCTGAATGGGCTAAATCTAGCCAATCGTCCAAATAATTGAGTATGCGTATTCCACTTGCTCTCAGGGGGGAAAACGCTGCATCTACACATTTTGAAAACGTGCAAGGAGCCAGGGCTAATCCGAACGGCAGAACTGTGAACTGATATGCCGTGCCGTCGAACGCAAATCTCAGAAAGCGCCTGTGATGAGGGGCGATCTGAATATGAAAATATGCGTCTTTCAGGTCCACTGAAATAAACCAATCTTCGGGCCGAATCTGCGCGAGGATCTGTTTCAGTGTCGTCATTTTGAAAGGGCGCTTGAATAAAGCCCGGTTGATGGGTCTCAGGTCCAATATCGGACAGAGGCCACCGCCTTTCTTTGGAACGACAAAATAGCGGCTGTAGAACCCGCTCTCTCGCTCGCTTGGCGGGACCACTTCTATCGCACGCTTTGCGAGGAGATTGAGAACTTCTTGCCTCAGCACTGACTCGTTGTGAGCCGACACTGTCGACATAACCACACCATTGAAACGGGGCGGTCTGCGCCGAAACTGTAAGTGTAGCCGTTCTCTATTAAGTTCCGCACCCAATCCAAAATACCTGGAACAGCCCGCCAAGCGCTCGCAAATTGGCACAGAGGACGGGGCGCCCCGCCCTCTGTATTCTGGACAACGCCGCTGTAAACTGGGGTAGTGCGCTGACAGCTCTCTTGACGAATGGGCGCTTTGAGAGTCGGCGAATCGTGTACGTGAGAATTGACATGGGTGCTCCGCTGCGGCGGAGGACCTACATTCAACAACAGAGCGCGAGCATCACCGATTACACGGGGGAGCTGCGAGCCCGATTGTATCTGCAGCAACTCGCCTGAGCATAGAGTGCGAGAAGCTGCCGTTGCTAGAGGAGGAGAAAAAAGCTCTTTTTGTGAGGTTGTAACAGCCTTTATTACATTTTGACCATGAACAACAGAAACATTCTCGTAGTCGCCTGCAACCGCCAAGGGGACTTCCTGAGAACACCTCGGACGCTTCGCAGCGGGTTCGCCGCTCAGCGCCCTCCTCCTCTGCACTCTCCCGTCAGGAACGAGGCTTCTGCTCCGACGAACTAGGAGCAGTCCCGGGGTGGCCGCCTTTCTTAAAGCCGTGACGCCACTTCAGCGCTCTCTGCCAGGGTGTTTTGGTGCGTGCAGCAGGCTCCGGGTCCGGCGCCGAAGGGGCGGGAGCAGAGGTAGCTCGCTTCGGCAGCCTGTTTGAAGCAGTAGAAGATCTGCTGCGTGCTGGAGGCGGCGCGGGCGCCCGGCGTGAGAGGAAATGACTCATCGCCCTGGAACGCTTTTGCGCTTCAGAGAAGCGCTCTGCAATCGCTTCCATGGCGTCCCCAAAGAGGCCGGAGGGAGATAAAGTAGCGTTGAGCAGCGCCTTCCTGTCTGCATCCTTTAATTCTGTAAGAGTCAGCCACAAATGACGGTGGAGCACAACCATGAAGCCCATACTTCGTCCGATCGCCTGGGCCGTTTTCTTCATTGCCTTCAGGGCAAAATCAGTCGCAGCGCGCAGATCCTTAAACGCCTCGGGGTCCGCCTCACCCTCGTCCAGGGTTTTCAGGAGCTGAGCCTGGAAAACCTGAAGCACCGCCATCGTGTGAAGTGCTGAAACTGCTTCACCTGAGGCGCCGTACGCCTTTTCAGCAATATGCGCGGTCATACGGCAGGGTCTTGACGGCAACATAGCGCCTGCTTTCAGGGAAGCTGACGAGGGGCAGAGGTGCGCCGCGATAGATTCCTCGACTGGCGGAATGCACGTATAACCACGGGCTTCAGCGCCAGCAACTTTGGTGAATATCTCCGAGCCGCTGGCGTGGGCGCAAGCCGAGTGGGGCGCGGCCCAGGTCCTAGCGACCTCCTCTTGCAGGTCTGGAAAGAAAGGGGCTCGCTTCCTTGGAGCGGCGGCTCGGCGGCCCAAGTGAAGGAACCAAGAATCCAGTTTGCTCATCGCTGGCTCGTCGGGGGAATCCCATTCCAGACCGAGATCGCTCACGGCCCTAGTAAGAATCCTGACGAGCTCGTCTTGAAACGCCACCTGCCCCTCTGGCTCAGAGCGCTCCTCCAGGAGGTGGTCTGCCCAGTCCTTCTCGGACGCCGTTAGGGACATGGCCTCGTCGGGATTGTCATCCCTCGCCACGCCGAACAAAACCATCTCCGACGCGCGGGGGGTGGGTCGAAGACTCTCTTCGATGAAGTAAACAGGAGGGCGGGGTGGTGAATCACACCTCATTCCCCCGTCATCGCCCCTATGCGGCTGTCCCACCAGCGACTCATCGGCGGCAGTGGGACATTGCCTAGGACATTCACCAAGGGCGATGCTCCTCCGAGTCCTCAGCACCCGCACTGGGAGATCCTCGCAGTGCGGGCAGCCCGACCCGGCGAGTTCTGCTTTTGCATGGGCGAGTCCCAGGCACAGAATGCAGCTACTCATGGGTGTCCGGAGCCTCAATGGGCCCCGAACACAGCGTGCAAACGTTAGACATGCTGGAACGCCAAGAGGGTAATCCGTCTACTCGCGTCTTCTCCACAGCTGTCTCGTAGTCTAAATCGTAATCCGTTGATCGTGAAAAGGAAGATTCTGAGCTTATGCCGCCAGGACGGTGCATTATATAGTGGCAGGTACCGCCCCCCTTCGCCGTCTTGGCTGGCATTGGCCAGTGAGAGTTGCAACTTCACTGGCGTTGTGCAATAGGATTTCAGGAAGGATTAGGAGAGAAGGGAGTCCCCAATGCGTCAGCTTCTGACGCCATGTCGAGAGACCGTTCTCGAAAGGGAACTGGCTATACAAGCATAAACAAAACACGACGCCTCCGTCGACTGTGTTAGTGTGTTTAGTTAAATTGCTGAAAATAACGAGTGTTTTGTCACTTTAATATTACTTTGGTCACGATAACAGATACCAAACACGAGAGACGATAGAACGTTGCTGGTTTCCAAGCTGTAAATCATCGCATTTTCGAGAGTCGTGTTCCGTACACACATGTAGCCTAACGATAATTTAGTGGATTCACTCCCGCATTTAAATGCAGTTGTCACTCCTAAAACTTACAGTGTGTACGTGGCCACTTTCTCTTCTCTCTTAATTTCTCTCAAGGGTCAGATAATGATAACTGACAAAAACTGGAAGGTACATAATCATATCTTCACATAATTATAGAGGCAATTATAGATAGCCATTGCATGTTACCTACTTAATTTAAAATACAAAAAAAAAAATCAAAATTTGTATCTGTTAACACTGGTTAATACTCACCTAACATGAATAAACATTTTTATTAACTCATATTAACAAAGGTTAATAAACATAAAAAATATATTGCTCATTGTTTGCTCATTGTTAGCTAATGTAATGTTAACAAAATAGACCTTATTGTAAAATGTTACCAAACATTTTAATTGAAAATATACATGACTTTAAGAATGTCTTAGTATTTGGTTTGTCCCCCTTTTGCTTTATTGGCAGCAGCAGCACTAGAGCTGCATTAACATTGTATAAAACATGAAGATTATGTGATCCAGCATGTTTTGAAATGATCAGGGTTAGAAATTAACTTATTTAATTGCCTAGATGTTATGAAGAAGGAGTTTTGCTTCGTTTCTCCTTGATCTCTTATCCTGTTTTTAAGTTCATCTTTACTGTTTTTAATCTGTTGTACGTACACCTCTAAGGAGTATCTTGTTTTTATATACATCAAATCCTTTAAGGCTTACAGTACACATGAAAATACTGTACCATCTTTAAGACTATACTGTACTTCTTGAAACTGTTCTACTACGCGTAATGACAGAGAAAGAAGAACAAAAGAAGTGGCATTCCCAAAAAAAGAACGAGAATGAAACCGAAACGAAAGCAAACATATAAGATAAAAGCTCTGGTGCATCACCATCTCAAATCATTAAGGACGACTGAACAATCAAGTACTGATATTCAAACACAGGTAAGAGCCGATATAATTTTAATTCTCTTATTACCAAAAGAGAAACTACACATCAGGAGATTTATTTTAACAGTTAAAACGATACGCAATTTATATTGTTATTCATTTAAATAAGACATTTTAATGCAATTGATATTGATCGAACCTGGTTAATTATCGATATTGGCTAAGCAACTAGTAGTAAACGCGTTTGACAACATCACTACACGATGCAAAATATTTTTTTGTGTTATTATTAAAATATTACATATAAGGTTTGTTGTTTAGCCCATGTGATTCAAAGTGCCTAATATCCAGTAGTCAGACAATATGCCACATGCCGGGCTACTGAGGTCGATTTCTGACGTGATATATGATCAATAATATCACGGAAAAAGATGGCGAATTAAACTGTGATAAACCCGTATTGTGCCTCATAAAACATCACCGTAGCCTATCTATTTAATATATCACTACTTTGAATGATCTGACAGTTTCGCTCTCCCTTCTCTGCAGATGTTTCGGCGGTGTCTGACTCCTTTTTGCATCCTCATTCTGCTGTGTATGGTGTCTACACATAACTCTGCTCCTCTTGGCTACAGAGGAGCGCTGTCCTTCAGCAATTCACTGCGCCTCACGCGCACTGTTCGCTCCCGCGTCCAACAACTCATGTCCCAATACGTAAGAAAACTTATTCATGTCTTCTGTCCAGTAAGCAAACCAAATTAACGCCAACATTCCGATTTGTACTGTTGCATTATTTTATTATTTTATACTGTTTTATTATTATTATTATTATTATTATGATTTTTCAGTTTGTATCTAAAATTCTAAATTTCTTGACAGAAACAGCAGGTGTTTGGTGGCGAGCTCTTTGAATACAGAGACCTGAAGCTGAGCACACTACCTGCAGTTACTGTCAGTTATCAGACCTGGCTACACATGCAGGTGTGCACACATATCTTTGTCACGTATTTAAGTTGTTTTACTGCATGAGGGTATGTTTTAACAGCATTTGTTTGGTTCAGGACGCTGAGCGTTTGCGTTTGGCCTCTCACTTCCTCCAAACCTTCTGGACTCACCTGGAACGTCAACGGCAGCAGTTTGAGAGAGAACGAGATGCAACGAAAGAAAGAAGAGAGCAGAGAAGAGACAAACAAGGAAGGCCACAGCCCACCTTGAGCCAAAGTCTTGTGGGTCTGCAAATCGATCTGCGGGACCTAATGAAAAACAAATCAAGAGCATTAAGGCTGATACCTGTGTGCAAACAGGTGGTGAAGTCATTGACAGTCGTCACACGACATATAGGTTCTTTAATTACAGTAATTCTGCAGCTCAAAGATGCTGTACGGTTTATGGCAGCACTGCTCCACTATGTCTCTCCTTCTTATCAGCTCAGCATGATCTTTAAATGCAAAGTCAGCCACTTCAGTTTCCTGGGCAGATTTAGGAGGAAGGAAACCAGGGAAAAATACAATAATAGAGAAAATCCTGACATTAGTCTAGTTTAATATTTAATATTCTTATTTTGAAGTTAATTATTTGTATTCATTGACACTGGGGTTAAAATCATCTTGAATTGCCACCAAAATACGCCTTGATCAGATACTGTGAAGCCTGTTTTACACAATTAAATGGTTAGTTCACCCGAAAATTCTGTCATTAATTACTTGCGCTAATGTCGTTCCAAACCTGTAAGACTTTAGTTCATCTTTGAAATCAAAATCTTTTTGATGAAATCTGAGAGCTTCCTGTCCCTCCAGCCTACGCAACTGTAACTCTGATGCTTCAAAAAGTTCATAAAGAGATCGGAAAACTAAGCCATAAGAATCAAGTGCCAAATCAATCCAAATTTTCAATCGCTTTATCCCCGCTAGAAATTTTACGTTCCCAGAACATTCTCAGAACGTCCCCACTTGTGTTAAGGACGTTGCCTAGTAACGTTCCCAGTACGATGTGGAGTTCTTTTAAGGTTTAGGGGATGTTATTTGGTGGACCTTCACAGAACATTCAGATGTTCTCTGAATGTTTAGGGAACCATACTTTATTTGGAAATGTTCTCAGAACGTCCCTACTGCCCTTGTCAAAAAATGAATTGAAAATTAGAGCTAAATTGACTAATAAAATTGGCTGCTCAAACAAAAACTAATTTTTCTTAAATGTCTTACAAAAGACAAAAAAACTAAAACAACAACAGCATACATGAGCTAATGTAACTGCTGTATCACTGCATAAGCAACTACACAGTTACTGCAGCCTTTAAATAAAGCAACATGCAGCAGAGCATCAGTGTTTCTGGATCATCACAGACTGAAGCACAGGCTCTACTCTCCAGCACAATGGTAACCTCTCAAAAGTCAGATAACATAAACAACATTAAAGACAGATCTCTGCCTCTTCACTTATTACAAACCATTCTGAATTTGTTTCTTTCATTCAAACTTCTTAATGAGGTGTTGATGTTTTATCAAAATGTATAGATGTCACCGTTATGGATGTAAGCACCTGCTTTAGTTGGGCTCCTGATCCTTGATGTATTGAGTTTTGAATTTTTTCTCCAATTGTTGTAACTGTTGTTTCTAAAGCATTTGTTACAAAAAAACAACAAAAAAAAATGTGAGGAAAAAAAAAGGTCTGATTAAATGGATTTGGTTGCTCATTGTATGATGATTTTATTGTATTTTCTTTCATGTTGTAGTTTTATGACACTGTATGACATCCTGTCCTGCTTTGATATTTTGAAAGTTTTTATAATTGTGCAGAAATTATTCACACAGACATCAAGATTCTGCGTATGATCCTCAACAATGGTGACAAAATTTTCAGATCAGCTCTGAGCATCACAAAACAAGCTACCAAAGTCCCAAAAAAGATTTTTGTTTAGTGTCACCATTGTTGAGGATTGTTAAGACCCTCTATTAATGTCTTTTAAAGTATGTAAAAGAGTATGTAACATGTTAGTGTTAAAGTTAAATAAAAAATAATAAATAAACGGGATCAGTTACTGATATCTTGTGTGATGATATGAATCAGGCAGAGACAGAATAGAATGAAAGCTTCTTTTTTTTTAATATCTCACTGAGGAAAAACATACACCCGATGGTTTATACAAAACAGTGAATCCAGAAATAAATATTTACAAAGTTATATACGAATAATAAACAAACACGGAACACATGAGTAAGGGACAAAGAGCGGCGCTAAATCAAAGAAATCAACAAAACAAAACATATGCTAACTTATATGGAGGACCAAACCTGCAGAAATTAAAAATGAATAAATAAATGAATATATAAATTAATAAACAGATAAATAATGTGATAATAGGAAAATAAATTAATGAATAAACAACATGATAAAATAAATATTATTCATTTTTAATAAAATTAATTTCCCCCCCCTTAATTTATTATTTTCTGCTTTTATGTTTTAATTATTTCTAATTTTATTTATTTATTATTTTATTTATTTTTTCCATTTATTTTATATTTACTTATTTTATGCATTCATTTATTTTTATATTTATTTATTCCAATATGTATTTATTTCCAGATTTTTTTATTGTAACATTTATTTATTTCAACTTTTTAAATTTATCTTCATATTTATTTTTACATTTCTTTGTCATGTATGATAATTAGGTGGGTTGGTCTTGCTTACCATTGGTTCATCATTGATTGAAGCGCTTGCTCGATTACTCTGGCTGTGTAGTGACAGGTTGTAGCTCTCGCGCGTTATTTTCACGACAACAAGGGTGACACCATTGCGTTCGTTTAGTTATCTTACTTCTGGTTGAGAGGGACCTAATGCTAGTCTCTAGCCGTAATCCTATAACTGTAACGGTAGATTATATTAAGCGGTCGGAGTGGTGCGCTGCACTTTACAATTCAACACCCACCGCCTTAAGACGAGGAGGTGAAATGTCTCGGCTACGATGTTCCCATAAAGAAGTCACGCCAGATGCTGAACAGGTTGTCAGATTCAGGTAAGCTAACTTAGCTAGCCATGTGCTTGTTAACCTAACGATAGATTTGTGAAGTCCGTTCTATGAATTTGAGATCAGTAATATTCACAAAACACAATGAATCTTGCACTATTACCATTGTCACCTGTATATTTCATATTTACGATAGTACATTTACTGTAGTACTATGGTACAATAGTCTTACAGTAGCTTACATTATTCCTGTAAATTACAGAGATTGCAGATGATAGCAGGCAATCTAGCAACATCTCTCATATTGATATTGATGTACGTATCAACACTAGAGTTAGAGATTGTGTATATACTGTCTCGTTTTTAATGCATCTGTCTCTCACACTGTTCTGTTCAAGTAGTGGCATTGTATATTCATTCTCATGATGTATTATTACTAATGTAAAAATGTGTTTGGTTATACTATTTCCACAGATGCATCGATGAGCGTCAGTGATGTAGACAACAGTGAAGATGCTCACATCCACATGCCCTGAACTGTGATGCAGAAACACAATAGGAGGATCCATCTGTCTCTGACCACAACTACACATCCAAATCGCATCTCAACCTGAAGCCACCTACATCTGATATGAGAATGCAATGCGTTGAGCCGGCGCCATTGTACACAACTCTGCTGAGAAACAACCATCTTTGTCAGCACACAGGGTTGACATCGGATGCGTTTCATTCAGTCGCCGAGCACCTTACCAATACATGCACCTACAGCTTCCAGCTACACACTTGGGATCAGCTCCTGATTACTGGTGAAGCTGTGTCTTAATTTATTGCAGGGTGATCTTGCTTAAAGGTTTGGTGTTTCAAATCCTGGTGTTGTGATAAATTCATAACTGCAAATTCAGAGTTCCTGGAATACCTTTGTCCAGGCGCTGAAGTAAATGCAGACAGAGGCTTCACCATTACCGATTTCCACTATGAAAGGAAGGTGAAACTCGTCATTCCAGCATCATTCACCAAGAGAGACTCCGAAGAAATCACCATCGCCAAGTGGTCATATGACTGAAAAACTTCAAAATCCTTTCTTAAAACAGTTCCAATTAAACTCACCCCTAAAATTTATCATTTAGAGAATTTGTCCTGTGTAACCTAAGCAACATAATTTCTGATGTAGAGGAGGAATAAGTGTTGATTTGTAGGTGTGTTCCACTTCTATCTGTGCTGTAGTTTTGATTTAACTAATCAGTGTAAATAGTGTATGTAGTTATTTTTTATAAACCTTTACTATGTTACTTATCTGTAAAGTTATTTCTATAAACCTTTACAATATGATAATGTTATCTTTTGTGAAGTTTTGTTATAATCTTTACAATGTGGCCAGATGTTAGCTGTCAGTAATTTCTTATAAAACCATATAATGTAAGCTCTGTAGATTCCCCTTAAAACTGGAAGGAATGAAGTCTACTGATTTAAATGGAATAAGTCATGTCAAGTTTGCAAATAAATTCCATCTTGGTTTATTGCATATGAAAATTAAATGGTGAAACATTACATGAAGGTCAGTAAAAGTTCTCTAGCTTCCTGATAACAACAAACACTCTTACAACTGATTTTATACAACTTGTATTAAATGATAAATTTTCTAAAACAAATCACAAAGTTATCTCTTGTTTTACAAAGCTGATTTAAAATAATTCCAGTCTTCTTCACCTACACCCTTTACATGCTGCTCCATCAACTCCTGACAGTCCCATGGTCTGGCCACTTCTTCATATCGTCTACCCACGTTAACAATGTCAATATGAGACCATCTGATCGTCGTATAAAGTTTTCTCCGTGCTCCCAAATTTAAAACATTTACCGTTACTGCATTAACGTTATTTGTCATTTTGCTAAAGTTATAGCTATTAATAATCTAACCAATCGTCCACTGAGTGTCTGACTCTAGGCGTCATCACCCTAGCGTCTGACGTCGACGGTTCTAGACTCGATGACGATGATGCTGTGGGGGATCACATAAGTAGCTTCAGCTTTGTGTTTTTATTTCTGGAAAATAGTTTACATATTGCGGCATAACGCGAATAACAGTAGGTGAAAATAAATAACTTACAACTCTACGGCTGCCGCCATTTTCGTTGCAAACTCCGATCTCTATCGTTTAGCTGGCCTGACGATTCTGTGCGTGAGCTCTTAACCAATGATGCACTGAAGCTACAGAAGGACCGCCTTCCTCATTTCCATGTTACACAAGGAAAAGTAAAAATAAATGAATCAATAAATAAATAAATCAAAAAAATAAATACATGTGGGAATAAATAAATCTAAAAATAAATGAATGCATACATACATAAATAAATCTAAAAATAAATGTAAAAATAATATATAAATATAAAAATAAATTTAAAAAAGTTTTAAAAATGTAAAAATGTATAAACGCAGAAAATAATAAATTAAGGGGGAAACATTTAAAAAATTAATTTTATTAAAAATGAATTATTTATTTTATTGTCATTTATTCATTAATTTATTTTCCTATTATCACATTTATTTACCTATTTATCTATTTATTCATCTATATATTTATTTATTCATTCATTTATTTATTCATTTTTAATTTCTGCAGGTTTGGTTAAAACTAACAAAGAAACAGCACAAAATTACGGAAGCCCTAAACGGCCATGGATTACTTTTTTTTTCTATCTTGTTTTCTCGTGATCACGACTTATTTTCTCGTGATCTCGAGATAACAAAAGTTGTTTTCTCGTGATCACGACTTAATCTCTGCTCTACATTACACAAATGTGCCAACAGGTGGCAGTATATTACCAAATATAACTGGTGATGCGCTGTAAATATCCACTTTACTGTATTAGTTCATATTGGCTCAGATTGTACGAGTTTCGGACAGAGATAGTTTTCCTGATCGCTTTATTTTGTGCAGTATTGTGTGCCTTAAGCGATTAACTCTACTGTTAAATGACTGATTATAATTCTTTTGCATTAAAGTGTATCTGTTATCGTTCTGACTAGTTGCATGACTCACCACAGTTTCACGACCGCAATAGTTCGGTGTGATACTAAACTTATTGTTTATTAAAACTAATTTTGATATTAGTATTCTGTTTGAACTTCATTGTGTATCTTTAAGACGCTATTTTAATCATTGCAGTTTCAGTGTTCGTTTACCTAAATATGTCACAATGTATATTGATAAGAAATGTGATTTATAGCCTATGTCATTTAATTCAGTGATAGTGTGTAACCTATTGTATTTTCTACATTTCTTTGTAGAAAACATACACATTAACACGCTTCTCAAACAGGAAATCTGGAGTATTGCACCCCTTTTTAATGGAAGATAGGAGGAAGACAGTTTAAAGCAAATATCGTCACAGCCTATCCTACATGACGAATAAAAATAACATACACATTATGTAATATATATATATATTACATAATGTGTATGTTATTTTTATTCGTCGTGTGTGTGTGTGTATATATATATATATATATATATATATATATATATATATATATATATATATATATATATATTAAATGAATATGGAAAATAAAGTTGGTTTAATCTAAAAGGTTTTAGAATTATAGAATAATCTGGCATCTTTCTGAAGGCACTCTGCCTGCGCTTGAGATGCTCTGTTGAATATTAGCTATGATAATTACACAAACAATATGTTAAGCGTACATTTATTGAACAGTGATTAAATAGCCTATATGTATTTATTTATTGTAAACTTTATTATTAAGTGAAGTAAACATTTAGCTGAAATATCCACAAGATATAGTAAGAGCGCATGATTTATCCGTCGATCAGATGCGCGTCAAAGTTGTGTTCGTTACTATAGCAACAGTAGAATCCGGTACAGTGTTTCAGAATCAATTATTGTAAAAATAACTTTTAATAAGTCGTGATCACGAGAAAACAACTTTTGTTATCTCGAGATCACGAGAAAATTAAATCGTGATCACGAGAAAACAACTTTTGTTATCTCGAGATCACGAGAAAATAAGTCGTGATCACGAGAAAACAAGATAGAAAAAAAAATTGTAATCCATGGCCGTTTAGGGCTTCCGTACAAAATAAAACAAATCGACAACTAAGCTACACTAACTAACAAACATAAATACAAGGGGTAGCATCCGCTCCTTACCTGAGGCCCGTTTCAATAAAGAGGTTCAACCAACTCTGAGTTGAAACTTGAACTCTGAGTTGACTTACCCTGAGATGGGAAATATTGTATATTTTTAGGAGATTATAAGGGCGCATGCAGGGAAGGATGACACACACACACACACAGACAGACACAGACACACACACACACACACACACACACACACACACACACACACACACACACACACACACTTAACGTGACCGCTTCCTTAAATATTGAGAGGTAAAGGTGCGTTCACGCGGCCTCGTACTACGGTAATTCCTGTAGTTACGAGATTCTAGCTTGTAAACAGCAGTCACGTCCTCGTAGAACTCGTAATTACAACTTGTAAGCTGGGAGTTTTCTGAAAGCTCCCAGATGTACCACGTGGCCGCGCTGTACCACCTGACCGCTGTAGATTCATTTAGACGTCGATAGTGCTGCCATGGTAACGCATGATTCCCAGTCCAAGGACCAAAAGGACGTGAACAGCTCCGAATATAACGTCACGTGTTGTCATTTAAAGATTCCGGTAAATACGAGGTGGAGTCATAGACAGTAAAAGAAATGGACACAGCGACCCCATTGGAACTCAATTGAGTCAAGTGAAGCCCATTTTTAGCGAATTTTAGCACTTCCGCTTCTGACGCGCAGACTCACACTAAGCTTGATGACGTCCGCAACCTGTCTGACAGATGTAAATCTTCTAGTAGCTGTGCGTGAAAACTGCCATCGTTAATCTTGCAGAGACGGCGAGCTTGAGCGGGGAGTTCTTTGGCGTGAGTGAGCAGGAGTAAGTTTTCTGATTAATTAGTTTGTATAGTATTTTAAAATATAACGCCAGTACGCCATATTAAGATAATCTCCCCGATTGCCTGCGAGTTTCTCCTCCTGTCTGTACGGTAATTTCGCTACTGTGCGACAGAGAGTCGAGTGGTTATGACGCAATCGTTAGCTTATTTTTACAAAAACTGTTTCTACGGGGCCATAATGTAACATAGAAGGTAATGGAGCCCTTTATACATTGTTGTGTATCTTTGGAAATAAATAATGGACAAATGGAGTCTTTAAACGCCTCAGATGTAAAGTTATTCACTGTCAAAGTGACGCCAAAATGAATGGGAGTCAATGGGGATGCTAGCGAAAGTTAAGTTCTGCTACAAGATGGCGGCACCCGGCCGACTTCAACTTCCGGTCGACTTCCTTGGGCACTGGGTGGAGTGAACGCAGCATAACACCGGAACATTTCCGGAAACACGTGTAACAACGTGCATTATGGGAAATGTAGTTAAAAAACAGCGTTAACAAAATACACAACATTTCCTCCCCTCTTACTCTTTGAGGTATAACACAAAGATTACAAATTAAACTGTGCCAACTGAAGTCATGGATTTATAAAATTCAGTTTCTCTTTTCAACATATCTATAAACATAGACACCCCTTTTTTTTCTTTTTAACTCAGAACATTGAGTCTTTCATGTTGAATTCTTATATAAAATAACATAACTATTTCCCTGGGAATGAGGGTAGACTACCTCAGACCCTAGCTTACCCTTAGGGGATTATTCTGCCCCCAAGCAATAAGGGTAGCCCCTAACTAAGTGTAATCCAACAAACGCTGAGGCGGACGCCGCTCCCTTACTGGATACCGGCGACCTAATTGAGTTTCCATTTTCTGTCAGAACAACCAGTGACGATGGTTCCTTAACAAATGGACAATTTGAGGTCATGATAGGCTCAGTGAGACTGCTGAAGTTGGTGAAGTGTCATCTATTTGCTCGGTGACATCAGTGAATTCAGGAAGATCTGTGACTGTGCTGGCTCCACCCAGCAGTTGATCAGTGTGTCTCCTCCAGGAAAGATTGTCAGCAGTCTTGACCTTATACGACACTGGGTCCGTCTGGACCTCCAGAGTAGCCGGAACCCATTTTGGACCACTGTCATAGTTCTGGGCCAGCACTGGTGAGCCTGTTGAAAAGGTTCTGTCCTCGGCTCGCAGGTTCCTTCGCTGTACCTGACTCTTTTGTTGCTGCAAGACAGTTTCTTTGAGTGTTGCTGGTTTTGTTCTGAGCTCTCTGTTGAATGACAATTACGTTGGCGACACTGCAGTCGCGTGCGGAGTACTGCGATAGCACAGCAAGAAGCTATGAAGGCACTGATGAAATGTCATTTCAATGTAATTTCATTTTCTTTCCATAAACTTTTAACAAAATGACCCTGTGACGGGGTGGTATGGACAAAGTATTTTTATCGGCGGACATTTTGGGATGAATTTACCACCCCGTCACATACCACCCCTTCACAAAAACGTGACGGGGTGGTAAATTTCATCCCAAAATGTACCCTGATAAAAATAAAGTTCTAGGGGATAAACTTTTTTTTTGGACAGGATTCCCTTGGTAAAATGTGCATTCCAAGGGCTGTCATGTTATTTGGGCTCGCTTCAAACGTGGTGCAAATCTCTCATGTGCTCAAGTTTCTCACCTAGCATACATGCATTCAATCTGAAATATAATTTTCTTTGTATTAATAAAGTAAAAAAAAAAAAAAAAAAAAAACAGTTTTCCCTTTCTATTTTGCGTGACAGGGTGGTAGGTTTAAGCTCGACGGGCCCTGCCTAACATGAAAAGCAACAAACAAACAATGTAAAACATTTTTACATAGTTGCCTGCTTTTGTTCTTGGTGGCTCTAAAGCTCAAATGTCACTTCGGCTTTGTGATGTCATTTAAAGGAACAGTGCATTATTTATAGATAAAACAAGTTACTGTGACGGGGTGGTAAGTCAAACTTAGGGACGCACACAAATCATAAAATATTTACAAAAAAAAATAAGGTTTACTGTGAATAAATATATCTTGTGTAAATAGGGACACACATATAATACTGATAATAGTATGTTTGAAAAAAAATATACAACTTATTTGGTAATATTTTAGATGCAAATGTCATGTTAGTTAACACGGACATGTGAAATTGGCTATGTAATAATGAAAAAATTATTAAAAATAGTATGCTAACGCCTCTGATGTATAATGTTTCCTCTTTATGTGTTTTTGATGTTAGTTTTTTTATTTATTTATTTTTCCTTTCTCTTATTTTGTTTGTGGAACTTTACATGAAGATTTTATATAATTTCATTCCTGTAGAGGCTCTGTCTGTTTTGTCTTTGTATCTGTTCATTGTTGGATGCATTATATTAATAATAATAATAATAATAAAAAAGAACAACTCAATACAATATTATATTAAAGTACAAAGTGATATGTCGGTATTTATAATAAATATTTAGATTGTAAAAGAAAACACATGCTATAACTGAAGAGGGAAATATTGTTCTTGTCTATGGTCATTTATATTATATACATTTATTTTTATAGAAAAGTATATGTTTTAAGTTTATTTTGTTTATTAGTTTTAGTGACCTCCATTATTTATTTTTATGAATTGTTTCATCTGTTTATTAGAATAATTGTTTACTTTCCTAGTAATTTATTTGCATTTAAAATCGCATTTGCTGTCTACAAAAAACAAACAAACAATAATAAGGAAAAACAAACAAGAAAAAAAAGCATGTCTAATTTGAGAAAGGTAAAATTTATATGGAATTCTTATTATTTATGTTTAGTAGCCACCATTTTATATATATATATATATATATATATATATATATATATATATATATATATATATATATATATATATATATATATATATATATATATATATATCCTCCTGAGACCCAGAATTTTTTTTTAATTTAGTATTTTTTTTCACGTCATTATATTTAGAGCATAAGAAACATATGGGAAAAATTTTTTTCTTATTATTTATGTTTAGTAGCCACCATTTTATATATATATATATATATATATATATATATATATATATATATATATATATATATATATATATATATATATATATATATATATCCTCCTGAGACCCAGAATTTTTTTTAAATTTAGTATTTTTTTTCACGTCATTATATTTAGAGCATAAGAAACATATGGGAAAATTTTTTTGAAAAAAGTTGTTTAAAAAATAAAATGGCATTAAATGACATGTATAGGCATAAACAATGGGATTTTTTTAAATCACCAATCAATTTTTAGGCTTCAGGATTGTTTTAACCAAACTTTGTATAAAGATGATTCTCGACTAGGGTTAGGGTTGAAAGATATAATGGAATGAATTGATATACCATTTTACTTAATGCAGGTAGGTAAAATAGCCATACATGGGTTTTCCTATTCAATACAATGCATCTATACACTGTATCTAATTTGCATATTAATGTGTTCTTGGAGCAACATGTGATGAAAAAATAAGTGTAATAATGGGAGTAATAATTGGCAACATTTTCATAATAATATCTAATAATTAATAGGAATATGTATAATTTGATGCATTTCTTTCCCTATTCACTTCTCCTAAAATGCCTGATAAACATGATTTAAGTCCTATGTGTTGATAAAAATGGTTATTTGTTTTGTCATTTCTGGCCTTAGATAATTGTGACCAATCAAAACAACATTTAAAGAAGATAAAGCAGAGTGTCTTACACAACCGGAAGTTACGTGGAAACGCGAACCGGATGACATGGGTTTGGTTGTTGCTTCTAGAACACACAAATCTCACAAGAGGATTTCCATATTCGCCCAGTTTTTATAGCTTTTCTGTTTAATGTCATTTAATGACAATTTAGGGAAACTGATACGGTATCACTGAGCAAAAACAAAACGAAACTCTTTTTTATTATCAATTGGTCAAGCTCTCCGTTGTTAAGGGGTTTAAATGTGTAACAGCTGATCAAGATATGTCGAACAGAAGCTGAAGGCTTTAATCGAGGGTTTCCTCTTTTAGTTTGTTTCGCCTTTCTCTAATATTCGTTTGATTTTAACAGCGGGGTGGATTTCGGTTGACCTATAGATCGTAGT
Source organism: Chanodichthys erythropterus (assembly GCF_024489055.1). Taxonomy (NCBI): domain Eukaryota; kingdom Metazoa; phylum Chordata; class Actinopteri; order Cypriniformes; family Xenocyprididae; genus Chanodichthys; species Chanodichthys erythropterus. Next base: position 22,155,947 of record NC_090244.1, read on the forward strand.
TACGGGCAAAAGGCTGGCTTAGGTTAGTGTTTGTCGATTGGCGAGTGGTAGCTATTGCTATTAGCTAAAAAAGTGAGCCGTGGACAGTGAGGGACCATGGATTTCGACAACGTGCTGTCCATCGCCACCCAAAATCAAGGGCTCAGTAGCATACCGGTAAGTATCAGCAGAAATATATATATATATATATATATATATATATATATATATATATATATTAGTCTGTGAAGTAGATTCAAATATGTACAGTCTAGGCCTTTGGTAGGTCCAACTTTATAGTTTTATTAATTCAACTGTTTTAATGCTGTAACATGTCAAACTAACATGTTTTAGAGTAATATTAATACACATCTATTGAAATAAAAGCATTCTGTCATATGGATCCTTATGGCTCTCATGTGCACATGGCTATAGCTTTCAGTCATGTCTGTGTTTTATAGAAGCGGTATAGCTTAAAAACTGGTCCACCCAAGAAAGATGACAAAGTCAAAGGAGTTAATTCGGCTGCGGTGCAAGCCTTCTTGAAAAAACAGGCCATGGAGCAAAGGAAAAAAGGTAACGTACTTTTTTTCTTCATAATCCTTGTTTTGCTATATATAACACTTCTCTTTAAAGCCATAACCAGTTAAGTCATTGTTTACTTTCTCTCATGTCATTACAAACCCCATGGTCCACAAAATACTGCTCTTTCACATAAGATGAAAATGAATGGGGAAGGATGCTGTCAATATGATTAAAATTTCCTTAAAATACCATAAAAGTAGTCCATGCCAGTCCATTTAAACATCGTGGTAAGGCTGATCTCAACAACATAAATGTCACAGATTTCATTGTAAAACGACCAACTGCTTGTACACAGTTTTAAACCAGAAAGCTTGTTTAAATTATAAATGGTAATAAAGAAAACCAAGACCTCAAATCTGTTTTTAGCTTAAGGGAATTTCTTATAATACATTTACAGGTGCTGTTCTCATAAAAAAATGTGATTACTTACAACAACGATAATATATCTGATTTATATTACATGTATTATCAAAATAAATATTTTAGTCAAAATCATTTGGCTGCCCTCTGTCTGGTGGACACACTCTTCTAACACTTCTAACAACACACCTGAAAAGGTAGCCCACATGAAACTATATAATAAGCCCTTCAAAGAAGCTTATATCCATAAAGTCCTCACGTGCTTTGGACTATTTAGATCATGCAAATTTTTTTCGTATTTTTCAAATACATTTTTCTCCATAGAAATACGTCTTTCACTACTATAAAGTGGCGTTGCACAGACTCAGCTAATTGATTAAAGGGATAATTCACCCTGAAATGAGAATTTGATGTTTATCTGCTTACCCCCAGTGCATCCAAGATGTAGGTGACTTTGTTTCTTCAGTAGAACATAAATGATGATTTTTAACTCCAACTGTTGCCGTCTGTCAGCCGTGTAATGCATGTCAATGGGAACTTCATCTATAAGAGTCAACATGCACAGACAAATCCAAATTAAACCCTGTGGCTCGTGACGACACACTGATGTTCTAAGACATGAAACGATTGGTTTGTGCGAGAAACCAGTATTTATATAATTTTTACCTCTAAAACACCACTATGTCCAACTGTGTTCAGCATCCGGCTAGTGAGGTCAAAAAACGCGCTCTGACAACAAAAGTGATGTCCCACGCTTTGCTTCAATGAGTGCGAGACATCACTTCCGTTGTCAGAGCGTGTTCAGACCTCACTAACCGGATGCGCAGGGCAGTTGGACATAGTGGTGTTTTAGAGGTAAAAATGATATAAATACTGTTCGAAACCGATCGTTTCGTGTCTTAGGACATCGATGTGTCATCATGAGCCACAGGGTTTCAATTGGATCATCCTTATAATTGATTCACCTAACTTATCGCAATTGTTTTTGTTTGTTTACGATTTTAAACATTTTTTTTTTTTCCAGAATCGATATTTATTCAAATTAAATTGCTTTATTTTAATCCTTGCTAATAGGCGAGGTGGACAGAAGTTACCCACTTTTGTTCCAACATTGACCACCGTATATTTAAACTTCTGAAAACTGTACTGGTGGGATGTGTGGGAGAAGCACTGTATCCTTTAATAGCGATGTTTTACTTCATGAATATTATATAGTAATGAATGTACTGAAAAGCCCTCGCACTACTCATGTATCCTACGCTTTGCGGCAGATATCAATGCTGAGAGAGCGATTTATAAGACCGTGCTGCACAATCTCGAATCAGACACCTGTGTGATCATAAATTACAACAATTTGTCTCTCTATTAATCCTTTGACAAAATCAAATTGCAACATTCAAATCTGTGTTGGCTCTGCCGCTGATCCAGAGGAAACAGTTATTATTTCTACCTCATAGTATAATTTCCATGATAATAGTAAATAGTATGATAAATGTAGTTAAAATATAATCACTGATGTGTAAGGTAGTTAACACCTTAAATAGTTAACACCTTTTTAAAAATAACCACTGTATCGATTACATTGTTTTGTACTCGATGGTGACAAAATGACTGTTAAAAACTGTCATTGGATCATTTATTCAAGAGAATGTAGCACTGTATTGTATCATGCTTCTGAAATAAAACTTAGATGTGATAATTTTGTACATATGACTCATCTTATACATCATGTACAGTCTGTATTAAGACCTATTCGGACGGGATTAGTTTTACATGGGGAGATGGGGTAAAGTAATTATTACCAGAGCTTCTCTGAGATTTTAGTCCTGTCCGAATGTGCCATCTCAGTAATCATTACGGACAATGTCAGTAAAGATTAGAGGCGACTTTTACCTTCTGTAAAAAGGCCTGGAAAAATTACCTCAGGTAATACTAATACCGTTCGAATAGACCCGCTGTAAATATGTACGGTAAAATTCTGTCATTTCCTGTTTAAAAGTAGTTTTCTGCGCATTTTTCAAGCATGGAAGCACTTGAAGAAACATTCATTCGTGTTGCATAAATCGAGTTACCCCTCCCACTTCTGCTAGTTTTACTGAGATGTCTTGTTCCGTGCGAATTGGCCAAATAATATTACCGACGTCCTGAGGTAAAATTACTTTACTCCATCTCCCCATGTAAAACTAATCCTGTCCAAAAAGGGCTTAAGAGTATGATTCAACTTTTCCCCATGTCCTAGCGTTAAAAAAACAAAGCAAAATCACAATACATTGCAATATCGAATCTCAATACTTGTAGAACTTGCAATTCTTAAATAAATAGCAATACATGTCATATCACCACCCAAATATTGTGATGGTATCGAATCCCAGCCCTAAGCAATAGTCAACAAATTTCGTTACCCTGTGCCAGTATATCATGTGTCTCTAGCTCACAAGCTGTATGAACCACTTTTATAATGCTTAATATTTTTGTTTATATTTGAAATATTGACAGCATCCATCCACATTGTTTTCATTATAAAAGTTTACCTTCTGTGTTTCACAGAATAAAAAAGTCATAGGGCAAAGGTTTCAAATCCCACTGATGTTCTGCAGAGTGTATCTTCAACATGCTCCTACACACTTGCCAGGAAGTTTCTAGTATTCCTGAAGACCTTGGTTTGGTGGTTCAGGGATATTTAATTATGATTGGCACTAACTCTGCTGGATAGTGGCCCTCCAGGAGCAGGATAGGTAACCTGTCATAGGGATTTTTGTAAAGACGTGAAGGTCAGAAAATGGAACTCTTATGATGCATATTTTGATGTCACTTTGCTTCTCCTTTTTAGAAATACAGGATAAGAAAGCAAAAGAAGTTCTGTTAGCCAAAAGAGTGGAGCTGAAATCAGATAGGAAGGCACGAGCAATGGCTTCACGAACCAAGGACAATTTCAAAGGTTACAACGGCGTCCCTGTCATAGACCAGCCCAAAAAGAGGCATTCGAAGGGGGACAGATCAGAAGATCAGGAAATGTCAAACACATATGATGATGATGATGATAATTACGAGTATGAGGGTACAGATTCTGAATCTGAAGAACAAAGCAGGCCTGTTAAGCCTCAGCCTCATCCTCAGTCTCGGGCTGAGTTCTCCAACAAAGCTGACAACAAACCGAAAAAAGCCAGTGCTCCAGCTAGGCCCACACCACCATCAATGAACTTTGCAGAACTCTTGAAACTTGCGCAAAAGAAGCAATATGAACCTGTTGAAATAAAAGTAGTGAAGAAGACCGAAGAGAGACTTAGAACAGCAGAGGAGATTCGAGAACTCGAAATGGAGCGCAGGGTTAAGAAACAGGATAAAGAGAGGGACCCAAAACCAGACAAGTATTCAGGACAGAAAGACAGCAGATCTCAATTCAGCTCAAGTTCTCAGAAGAAGAATGTAGACAGAGAAGGCAAAAATGTGAAAATGCCCAAGCCACCAGTAGAAAAGCACCAGTCAAGTAGTACCAGCAAAAGGCCAAAGCTTCAAGCATCCAGTGAACGAACTCCAGGTTCTGCCAAACTACATGGAGACAGAAACAACTCCTCAGGCTCCTCAGGTGCCTTAAATGATAAAGCTACCATGAAGTATGGTGCTCCGTTAAATGCAAAACAAGCACCACCTAGACCCTCACAAGGCCAAAGGCCCACAACCTCAAGTGACCTTACCCCAAGGAAGGGGAATACCTCAATATCTCAAGGGAAATCAAGTATTTCGGGAAGTCGCACTGTAGCTGCTCCTGGTGCAGCTAGATCAGGTCCAGGACCACTCAAAAACTCTGTGCAGAGTAGACCTAACTCTGGGCAGAGTAGACCTAGTAGCTCTGATAGAGGTGGGCAACCTCAGAGACCAGCAAAACCAGGACATTTATCACGACCTGGGAGCAATGCTCCACCTCGGCCTGGTAGCAACGGACTTGTACGACCCTCTTCTGGTGATCCCTCCAAACAACCAAGACCAGGTGGTAGTTTGCAAGGTCAGCAAATTCCTGGAAGCTCCAGGGCCTCTATAAATGGACCAAGTAGGATGGGAGGTAGTGTTTCTGGGAGACCAGTAAATGGCATGGGCTCTGGCCCTGGAAGACCTCAGTGCACTGTTGTTTCAGAGACTATTTCATCAAAGAACTTTGCTTCGAGACCCGGGATGGTTCAGAGGCCTCCAGTGCCACAAGGCCCCAAGACAGTGATTGCCCCCACAGGCCACAGAGTCTTGGTTAAACCTCCAGGTAAGAGATAAGAAAAGTGTTTCATTCATTCTAATTGTTAATATTGTTTAGAGAACTACTATTTCAACAGCTCACAATCCCAAGATACCCCTAAATAATTACTATTTTAACCCTCTACAATGCAGGTAAATCACTCGCATATGCAACTAAATCTTGCGACTTGAATAATGTCTATCATTAACCATTGGCTAATAAATTCTTAGATTTTACAAGCCAGGTTAAGTATAAGTTTATCATACATACGTTTTCACTCGCTGAACTGAGCACTTGAGTTTTGCTCTGTCAAGCAATCGATTTCATTTCAGCTCAATATTTGTTTCCTTTTTTTTTTATTTTTTTTTATTTTATTTTTTTTTTTTTATGAATGCCCCCTCGTAATCTTTAATCCAAAACATTAACTTTCCCTTCCCCTCGCAACAACATCTCTTCTCTTCCTGTCCTGCTTTTTTTTTTCTCATTCAGGAAGCATGAGTTTCATGCTGACATTTGTGTTTTTTGTTTGTTTGTTTTTTTTACAAACTGAGGGGACAAGTTGAAATAATTTTCAGTGGTAATTGACAACTAACTAAGATTATTTTAATATTCAGTATTACAGAATAAAAATGTTAGTCTTTTAAATCATATACTATTTTACCAAAACTTAAAATACCAATTTTTTTTCTCTTTAATAGCCTTTGGTAGCCTAGCATAGTGCTAATTGGCGTGAAATTTCTTTTGATTTTCTACAAGAAGATAACAGATAACATGCAATGTTTTTGAGGCACTGAGGAAATCTGGGGTGTCTTATCAGACATAAATTTCATCTAACAATTGGAGGGGACAGTGAAAAAATTTCTCAAGCGATTTTTGAAGGGGACACAAATATTTAGCCAAAATGTATTTCCGTTTTTCTTGTTAATATAAATACGAGTGCGGTTCATAGGTTCTCCACGCGGTCATATTATAATTATTAAATTATCTTGCATCCTCCACATAGTATTTTAGGTTTCGTCTGGGACAGAGAACGTCTCTTAGCTCTCAACTGCAGCAAGCCCACTGATCTGCCACTTAGCATCAAATTGAGCAAAACCCAACAGAATATTAGCCTCATATCAGTTCACACATAGGCCATGTTATTTTGGCTGTTTGTCGTGTTTTTTCCAAATGAAATGGTGTAGAAAGCTCTGAAGTGACTGAAGTTCATGTAACACAGTAAGCGTCACATGTGTTTGAGTTTGTGAAGTAGACGAAACAATGCCATTCGTTCACACAGGCTTATATGCGACATGCTTTGGTTGTCACATTCATTTGTACTATGTGAAAGCCTTAAACTCGCGTAGTAGTTTGTCACGGCAAATGCCTCTCCTCTGTCCTTAGGTTGCCAGTTATTCATTACAAGGATAATAAGCATTAGTAAAGGCATCCTTTTTAATTTTCTTTTTCTACAGATAAACATTTTTGATGGCTGCGGTATGTTATAAATGTAGCACCCCATTATTAAAATAATTAATAATAATTGTTCCCATGACGGCATTGCCCAATTGTCCGGAAAAAAACGCAACCTTGGCAACGCTGGCCCACCGGACTGGTGTATGTGAGATAAGAGGAAAGCAGGAAGTGGACCAAAGCACTGTGTGGCAAGGGAGGGGGGGGGGGTATATTATTTACAATACACAATGTAGTTTTTAATTTTATTAAAAACTACGATTTCCGCCTATGTATCTTATACCAGATCTTATACAATACCGGAATATTCCTTGAATTGTACTTGATGGGAGTTGATCATGGAAGTCATAGAATTCCTGGATTGAATTTATTTGAATTGTTCCTTACCTTAATTGTCTCTGAATTGCTGCGTTGAATTTTCATGAGTTTATGAATTATTTACACGCATGTCCATTCTTGTTTCATGAATGAGGCCATTTGGCTTTAACTTGTAGTCATTAGCAACCAGTGTTTCCAAGTCTGTAGTTTTGGGCTATTTTAACACTGTTGCTGCAGGTTGTTTTTCATGTCCGCAGGTTGAAGTGACCCCAAATAACATATGTGAATTTTATCAGGGGAACCCCACCAAAAACGTGGATTTTACCCCCCCCCCCCGGAACACGATTTTTACCAAGGGACCTTCCCTGAAACGTATTTCGGCTAGCAGGTTTTGTTGTGAAAAGCTAATAACCCTTGTAGCAACATCAATGCCTTATGTGTGTTCTTACATGATGTATTCCCTGCTGTTTTTGAAGGACCGTCGTTGCCTCCCATCACGTCCACTTATAAACGGAAGTATGAAGATGAGGAAGAGTACGACTCGGAGATGGATGACTTCATCGACGATGAAGGAGAAGACCAAGATGAAGTTTCAAAACATATCAGGGAAATCTTTGGCTACGACAGGACCAAGTGAGTTCTTGTTGCAAATATAATTTGCCTTGAAATATACACTCTACGTATGTAAAATGCAAAGGTTTTTTTGCGTATATTGTGGTAACATGTCTTTCGTTTCAATAGATATAAAGACGAAAGTGACTATGCATTGAAGTTTATGGAGAGCAGCTGGAGAGATCAGCAGAAAGAGGAAGCACGGAGGTAAGCAGACAAATTCAGTTGCATACTATGAGTGGAGAAATAGTAGCTCTGGCTAACTGATGTGGTTCATCATCATTTTCACCAGATCATCACACTATTGCCTTTTTTCTGTGTGTTTTGTGTGTGTTATGCCTTGCCCCGATTGTCTGGTTAGTCTGCGAATGGCAGTGTTTGAAGATCAGGAGGAGGAAAGGAGAGAACTTGAGGAGATGAAGCGGAAGAATGCCAAGAAGAGAAAATGATTGTGATGATTGTGTTCGGATAGACTGAAATAAAACGCTTCTCTCCCTTTACGCAGAGGACCGGCGTAAGTCCCGTTCCTTAATGACGTCTGTTTTTTCTGCTTCAGTTTACGCCTGGGTATCAAGGAGGATGAAGAAGAAATGCGAATGGAGGAGGAGGAGATGAAAAGAAAACTAGCAATGAAAGCGAAACAGAGAAAGATTTAGTTTACTTTACTTGACTTTGATCTAGTCTTATTTGGTTGGAACTGAGAGGAATGGAAATGCCTGCCTTGTGCCACTGACATTGTTACACTATTTATTTGAATGCCCAAGCCATGGGAGCAGGTTTGCACTATCAAAAGCCCATCTGACGTAGCTGAGCTTCAGAGAAAATTATATATAAAATAAATATCTGAGAATCACAATAGCATTTTTTTGTATCTGTAGAAATGATGTATATTGATGTGGATGCCTTACACCTCAAGCACCAACTTCTTCAAAATTGGTCCTGGTTTTGGGAGAGTTATTTTATTACTTGTACTATTTAATTGGTGAGAAAAGACAGAAGACTGCCATTTTTCCAATGTATTTTTTTGTTAAAGTGATTTGACAGATCCTGTTGTCCTGTCATTTGTTAATTCTCTCTTATTGCTTTAATAGTGGATCTGGTTACAGAAATCTGAAAGTAAAAATGAGTTGGTATGAAACTCAAATATTAACTTTGTTCTGTAGACATATTGCACAACAAGTTCTTGCAATGCGAATGGTCAACATTTCAACATTTCTGGCTTTGTCTAGACTAGTCCACAAACTAATTTGTAACATATTAGTTGCAATAACATGGTATTCTGTGAAGAACTTTTAAGCACCATTTACAATGTGAATTAAATATCATACCACCACAGTACTATTTAAGGGTCATTGTCGAAATTTTAAGCACAAAGTGGGAAAACAGGTTTGACCAGCAGAGGGCGCTGATCGCTACAGCAATAGATGAGGCTTCCTAACATCCTGCCAATTTTGTCACTGACCAGAGTGAATGGTCTTAAAATTTCCTGATAATTTACTCACCCCCGTGTCATCCAAGATGTTCATGTCTTTCTTTCTTCATTCGAAAAGAAATTAAGGTTTTTGATGAAAACATTCCAGGATTATTCTCCATATAATGGACTTCAATGGACCTCAAACGGTTGAAGGTCAAAATTAGTTTACAGCGATCCCAGATGACGAAATAAGGGTCTTATCTAGAGAAATCGCTCATTTTCTAAAAAAAGAAAAAATTAAATGTATACATTTTCACCAGAAATGCTCATCTTGAACTAGCTCTCTTCTTCTTCTCTATTTGAATTCCAGCAGTGTAGACACTGCTAAGTATATTACTGCCCTCCTCAGGTCAAAGTTTAAACTAAATTGTCATACACAATATGCTAGTGCAAGTATATAACAGTTTAAACTTTGACCTGTGGAGGGCAGTGATACACTTAGCAGTGTCTACACTGCCGGAATTCTAATAGAGAATTAGAAGAGAGCTAGTTCAAGATGAGCATTTATGGTTAAAACGTATAAAATTTTAAACTTTTTTTTTTTTTTTTTAGAAAATAAGCGATGGTTTCTCTAGATAAGACCCTAATTTCTCGTCTGGGATCGTCATTTTAACCTTCAACCGTTTGGGCTCCATTGAAGTCCACTATATGGAGAATAATCCTGGAATGTTTTCATCAAAAACTTTAATTTTTTTTCGACTGAAGAAAGAAAGACATGAACATCTTGGATGACATGGGGGTGAGTAAATTATCACGAAGATTTTATTTGAAAGTGAACTAATCCTTTAATAATATCACAATTGTTGTCTTCATTATCCGCTTTAAAGTAAGGCACATAATAACAAATCATACTTAACCTTCATGCAAATTACATTTTACTCAGTGTTTGCCTTCTTTTGTTGCTTCCATCCAGGAGAATATGTTGCATCTTTTATATGCGCCTTAGCAAGTCGTGTAGACGAGCGTGGTACTTTTCCAGAATTAAGATCAGGTAGGTTTGTGAATGAATTAATATTCATGAATAGAAATGAACATTTATGAACCCTGTCCTCACAGTAGTTTATTTACTAATAAACAGATATAGAAAAGACTTGTGTGCACTGATGGTTAGAAGGTGGTGCCATTGGTTTGCCCAAGAGCTCCAAACATATTTTAGGGTTCGAGTTCTTGGGTAGTAAGTCAAGAGGACCCCCCTGGCCTTCAGGGTCTGAGGCCCACCCTCCAGTCTCACAGAATCATGTGGGAATGGCTGGCATTCGCATTTAAAGTTCACATAACAAATAGCTGTCAAATTATTTAACCAAAATTCAAGAGAAATTCAGAATGCAAAACTGTCCATTTTCAAATTTCAATTGAAATCATATACAGTGCTCAGTGTAAATGAGTACACCCCCTTTGAAAAGTAACATTTTAAACACTATCTCAATGAACATGAAAGCAATTTCCAAAATGTCGACAAGACTAAGTTTAAAGGGTTAGTTCACCCAAAAATGAAAATTCTATCATTTATTACTCACCTTCATGCCGTTCCACACCCGTAAGACCTTTCCTTGATCTTTGGAACACACATTAAGATATTTTTGTTGAAATCCGATGGCTCAGTGAGGCCTCCATAACCAGCAATGACATTTCCTCTGTCAAGATCCATAAAGGTACTAAAAACATATCTAAATTAGTTCATATGGGAGTACAGTGGCTCAATATTAATATTATAAAGCAACTAAAATATTTTTTGGTGCGTCAAAAAACAAAACAAAATAACGACTTATACAGTGATGGCCGATATCAAAACACTGCTTCAGAAAGCGTTATGAATCAGCGTATCGAATCAGCGGTTCGGAGCGCCAAAGTCACGTGATTTCAGCATTTTGGCGGTTGGACACGCGATCCGAATCATGATTCGATACGCTGATTCGGAGCGTTATGAATCTTTTGTGTCGAATCATATTTTTTTTTCCACATTTTTCACATTTTTCAGTGCTGAACAAAAAGTTACAGCAAAAATGCATAGACTACTATCAGCACCTGGATAATAAGTTGTACCTCAATGTGATGCCGGTGAAAGAAACAGAAGTTGCTATTGCCTTTTCTTCCCTATATATGGACCTTTATCAAATGTCCAGGTTTCTCAGAAGCGAAAGTCGTCAGTTGGATAAACTTCTATAGTGGTGAACGGGAGACGACAGGAAATAATCGTTGTATTCCCACTTGCTCCAGTAGCAAAATAAAACAAAACAGCAGTGAAAAGAGGGGACAAGATAATGTTTATGTTTTGAACATTTCAATCTGTCAGCGGTTTATTTTCATTATGGTGAGTCCGGTAAAAGAGAGTTTGATTTACAAACCCAACCCAACTATTTGAAATGCATTTTATGTTTATAAATGTCTATTAATTATATATATTTATTTATATTTTTGTATTTTTTTTTTCTTTTCTAAATTCAGCCTGGGCTGGTTTAATAAAATAAATACAACCGCCTTATACATCCGTATATTTTATTTGTACGACATCATTCCTCTCGGCTTGCCGTACCAGACAGTAGTCAGCTGAAATGTGTTTGCGGAAGTTTCACTTTATTGCCTGGTTGAGATTGAAGAGCTCTAGGGCTTTCTCCGGTTTTACCGCACAGTTTTAAACAGCGATCATGGATTTAAGTTCGGAATCTGTGAAGAAAGTTCTCTCTAAGGTGAGGAACATTTATGCTAGTAATCTTAAATAATTGATGAATAAGGATGATGATAAGACACTGGTTAAACCTGTTTGAAGTGTAGTCACAGTGTCAAGCACGCCTTTAAATATGAATTATTACTCTCTAACATGTTATTTGGTTTCTTTACTAGTATAAATTTCGTGATGTGGCTATTGAAGAGCTACAGAAAGTGTCTCGCGTCTACACTGATATGGAAGTCAAATCTGGAACATACAGTAAGTCATTTTCATAAAGATCAGTATACATAACTTATAAAACCACATTTATCTGGTTTAGTTAAAGAGAGTTCAAAGTTTAGGCTAATTTATTATATACATCTTACTTGTGAAATCTGCTGAGTCATTTGACACATTTTTTTGCAGCATTTAATGACAGTCTACAGAAGGATCTACTCAAACTGGTTGGAAACATCCCAATCAGATATCAAGGTAAGACTCCATGAACGTGAACAAGAAATATATTATATATGGTTTATGTTAAATATAGTAATTGATAAGAAGTCCTGTCTGTTGATGATAATGTATTCACAGGGCACTCATATAACCTGCCCATCCTGCTTTGGCTCTTGGATTCCTTTCCGTTCACACCTCCCATCTGCTTCCTGAGACCCACGTCCAGCATGGTCATACGGGAGGGTAAACATGTCGATTCGAAGGGTAGAATACACCTGCCGGGCCTGCACAACTGGGACCATGTAAGAGAACTTCAAATCTATTTTTTCTTTTTTGACTGGAATTATTTATATTACATGTAAAATAGTTTATTTGATTGTTTGATTATTTAATTTCTAATTTAAAAAAGAAAATTTAAAAATGAAGGTAAAAGGTTTGGAATAATTAAGATTTTTAAATGTTGTTGAAAGAAGTCTCTTATGCTCACTTCATTTATTTGATTAAAATACAGCAAAAAAAAAAAACAGTAATATTGTGAAATATTGTTACAATTTAACTGAACTGTTTTCGATTTGAATATATTTTAAAATGTTATTTATTCCTGTAATCAAAGCTGAATTTTCAGCATTATTACTCTTTATTACAGTCTTCAGTGTCTCATGATCCTTGATGCTCTGTTATTACTTAATTATTAATATCGGTTCTTATCATTAACAATGTTGAAACTTTAATGAAGAACTCAAGATTCTTTGATGAATATAAAGTTCAAAAGAACAACATTTATTTGAAACAGAAATATTTTGTAAAATTGTCAATTTAATGCACCCTTGCTGAATAAAGGTAATAATTTTTATTCATTTGTATTTATTTATTTTTTTTGAATGGTAGTATATTACAGTTTCCACAAAAAAATATTAAGCAGCACAACTGTTTTCAACATTGATAATAATAAGAAATATTTCTTTAGCAGGAAATCAGCATATTAGAATGATTTTTGAAGGATCAAGTGACACTGAAGACTGGAGTAATGATGAAATTCAGCTTTGATCACAGGAATAAATTATATTTTCATAATCAGAATGATTTGTATTGGCAAATATGCTTACACATACAAGGAATTTGTCTTGGTGACAGAAGCTTGCAGTGCATGGACAGAATGACAGCGACAATATGGAAAATAAAAGCTAAATAAGTAAATAATAATAATAAATAATAATATATATAACAATGTACATGTATGTAGTATACAATTCAAGGGAATGTGAATAAGAGGTATGACATGCTAAATAAATATGAGTTTAAATATGAGTTTTAATTGTGTATTGCACATGCCCAGTGGGGGCATTTAACTATTCATGATGGCCTGAGGAAAGAAACCTTTCTCTTCCTGACTGTTCTGGTGCTCAGTGCTCTGTAGCGCCGACCAGATGGCAACAGTTCAAAGAGGACGTAGCCTGGATGTGAGGAGTCCAGAGTGATTTTGCCCACCCTTTTACTCACAAGCACAGTTCTTGGAGAGTGGGAAGGGGTGTACCGATGATTCTCTCAGCAGTCCGGACTATCCGCTGTAGTCATCCGAGGTCTGATTTTGTAGCCGAGCCGAACCAGACCGTTACAGGAGGGCGGATGACAGATTTATGACTGCAGAGTAGAACTGCTGAAGCAGCTCCTGTGGCAGGTTTAACTTACTCAGCTGGCGAAGGAAGTACAACGTCTGCTGGGCCTTTTTCACAGTGGAGTCAATGTGATTGTCCTACTTCAGGTCCTGAGAGATGGTAGAGCCCAGGAACCTGAATGACTCCACTCTACTTAATGATGGGGAGTGCTGGGATGTTCCTCAATCAAATCCACTGTTTTGAGTTCTGTGTTCAGCTCCAGGTTATTATGTCTGCACTAGACAGGCAGTTGTTCATCCTCCTGTCTGTAAGCAGACTCAACACTGTTCTGGATGAGGCCGATGAGTGTAGTGACTTCAGCAAGCAGGAGCTTGAGGGGTCTTTTGTGGTGCATTCGGGCTATAGGCAGTGGGCAGAGCACACATCGGAGCACGCAATTTTCCCAGTCTCACTAGCTGTTGCCTAGATGTCCGAAAGCTGGTGATCCATTGACAGATGAAGCTAGGAACAGAGAACTGAGTTAGTTTGGTCTGGAGGAGCATTGGGATGATAGTGTTGAAAGCCGAGTTGAAGTCGACAAACAGGATCCTCACATAAGTCCTAGGTCTGTCGAGATGTTGCAGGATGTAGTCCCATGTTGACTGCATCATCCACAGCCCTGTTTGCCCCATTAAGCAAACTGCAGGGGGTCCAGCAAGGGTCCAGTGATGTCCTTCAGGTGGGCCAGGACCAGTTTTTCAAATGACTTCATGACCACAGACGTTGAAGCAACAGGTCTTTAATCAGTCCTGTGATTTTGGGTTTCTTTGGGATTGGGATGATGGTGAAGCATTTGAAGCAGGAAGGGACTTTGCATAGTTCAAGTGATCTGTTGAAGTTCTTTGTGAAGAAAGGTGCCAGCTGATCAGCACAGGATTTCAGACAGGCAGGCGAGACGCCATCTGGGCCTGGTGCTTTCTTGGTCTTCTGTTTCCAGAAGACCCGGCACACATCTTCACAGATCGTAAGTACAGGAGGATGGGGGTTGCTGGAGGTGTTGATGAATGCATGAAGAGAAGGTCAGAACGGGTGTGGGGTGTGAGACCGGGTTTTCAAACCTGCAATAAAACTCATTCAGGTCATCAGCCAGTTGTTGATTCGACAGTCCTGGGGTAAAGTGCCTTGTAATTGGTGATGTCTTTCAAGCCTTCCATACTGAGGCAGGGTCGTGGCTTTTTTCAGCTTTTCAGAGTAGTTTCTTTTAGCCACTCTGATCTCCTTTGTCAGTGTGTTTTTGGCCTGATTATACAAGACTCTCTTCCCACCTCTGTAGGCATCTTCTTTGGCTTGACAAAGCTGTCTAAGTTTTGCGGTGAACCACGGTTTGTCATTGTTGTATCTTAAATGTGTCCTGGTAGGAATGCACATATCCTTACAGAAACTGATATATGATGTTACAGTATTAGTGAGCTGGTCCAGCAGCTTCAAAGGCAATCAGTGCATTTGCAACAGTTTCGTTGGTCCATCTCTTTACAGTCTTTAATACAGGTTTAGATGATTTAAATTTCTGCCTGTAGGTTGGTATAAGATGAACCAGACAGTGATCAGAAAGCCCCAAAATGGTATGCATCCATTATTGTGGTGTGGCAGTAGTCCAGTATATTACTGTCTCTGGTAGGACATGTGATGTGCTGTCTGTATTTTGGCAGTTCACGGGAGAGATTTACTTTATTAAAGTAGCCAAGAATGATTATAACAGTCTGGATGTTGTTCTGAAGAGTGTTTCTAGATCGGGACAGCACATCTTCTTCAATGCTGTTACGTCTGTACAGCACCTTTCATTGATGTACAAACATGTCCCACCGCTTTACGATTTCCCCACTGATTCTGTGGTGCGATCCAATCTAAACAGCTGGAAGCCAGGTAGATGTATTGGGCTGTCCAGAATGGCTTTATTTAGCCAGGTTTCTGTGAAACACAGAGCAGCAGAGTTTGAAAAGTCCTTATTTGTTCGGGACATGAGAAGTACTTTGTCCATATTGTTGGGGAAGGAGCAGAGGCAACGCAGTTCGAAAGTCACTCTGTCAGAGCTTGACTAGCACGGCAGCTCACTTCCTAAGCTTTGCACATCTAGAGGCAGGAACACACCAAGCCAACGGTTGGGCAGTTTTTGTTTATCGGCTGACTAGGTTTTCTCAGAGTGTTCCGCACCGTTGGCTGAAGTTGTTCCTTGTCAGTTATTTTCAGCCAATTCGACATGTTGAAACGCCATCGGAGCTCGTCGCTCCATTGGGCCATCTGATCATTCTGATTGGCTCTTCAGCTACTGCCACCTGCTGGTACGGAAATGCATTTCTTTTAACACAGTGTCGAGTGTCGGTGTGGTGTGTCAGGGCAGCTTTGGACCCAGATGCTGCCGATGTGAGCCAACCCTTTCGTTGCCACTAGTTCGTCGGCGTCAGCTTGGTGTGTTCCTGGCTTTAAGCCCCGTTCACACCACCAGCGACTTATTGCTGTATGTTGCAAGTCTCTGTACTGTGAAGACTATTGTTGTCGTTTCCAGTGCCGTCACTCTAATGTTATTGGTAGACTTCATGTCTGGCCATATATTTAGAAAACGCAATCACATCAATGATATATAAAACTAAGATATCATTCTAATTTCACTAGGAATTATGCCAAATTTACACTGCAAATGTGGCACAGAAGCACTTCTGAAGTGGCATTTAGGTGTCTTTTCACAGACTTTTTAATGCTGCTCAGAGGTGCTTTTACACAGCAATTTCAACTGTATACTTTGATACTAGGGACTGAGGTGGGTCAGAGCGGGCATAATTTGGTCTGGCTTTTATGCAGCATTATATCTTTACACAGAATTTTGAGCAGGCACAGAGCAGCCTTAAGGCTGATGTGTAGTTCAGTGGTTCCCAAACTGGGGTACACGTACCCCTGGGGGTACGTGAGGTGACAAAAGGGGGTAGGCAAACAAAATGCTGAGTAGTAAATTTAACTCTAGCTTAAAATAATATTAAAATAGAGCATGTATTTCTAACTGCCAAACAACAAAATGTCGTAAATCATTTAATCAAATTACCTCATCATTTGCAGTCAAAAATGACTGTGTCCACACAAGCAGCATGCATATGATAGATTGTGTGCCGAATCTGCTGCCTTAAATCGCGCTATATTACTGTCGTTCTCGACAATGCACCTTTGTAAAAGTGGGGATTTAGCACTTACTTGCATGAAGAACAAATATAGACACAGATAATGGATTAATTTTGATTTAAGACTCAAACTTTCTCCGGTACAAAACATACCTTGTGTGAGTTCTTGTATATAATGATGATAACGAGCAAGAATGCAATTGTTCCCAAATATCCACATGACTGCAAACATGACATTATTATACAACAGGTCAAAAAACAAAACGTAGATTTTAAACACAGTACTGCCAGTATTTACTCTATTTTGCAACGAAATAATAACGAAAACCACAGCAGAACTACAACACGTCTGTGTTTCGCGAACAATTCTGCGGCTTTGAACGAATTGTGAGAGTCGATTCAATGATTCATTCACAGCCACTTGCTTCGTTACTGAATGAATGACTCGATGACTCACTCATAAGAACAGTGACTTGCTGCCACCTACTGGCGGTTTTAGTTTAATATTTAAAGGTTTTACTTAGTTTTACCATCATTGCATATTTCTCTATTGAACATTTTTATTTAAAACATTATTTATTTTATAAAGTTATTCATAAAGGTAAAAAATGCACTGGAAAATCAATTTTTAATAGTAAAGGTGTGACTGCAGTCGAAGTGGAAGAGAGAGGGTACGCGGAAGGATGGTAATGCCTTCAGGGGGTACTCCATGCTAAAAAGTTTGGGAACCAATAGTGTAGTTCATAGTGTTTCATAGTGTTCTGATATAAACTACAGCAGTACTCAGTGATTAAATCATTAACAAGATTAACGATCGATCAATCAACAAATTAAACTAGCTCATTCTGCCAAAAATTACTAAAACACAATTCAAATTTGACAAATACATTTTCTTGTCCCTAGTAATCAACATAATGCAGGGGAAACTGTAATATGAACTGCAGGAGTGCTAAACTGCTCACTGCATCATATAATTACCAACACAAATTATCAATGTATAAATCTAACTCGCTAAGACTGCAGACAGTTTCTTCTCCGTGCATCATTTTATTATATCCATGTATGTGGTTACAGTCAAATCATATAAAATGGTCAAATTGCTCCAGAACTCTGTACCACCTTCACTTACAGTCTTCAGTCCTATTGGTTGTTGCTTGTGAAATTCGCTGCTCATTTACATAAAGTTAAACTTTTCCGAACTTTTTATTTTTTACTTTTGTCACTTGACAAGTAAAACAAGTAAAACAACTTTGAATATCCACACCGAAATTATATATATTTATTATATATTTAAAAATATTTTCAAAAACAGTTCTTATAAATTGTAATAATACTAATATTTCACAATTTTTTTTACTCTATTTACTGTATTTTTTATTTTTTTTATATATATATATATATATATATATATATATATATATATATATATATATATATATATATATATATTTATATATATATATATAATATAATTATTAAAAAATGTCACTGTTGCAGCCAAAGTCCTCTGTGAATGGCCTTCTGGCAGAGATGATTGCTAAGTTTGAGGAGGAACCTCCGCTGGGCACCAGATCTTCAGCATATGGCGACAGTCCCAACGATCTACTGGCCTATGTGTCAAATCTCAAAGTTAATGAAGGTTTGTCTTGGATGGACATACAAATATGCAGTTGCAAATGTTGAGTACCGCTTTTATGAATTAAAATCATGATATGATCTGTAATTGCTCTTATAGGTGTAAATCGGCCTGATCAAGAGGTTAAAGTGTCTGTGATTGGTGGGGGAGATTTGGGAATAGCTGCTGTGTTGAGTATTATGGCAAAAGTAACTACATGATTTGTCTTTTGTTTGCCAGAAATAGCTTATGGCTACGTAACCACATTTGTATGACCAGTCTGTATTGTCATACTTTCCGTCATAGTGCTCTGTTGACAAACTGGTTTTTATTGACATCCCTGAGAGTTCAACCAAAGGCGGCACAATGGATTTGGAGATTTTCAGTTTACCAAAGGTCGAGGTGTCGAAAGGTGATTTTTATCATTATATTAAGTACCACACATGTCCCCATTTTAATATGTAAAGAACAGTTGAATTGCAAATTGTTTATTTTCAAATCTTTTTCTTTTTTTTTTAAATCTCACAATATCTGTCCATAACATGTCTGGATCATATTTCACTCCAAAAATATATTTTGTTTTGTGACGATTATTTTCATGACATTTAAACACATTTTCAAAATCTAATTTTTTTTTTTTAATATAATTTATATAATATTATAGTATTGTTAATATTTGTAATTAGCTTTTATTTCTATATTTATAGTTTAATTTGAATTTGTTTGTTTTTAGCACTTATGTTATGTGCTTATGATCTTATGTGTTGTCATTTATTAATAATTTCTATTTAATTTATTTTCATTTCATGTTTAGTTTTAGTAATTTTAAGTTTTTATCTTCTGATTTTATTTTCAGCTTTATTTTTTAATGACCAAAAACAATTTTTAATTGTTTGGTTTATTGTTTATTTCTACTTTTATTTTTTTTACATTAATGTCCAAATTATATTCTAGAAATAATGTGTTCATAATTTCAGCCCTCCAATATGTGAAGATGTGTTATTTTACTATAATTATATAGTTATATTTCCTGCTTTCATTTTATTTTTATTTAAAGTTGTGTTAATAATTGTGTTAATAAACACTACAAAGTGTTTACATGTTTTTTTTTACCGTCTACATCGTAAAGTTATCCAGCCCCTCCTACACAACAGATAGTGACTGACAGACTGTCTTTAACCTCAATTTCATAGACCTGTCGGCCTCAGCGGGCTCTAAAGTGGTGGTCGTCACAGCGAATGCCTGGAGTGATGAGCAGTCATATTTGAGTGTAGTTCAGACTAATGTGGACATGTACAGAGGAATCATCCCTCATCTCGCCCAGCTGAGTCCAAAGGCTGTGCTGCTCATCGCCTCTCAACCAGGTTAGTGATCGGCAGCTAGCGTCGCCTGTGCTTAAATGGGTCCCATTTATTTTCTTCATTCATGATTTAGTCAGCATCTACTAATCTGAAATATAACAGACAGCAAAATCTTGCTTTATTGACCATGAATGTGAACTCTGACCTTAATGTTCACAGTGGACATTATGACACATGTTGCCTGGAGACAAAGTAATCTTCTGCCCACTCAAGTGATCGGTGTGGGGTGTAATCTGGACTCAGAGAGACTGTCTCACATCATCAACATTTCACTGGTGGCAAATAACACAGGCAAGCAGGCCTGGGTCATTGGAGAACTCTCAGAGAACAAGGGTGAGTGCTTCAGTGTTCATAAAATCATTTTCAAATCTTTATATGATGTTTAGATGAGCTTATGAAGTTAGAAAAGTTTCTTTTGTATTAAAAAAGCTGAAATATATTTTTTTAAAACATCATTTTTCAAACACTTAAAGGTGCCATAGAACGCTTTTTTACAAGATATAATATAAGTCTAAGGTGTCCCCTGAATGTGTCTGTGAAGTTTCAGCTCAAAATACCCCATAGATTTTTTTTTTAATTAATTTTTTTAACTGCCTATTTTGGGGCATCATTAAATATGCGCCGAATCAGCATGCGGCCCCTTTAAATGCTCACGCTCCCCGCCCCCAGGCTCGCGACTCTATAATAAATTGCATAAACAAAGTTCACACAGCTAATATAACCCTCAAATGGATCTTTACAAAGTGTTTGTCATGCAGCATAACCGATTATGTAAGTATAGTATTTATTTGGATGTTTACATTTGATTCTGAATGAGTTTGATAGTGCTCCATGGCTAACGGGCTAAAGCTAACATTACACACTGTTGGAGAGATTTATAAAGAATGAAGTTGTGTTTATGCATTATACAGAATGCAAGTGTTTAAAAATGAAAATAGTGACGGCTCTTGTCTCCTGAATACAGTAAGAAACAATGGTAACTTTAAACAAGTTTAACAGTATATTAGCAACATGCTAATGAAACATTTAGAAAGACAATTTACAAATATCACTAAAAATATCATTTAATCATGGATCATGTCAGTTATTATCGCTCCAGCTGCCATTTTTCGCTATTGACCTTGCTTGCTTACCTGCTAACTCTTGCTAACTCTGAAAAACAAACATTTGCATCATGGTCACATTAGCAAATCGACTGTGCACTGATAATAAACGTGATTGCTCTATATGATTGTTCCTCAGTGGCAGTGTGGGGTAACATGGGGCCGGGAACTGACCAACTACAAGCATTATGCCCAGTGTCCAACTCCACCAAACCCTTGATGGACAGGTATGGGTTTAAATGATCACCGTTCCATATAATTTTCATATTGTTTGTAATAGAAATGTAAAAATTAATTGTATTTGTTTATTGCATTATTAAGTGTGAACGGTTTGATATGCTTTCAGGGCGTTAGAGATGCTCAAGGGCAGAGGTCAGAGGTCATGGTCAGTTGGGTTATCCATTGCTGGCATCACTCACAGCATCGTAACAGACCAAAAGAAAATACACTCTGTCACAACACTGGCTGAGGTATGTTACTTACCTTGTAGAACATCTGTTAATAACTTTATTACTTAACAGTATTAACATGCAATTAACTTTCATAAGGGTTTATTTAAGTCATATTTTGTAAATGCAAACCTTATAGAGTGCATTAGTTTCTGCCCACCTTTTTAGCTGTGTTGGTTCTGGAAGTATTTTTTCCCACTCATTTTAAAGTCTTTGTTAAAGTGTTCTAAGCCATGAACCAAACCAACCACCTACAAAGTGAATCACAACATTGCAAACTTGTGTTTGAAGCAAAAAGTCTGTTTACATAAAGAACGAGTCCCAGCTAGTAGGCATGTGAGGATGCTGCTGGTGGTGGATCATTTATAGCCTTTTCTCACAGGAGCTGGAATAATTAAACGTAATAATTTTGATGGCGGATTGTATGGTATGACAAATTAACGTTAGAGATTAGACTGTACAGAAATTAAAGTCTTCAGGTAATGCTAATACACACTAAATACACATAGCCCCGGTTTCACAGACAAGGCTTAAGCTGATCCTAGACTAAAATGCATGTTTGATGCAACTGAAAGTATCTTGTTTTGACATATCTTAAAATATGCCAGTGCCATAATGTTTTTTCTAGTGTACGTTTATAAAAGATACTCAAATATCCTAATTGAACTAAGACCTAACCTGGCTTAGGCTAAGACCTGTCTGTGAAACCGGGCCATAGTCTCGCAACGCTGATGCTGTAAACATATTAACAATTTGAGAACAGTAGAACAATAATAATAATCTGCATGGTTTAATGTGATGAGCTAAGCGATCGTTAGATTTAAATCGCCATTTGTAGCGCGATTTATTATAAATGTTTTTTTTTCTCAGTTGGTCAGAACAAAAGTGGCAGATTTGATACTTGGTCAGATGATATTTTCTGGTGAAAATTCTTATTTTGGTCATACTTTCAAGACTACAATCTTACAACCTACAGCCGCACAATACAGTTTAATATCCATGTGTTAATGTTGAGATCATCTATTTGCAAGCCTCCATTGTCTCCAACATGTGTGCATTTCCTTCATTCAGGGTTGGGGTGGAATCGGTTCCAAAGTGTTCCTCAGCTTGCCATGCATCCTCGGGGAAAGTGGCTCTACCAGATTACCAGGTGTGGCTTTAGGTTCAGAAGATGAAATGAAGGTGAGGGAGAGCGTGGCATGTCAGGTCAACCTCTTCATGCAGCTAAAAATGTAATGCAGGAACTGGAGAAAACTGCATCACCTCCACCAGCGGTATATTTTGTCTGCATTCTCTGCTACAACCGAAGCTTTGAGACACACATTTGGACTTTCAGAACATTTATGGATGCAGGGCTATTCAAAGAAAATTCTAATAGAAGGTAAAGATGCGGTTTAGTCCTTCCTGTGATGGTTGCTTAATTTATATTCTCACAGCAGCCACTGTGAAGTGGAAGTCTTACGTCTGACGGCAATAGCACTAAAGCACTTATGCTGGCTTTCAGTGAATTATTATGCATAATATTACTGCACTTCTATATTGTTTACAATACACACTATGTAGATGCAATCCTTTTTGTCAAAAAACTTATTGACTCTGCTTACCTGTGCAGATAATGGACAATAGTGCCTTTATGAAAGACTACAATATGGTAGATGGTTAAATTATGGTTGAATGGTAAAATGAATGGCTTCAAGTGCTTGTTAAATGCTATTACCAATCAGGCAAATCTGTCATGTAGGTTTGCTTAAATGAATTAAAGGGTGTGGGTTCCTAATGTGCGTTCGATCCTGGTATTATATTTTATCACGTTGTGCTTGTCATATACCTCTGAATGTGAAATCAGAATTGAAGATAGCAATAATGTAAATAAAACACTCCACTTTACCATCCTTTGTCTCATTGTTGCAATGAAGACATGTTTCTTTTTTAGTTAAGCAAATAAAGTCAAATGAGCATAAACCAAAATACATTTAACACTGGGGTTAACACCAATTTAACCTGAGAAGCAATATATAAAAGCAATTAAATATAGGCTCTAAATACTAATAACAAAAGTACAAATCAAATACATTCTATTTACAATTACACAATAAAGGCATGAAAAGACCTTGAATATACAATTTCTTCATTTTAACATTCACTATGGTGGCTGTATTTCCTAGTAAATAAATGTTGACCAAGCTGGGCTGTATTTACACAAGGTGGCGCTAAAGGGCAGTATTTAGCACTAAGCTTTACATATGAAGAAATTTCAATGGAAATTCCCTTTTGAGTAAATCAAGGACCACTGAAATGTCTTAAGATTACTGTAACCAGGGAACTTCTACTTGTGTTGGTGTGGTGAAATCCTTGTTTACATTTCCTAAATATGACAGAACAAAAAAACATCTTAACGTTTAATGTTAATGATGCACATTCTTTAGGTGTTTTTCCATAATATAACCAAAGTTTCAAAAGAAACAAAAACAAATTGCACCAAGATATAAAATAAAGAAATTATAATGACTGACCAAAAGGAAAAACCTGAAAAATGCAATCAAATCAGTTCTTTTTGCCAAACAATAGTTGAACCTCTGAATGATTAAAGCTATCCCTTCAAGACACATGAAGACTCCCCGGAAAACTGGTTACTCAACTCGCTAAATGGTGATTATGATAACCTCTACCACTCTATGTTTTACTGTAGACATGGGGATTTCAATGTAACAAACTTGCTGAAACACACTCACAACACATATTCTAGCATCCTGTTCTTACATAGCACATACAGCAACATTATCACAACATCTAAAAGATTAAAAAAACATTCACTTCATATCACTGAAGTATAAAAGTCCAAAATATGGAAACATGCCTTCGGTTCACACCAACACTGGTACTTGCCTTGTAAGGATGATTTCAGCAACTAGTGACTTGGAACATGCATTCGGTAGAAGTCTGAATCAGGGTGTACAGGAGAGAGCATTGTGGGTCGTGATTTTTTGGGCGGTAGTCTTGGGGGCTCTGGCTGACCCGTATCTTGTTCAGTCTGGTTTAGAACCACCTGATTACATGGGACTGAAGATATGGGTAAGGGTCTATCTGTGAAGCCTGTAGGTGGTTGGGGGAAAACGCAGTCTGGAGTCACCCAACGGTTTGACTCCTCAATGCATGGAGGAGGTGGAGGGAGTGGCGAAGAGTCAGGGGTGTAGAAGAACATAGATGGGGGTGGGAGAGAAAGAGACATGGCATCTTCTGAGGGAAGGGGAAGGGTGGTGTTCTTGAGGCCCAAGTTTGGGTTTTGCGGCAATGTGGCCGCTATCTCCAACAACCTCTCCACAGACTGATCTTCCTCTTCCGAGAGGTTGTCGTAATGCGAGGTGTTGGAAGGTCGCCGGTCACCTGAGGATGGTGGAACATACAGGTTGACGGGGAACTTGCTTAGCTGCCGATAGGATCTATACGAAGAAGGAGATGAAGATGGATCTTCTAAGATAAGATCCAAAGGTTGGGTAACTGGTGGTGGAGGTGGGGGAAGGTAAAACGGGACATCCTCTTCTAGAGGTAAAAGCTCGACCCCTTGTTCGTTGCAGGGAAGAGGTGGAGGAGGTAATTCTGGGAGATTCAAAGAGTGGATACTGGAACAATCTGTTAGGGGTGTCTGGTATGGAGGAGGCCAATCTTCAGACTCCGCTGACATGGGCCTACTGACACATTCACCCTTCAATGAAAGAGTCTCTGTCGAAAATGGTGTAGGTTCTGGATGGAGTAGATGATTCTTTTGTACAGGTTCACTGTCTTGATTCTTCAGTGTGGACCCTGAATCTTCAGGTGTCACTTGTGATGGTGAAGAGTTGGAAGGTGATTGGGTGTGCTTTGAAAGAGGGGAAGATGAGGTAATAGTAGGGATGTGTTTATCGCTGCTCTGCTTGTGGGTGGTGGTGTCTTCCGCCTGAAGCTTAGTTGAGGTTTGTTTGTTGTGTGCGGCTGGTGGTAAGGGTACAGATTCATTCTGGATCACTGGAAGCAGCATTATTGGACGCTCCTCACCCAGTGTTATCTTTGGGAACTCGTCTCCCTTGGCTACAAGACAAATCCAGAAAAGAAATCACAGGATACTCTTTAAAAATAAAGTTTGTTACAAGGTTCTTTAAGTTCAGTAAATAACCCAAAGGACCATTTTTGTTGTATTAGGTTCCTGAATTGGTCATAAGGTTCTTGATGTTACATTATAAGTTTGTAAGAGAACTCTGTTGGCTTCCAACATCTTTAGAAAACCATCTGTACAGGAGCTATAAACAACTAGGGCATATAAACAGCTTTGTGAAAGCTTCTCAGATAGCATCAGACTGTAAAACTCTTATTTTTGGGGTTTTAACTGGAGCCTTTACTTCTAGGAGTCTTCACTTAAGCCAGGTGCACAATGTACAATTTATAATAGTCCTTTTAAAATTGTTTCTTCTCAGACTGTACTAACATGATCCCCACTGTAAGCCATGTCACACTGGGATCTCAGTTGTCATTAATGTCATAAAAGTCAAGGCGCATTAAAAGTGGACACCGCAAGAAGACTTGTCTGGAGACTTACATCATCGATCTATGATATGTACATTTACATGTGGGATAGAAATGGTGTCTAGCAAACAAAAACAATATTTAGCATTCATTTTCTCTTGAAAAGAAAACTGGAAGAAAAGACGATGTGTGTGGAGCAAGTGGTGGTTTGTTGTCTCGCTTGATTTAATGGTTGTCGTTGGAGAAGTCGCACTACAGGACAGTGCGTCAAATCTTCTGACACTGTCAGAATTTCATCTTAAGGTAAAAAGATGGCAAAATTGTGGCCAAAATCATACAGTGTGAACCTGGCTTTACAGACACCAACGACATTCATTATAGAATTGTAAAGTACATCTTGTGAACACAACGTCCTTAATTATGCTCTCTGGTATTTGCATAGAATGTTCTCATTTACAACAATTTTGTCCTTTACCTGGAGGAGGGAGGTCAAGCTTCATTCTGCGGAGTTCTGACATAGACGATTGTAGGTGATCAATAGCAACATCATCACTCATGTTGAAGGAGGAAGCAATACGATCCTGCAGAAACTCCCTCAGGTCCTCCAGAGACATCTTCAGAAGATGCTCTGAAAGAAAGAATAAAGCTTTAGACTATAAACTTCAAATTAATCTCATCTACACTACCCAAGTAAACATTATATCTAGGAAGTTAATTTTCTACTACAACCATAACTTTTGTGTTTTTGAGCCCAGACTAAGACTAACTATAACTATACAATTTCACTATATAATAATATGGTGAAATGATGATAGTTTAAACCAACCTTTAACCACAATACAGTTCTGTGTTGTAATAGTGATAGCTCATGGATTATCTATTGTAGATTCTGAACCTTACCAGCCCACGTTTAACCACTAGGCTACAGAGAGAAGTGGGAAATCTTGCTTACTTTTGTGCAATTTGAGGAGAGTATAGGCCATGGCGGTAAGAACCTTTTCTCCCTCTAATATGTAGATGTCCCAAAGACGCAGAGTGAGTGTGAAGGGTGTCTATGTAGTAGAAACACAAGAAGTCATCAACCGGCTAAGCAGAACTCCAACATAAATAAAACATTGACATCAGATTCTCTAAGGGGTTCAGCCTAGCCATATAAAATTTTTAGCAGATGATGTTTCCAGTCTTTTTCACACGAAAACTCACTGTAAGCGAGTGACGTGATTCTCTTCCCTGAATATTCAGCAAAGAGTTGCAGAATTTGGACTGTGCTTTTGCAGAAAAAAGTCTTGCCCCAGCAGAGGACAAAAAAGCTAGTGCAACCAAACTTTTTGTCCTGGCCTGGACTAGATCACAGAGAGGAGGTCCAGAAAGAAAGAATGACTGCATTTGCACTGTTTATCTATGTCTATAAAAGGTGCCTATTAGTACCTTTGATTAGTAATATGTACCCTTATGAACCTTTTGGGGCGGTTTCCCAAACAGGTTTTAAATTAAACCAGGAGTAGGACTTAATCTAGAATAGTTAATCATGTTTTATAAATGGCTTTCTGAAACACAGATTACCAACACCTGGACTATGGGGTCCAGAACTAAAATAAACAAGATTAATTTAAAAACAACTGTGCTAATCTGAATTAGCATGACAGGTTGCTTATAAAACATGGAATGAACCAGGAAAGACCTATCAGCATGCACCATCTAGAGTTTCACATCAAAATCAACAATGACAGCAAAAAAGGGGTAACTGGGCACAAAATTAAGGTTCTGCCATGGCCATCCCAGTTCCCTGACCTGTACCCTATTGACAACTCAAGAGGAATGTGGATCAACATGGACTTGGGGAAACTGAAGGATCTGGAGAGATTCTGTATGGAGGAGTGCTATCTGATCTCTTGTCAGCTATTTAGGAGATGACTCAAGAGTTGTTATCTTGGCAAAAGGAGGTTGCAAAAAGTATTGAATAAAAGGGTGCCATTAACTGTGGCCAATGTGTATTAGAGAAAAAAACATTTCATAATGAGATTTTCCCCATTTTCAGTTGTTTTACGTCAATGAAAGGTTAGGTTTTGGGATTTTTTATTTTTATTTTTTGTTCATATCTGCAAAGGGTGCCAATAATTCTGGCCACGACTGTATGCATCCAAGTAATACGTGTCTTCTTTGGAACAGCCCCATGGTAAGTTTAATTTAAGCCTCAGTTTAGTCCTGGAGTAGCTCTAGGAAATCATCTAATTAAACTCTGGACTAGACTAAGTCTAGGACTATGTAAAACCACGGCAGAGAAAGCCGATTTCTGTTAATCTGGTTTAAAGGGCCATTTTAGTCTAGGACTAGGCTTAATCCCCTTTAAGAGTAAATAACAATGGTGAAAATGTTGACAAGTTGAAAATGAAAATTATTCCTCACCCTGTCAATAAAACACTGAAGGAACCATTTGGTTGTGTAGATACCAGTGGACATCTGTTCCTTATCCTGAGTTGAAGACAACAACAAATATAAGTATTAACTTACATTTGGTTAAATCCGAGCAATTTAAGGTTCAAAATAAGAAATCTCACCAAGTGTTTCCTGAGTTTGGGAAGGAGTTTGGACAGTATTTGGTCATGATGAAGCTGAAAACGGTGGAGTTTGGGAAAACCTGGGATGAAGAATCCTTTAGAAACCACAGAGAAAGATAGAGATTAAATCAATAATTACAGCACGTTCTACAAAAACAAAAGCTCTATCTTATTTATCTACAGAGAGTGAGAGACACTCACCATGCATGGCATGTTTCTGATTGGTCAGTAGCTGAGATAAGGCCCAGAATGCATCTTCCTCATTCATGTACATGAGCAGAATGGCAGCGATCTGGCTCATCCCCTGACAGTAGCTCACTTCCTATACAAAACCACATAACCAACAGTGTGGGGTAAGTTACTCTAAAAAACATCAAACAACATTCAGACATAGAGAATGGCCTAAGCCCTAAGGAAATAATAGTGCTCATTTCACTAATTACAAAAGTTTTTAGTGCTTCTGTACTTCTTCTGCCATAGACAAAGACCTGCTTCTTGTTCTCTCCACCTCTTTCCCCCCTCCATCGCCCTCCTCTTGCCAAGTTGACCCACTTTGTACTAGGCACATCGGGAAGGAAAAGGAATATGGTACCATTTCCTGTCTTTTTGAGACCGACACACTCCTCACTTTTGCAAATAAGGAAATTTATGTGCACCTAATGTTCCAGCAGTTTTTCCAAACATCCTGTCAAACTATCATTATACAAATTTCTTCCATTTGTCTTTGTCGATCCTCTATATTTCCTGATGTTTAGGGTCAGTTCCCAAAGAGTGCCCAATAAATACATTAAATAGCATATCATCCAATTAGCACCAGACAGAAAGCCTCTGTTATAGCGTTTGCTTGTCTTAAGCCCGGAACACACCAAGCCGTCAGGCAGTTTTTGTTCAGTGTTTTCTCAGTGTGTTCCATACCGCCGGCTGAAGTTGGTCCTCGTCAGCTTTTTTTCGGCCGATTCGACATGTTGAATCGGCGGAGCTCATCGGTCAGTCGAGCCAACTGATCACTCTGATTGGCTGTTCAGCTACTGCTGGTACGGAAAAACATTTCTTCTTACGCAGGTGCAGAATGGATGTGCTACTTGGCCGCCAGGTGTCAAGCATCGGTTTGATGTGTCAGGGCAACTGTGGACCCAGACGCTGCCGACATGAGCCAACCCCACAGTCTGCTTTCGTCTGCACTAGTTCGTCGGCGTTGGCTTGCTGTGTTCTGGGCTTTAGCCAGTTTTCCAGCCTGGTCAAACTGGTATTCTTCAAAAAGCTTACGCTGTATGTCCTATGCCTTCCCTATATTACTTATGGAAAAAAATGCAATGTTCGTTCCGTAAGTAGAATAGGGAAGGTGTAGGACATACAGCGTAAGCTTTTTGAAGAATACGGAAAGCGGAAGCACGTGCAAGGCAATAATTTGTGTTTATAAAGCATATACAGTTGTATTTTTTTCGAAAATGACCAATCGTTTTGCTAGATAAGTCCCTTATTCCTCGTCTGGTATCGTTTAAAGCCCTCTGAAGCTGCACTGAACCTGTAATTTTGACCTTCAACCGTTTGGAGGTTATTGAAGTCCACTATAAGGAGAATAATCCTGGAATGTTTTCATCAAAAACCTTAATTTCTTTTTGACTGAAGAAAGAAGGACATGAACATCTTGCATGACATGGGTAAATTATCAGGAAAATTTTATTTGAAAGTGAACTAATCCTTTAAAGGCTAAAATAAACAAGTTTACAGTCTGCAGATTTTGTGCAGAGAAGTTATGACTGATTTCACTGAAAATCATATAGTGTGTGATGAGCATAGTCTCCGATTTTCTAGCTGCAGACTACTGCCGCTTTTCCACTGCATGTTACGGCTTAGTACGCTTACTTTTTGCCGCTTTTCCACTGCATGGTACGGCTTGGTACGTTTTGGCCGCTTTTCCACTGCATGGTACAGCTTAGTACGCTTACTTTTTGCTGCTTTTCCACTGCATGGTACGGCTTAGTACGCTTACTTTTTGCCGCTTTTCCACTGCATGGTACGGCTTAGTATGTTTTGGCCGCTTTTCCACTGCATGGTACGGCTTAGTACGCTTACTTTTTGCCGCTTTTCCACTGCATGGTATGGCTTAGTACGTTTTGGCCGCTTTTCCACTGCATGGTATGGCTTAGTAAGCTTACTTTTTGCCGCTTTTCCACTGCATGTTACGGCTTAGTACGCTTACTTTTTGCCGCTTTTCCACTGCATGTTACGGCTTAGTATGCTTACTTTTTGCCGCTTTTCCACTGCATGTTACGGCTTAGTACGCTTACTTTTTGCCGCTTTTCCACTGCATGGTACAGCTTAGTACGCTTACTTTTTGCCGCTTTTCCACTGCATGGTATGGCTTAGTACGTTTTGGCCGCTTTTCCACTGCATGGTACGGCTTAGTAAGCTTACTTTTTGCCGCTTTTCCACTGCATGTTACGGCTTAGTACGCTTACTTTTTGCCGCTTTTCCACTGCATGGTACAGCTTAGTACGCTTACTTTTTGCCGCTTTTCCACTGCATGGTACGGCTCGCTTAAATAGTACCACCTCTGTTCAGGTTCCAAGCCGTACTGATACTAAATGTGACGTGTAAACACTGCAGTTCACTGATTGGTCAGAAAGAATTGTAACTACCAGCGTCATTGGATTTGAAACACGAGACACCAAACCAGCTAGATTTAAAGTTAGTAACAGCCACCGCAGCATCATTTGTTCACACAACTTTCTTTAAACGACCATCGCATGCATCTTAGGGGGATAAAAGAAAGAAAAAAAATGGCTGCATCATGGTCAGTAGATGAGGCGTAGATGTTCCTCTCGTTGGAAGCCGAGGAGCAGATCCACGGCAGTAGAGGCGGTGCAACTATAACGATCAGTCTATAATCCCACCCACTTTGAAGCGGTACTAAACTGCAGTGGAAAAGCAAACTGAAAGTAAAGTGAGCCATGCCGAGCCGAGTTATACCACACAATGGAAAAGCACCATACGAGTCCATCCAATTAGAGGAGATCAAGCATGTTTGGTATTTTTAGACTATTTTAAAACAAATGGTTCTCATGTGTCATGCACCTCCTAGAAAGGTGGCACATATTTCTTTGTGAGTTTGTTGTGTTCAGAATGTCCAAAAAAGTCACCAAGCGTATGATGTCTACAGTAATAAAATCTGTTCTGCTTTAATTTTTAAGTTTATCCAATTTTGAAGATCATACATTTGCAAACAAAAGGGGATATCGGCAATATTAACCCAAAAGGCACACATGCACAGTTCCAAAATTGGAAATAGTATTTCAGCCATGTTTATTGTACCTACTATTTTTAACATGCTACCATTCGGGACACAATTCTCCAAATTTTGCATGCTATACAGTATGGATAATATGCAAACTGGCATGCAGCCATATCACTGATAAAAGTTTTATTTCATTGTTGGGGTCTAAAGTCATTATATTTAGCTGAACTTAAGAACAATAGAAGTGAATAGGAAGTCGCTATTAGTGGGGCAATTGTATGCGTGTGTCTGTGTAGGACTGTTGACAGGGTGGGACACCGAACTGCCCTTCTTCCCCTCCGCCCTGGTTCATCCAGCACATGCTGTTCTGAGTTACATAACACATTTACACACAAACATTCAGACTCTGTCAGTCCCTCACCGTGTTGTAGACCGAATAAGCTGCCAGCACATTGAACAGGGCTTGCTGTCTGTAAAAGACAAAAAAACACAGGTCAAAAACAGCCTTCAGTAGTTACTGAAAGGAAGTTCAACCAAAATGTCAAATTAACAATGAAAGTTTCAATGTGGGTTAATGATGCGATACTAATAGTAGGCCAAAAATTGGGTCAATGACATGAAGCTATTATTTTTGTGACTGAATACAGTATTCGAAAGTACATTTCATACAGACAATGACAATGAATGTGACTTCTGTGATGAACATGTTTTTAATTTCTGAATTAAAATGAATTTACAATATTTTGTGTATGCGTATAATGTTAAAATTATCAAAAAAAAGAAGTGTTAATAAAAATCTGGGAAAAAAATGTACATTTATTTTACATTCTATTTGTATTATTATTTCATAAGACAAAGTCATGTAAATTATTAAGATTTGACAAACCTGTCTGCCAAAACAAATTATTGTTCTCATGTGACACCAAAAACGTAAAACAGGAAATGATACCTGACATTTTTCCTTTTTTTCCATCATGGACATCATTCTTTGTCAGTAACCCAACTACATTTTGAGCAAAAAGCACTGAGGGTCCAGCCCAAATTGAACAGTAGAAAGAAACCAGCTCACAGTAGCAGTCCATTCATGCATAAGCCATCACATCCAAAGGAGATGTGTGTTAATAATTCATAGCGTCTGCAGATTTGAAAAGATTCAGAAATGCACAGCAAGACCCTTGGTTACAAGCCAGAGGAAAGCAGAATTGTGACTAGTGTGTTGTAGAAACACTTAAGAGTAACACAAACAAATAGCAGATGTGTTAAACAGCACTTCCGCCCCATATCCTCTTATTGGCCGTGCAGTGCTAATAAAAATGGAGAAGTCATTGCTCATATCTTCCATCCACCAGATACCCTGCCTGTGCAAAGAGGTTGGTGGTTGATCTATGTTTATTGTGGGTGTGCAGCCCATGCAAACCTCATGGCTGAAACCTTTTCATGCACTTTGGTCTACACACTGTGAGGTTTGAAGACCATTTCAGTTTTCATTTTCCAAGTAAGTGTGAAAACTGTTGAATATCAAATTTGCT
The DNA here is from genome assembly GCF_024489055.1 of Chanodichthys erythropterus. Classification (NCBI taxonomy): domain Eukaryota; kingdom Metazoa; phylum Chordata; class Actinopteri; order Cypriniformes; family Xenocyprididae; genus Chanodichthys; species Chanodichthys erythropterus. The sequence continues at coordinate 22,189,167 of NC_090244.1, forward strand.
GAAAGGTTATTGAAGGCCGTCTGGTATACATTTTGTTAAAAAGCCATGATTGACTCGTTGGCAGTTTAAAAACAGAAGAAAAAAAAATGTTTTTGACATCTGTCCGTTCTTAAGAGGATATACAATCCCAAGTGGGTCTTTATGATTGTCCGGCACAAAAGGAAATATATATTTTTTTCATGACACTGTGGCAAAACTCTAGTTGTTATGGATAACATCAAAGTATTTATTTATTCTGGGCATAATGGTAACGAGTCATCGGTTGTGTCATTTCCTGTTAGGGCAGGAAGCTTAACAAAAACGCAGTGACAAAGAGGAAGTTGCTCTTGTTTTGGCTAATGGTTTACAGGGTCTGAGCACCTCATTTCAGAACCATCTCAACACGTTACACACACACACACACACACACACACACACACACACACACACACACACACACACACACACACACAAAAAGAACAATGCCAAACAGACCTTGAGTAAAAGGAAGATAAAACTAGATTTTGTATCCGCATGTATGCATTCATGCAATATCTTACTTGACCCCAAAGCGTTCCATGAACATGATATGATTTCTAAAGGTCCTGTTGACATCAAGATCAATCTGCTTGATTTCTGTTGAATACTTCTTGGCTTGTTCCTTCATTATCTGCAACAATATGAAAACAAAAATGATTGGAGATAATCGATATGTTGTGAACAATTTCCAGTTCAAGACTGCTGTTAATTAAATGAACAACAACAACAACAACAAAAACATCTTTTCCTAAAGTTAAACTTGGTGACATTTTTAAAAAGATTACCCAAACACTGCCCAACTGCCAATGATCAGACAGATTGTCATCTCTTAAACTGATGCCATTGGCTGAGCCAAAAAACAAATCGGACTGCTCAAGTAAACTGCCTCAGGGCACGGATGTTCATACGGTTCTCTGAAAGTCGATATACAAATGCCTTGATAATGGTTATTTGTGCATATTAAACTGATAGGAGAACGTTTTTGGACATTGTCACTATAAACTGTCGTTGTACACAAAGAGCTGCATTAGCTTTCCACAGGGAAAATAACATTATATATGTATACATGACAAAATTATCATTTGGGGTAAACTATCCTTTAAATTATATTCACAGTTAAACTTTTAAAAACATTGCATTTACAGTAATGGGTGATTTCACTTTTGATATATTCAACAAGTTACCAGGCTGTTACCTGAACTACAATGCATCTAAATTTTCAAAAACAAACGTTGATAGCCACAAGTTTCCATTTAAGAGAGACGCTTCTGCTATCTGCATTCATCAGAGCAGTAAACAAGTTATAAATATTACAGCGGCACCTAGATATATTTAGAAATTCAGATATAGATACACGTTCAGTTATAAATACAAATCTTGAACTCTACAGTTTCTGCAATGACTAAAAACAAAAAAAACTATAAAATAACTATAATAATAACAGTGAAAATAATTTTTAATGTTAAAGGGATAGTTCACCCAAAAATGAAAATGATACCATGATTTACTCACCCTCAAGCCATCCTAGGTGTATATGACGAAAACATGAAAACAATCTGAGTTATATAAAAAAAATATCTTGGCTCTTCCAAGGTTTATAATGGGAGTAAATGGCGCCAAAGTCAAAAAAAGTGCATCCATCCATCATAAAAGTAATCCATACAGCTCCAGGGGATTAATTAAAGCCTTCTGAAGTGAAGCGATTGGTTTTTGTAAGAAAATAGCCATATTTAAAACTTTATAAACTAAAATAACTAGCTTCTGGCAGACGGCCGTATTGCAAGTCGACTTGCGTCAAAAGAGTAACTTCTGACGCGATTAATGGCGTAGGATATAGGAGTAGCGTAAGCTTAGATGCTTCTTGCAGTTTAAATATATCGAAATCCTCCGATATTTCTCTTTAAGAATTCTTGTTTTAATATAATTTAATATTTAGACATTTGTGCCAGTAGTAAAGAATCAAACTGAGCCACTGAGCCATTACTTGAAGTAATCTTTGAAACGCTCGGATAATCACACAGCTCCTTGATGAGGTGAATTCTCCTTTCTCTCTATGCAATTTCGGGATTGAATGGACCCAATATTTCCTCTTTCTTTTTCTCTTTTTAAGAAGAGAGCAGACAACTAATCATGCTCACTGCTTGAAGACTTCATTTTGTATTGTTTTACGATTTTTTTTCGCTACACATTCATTAATACGCATCGGACTCAGTGTGCAAGGTCTCTGTGCATGACGAATTTTTACGATTGCGAATACGAAAAAACGCATGCGAAAATTTCGGACTCAGTGTGCAAAGGCCTTTAGACTTCTAATTCGTGACTAGTGTTAGTTTTGCTCTATCCTCTGAGATTCCACGTTCGTCAATGCGTTAGGGCTGGGCGATATATCGAATGCTTTTGTCACGCGCATTTCGTCAGTAAAGCCGGTTCCCTGATTACCACTAAATCGCCATCACCTGCTTTCAAATGGAGCGGCTTTACTGACGAAATGCGCGTGACAAAAGCATTCGATATATCGCCCAGCCCCACAATGCGCCAGGTCAGATTACTCTTTCTCTGTAAGTCGTTGAGTACAGCAGTCTGACGGAAGCTCTTTATTTTAGTTTATAAAGATTTAAATATGAATTTTTATCTTACAAAACCCATCACTTTGCTTCAGAAGGCCTTTATTAACTCCCTGGAGCCATGTGGATTATTCACTGCCATTGTAAAGCTTGGAAGACCCAGGATATTTTATAAAATAACTCCAATTGTGTTCATCTGAAAGAAGAAAGTCAGATACACCTTATGGATATATACCTTGAGTATGAGCAAATCATGGGATAATTTTCATTTTTTGGAGAAATATCACTTTAAAACCATGGAACTTTTATGTAAGAGTTGTTAGACTACAAATCATGCAAAGCAGAAAACCTTTGTTATTAAATTAAAACGTTGTTGTGCCAAGAGGGCAGATTGGAGACAAAACAATCTGGCTAATTTAAACCCAAACAATCACACAGGACAAAGTAAAACCCAAACAAGTGAGTCACTGAATAAATGAACATCAAACAGCCTTTTTTTTCCAAAGGACTCATTAGAACCCAAACATATCTCACAAAGATGATCTCTGCAAAGCTCCTACCTCGTATTTCCTGAAGTTTGCCCGTTTCACATTTTCCACATCCAGTAGCAGAGCCCAGACCTGACCGCGCAGCTTCAAGGGAATCCCCTTGTATACCCGCTTCATCATCTGAAAAATGCACATGGGAAGAGGAAACAAATGGCGAGATTTATTTTTGGGTCTCCATAATTCCGGACGTGTGGGCCTCTTTAAACGTAGTAAAAATCTGTGAAAAACAGCAGTATTGAGTGGCATATTATGTAAATATAATGGCAGCAATATGATAAGAGACAACAATGTTAAATATTTCAATATATTAACTGTTTTACGATTGCTTCAAATTTCATCCAATTAAAGTTGGAACTATCAAATTTATCTCTTGGTTTCACACAGACAGGGTTTAAGATTAGGCCAGGATTAGGCCTTCGTTAAAGGTGCCCTCGAATCAGAATTTGAATTTACCTCGGCATAGTTGAATAACAAGAGTTCAGTACATGGAAAAGACATACATTCAGTTTCAAACCCCATTGCTTCCTCCTTCTTATGTAAATCTCATTTGTTTAAAAGACTTCTGGAAAACACTCGGATCTCAACATAACACCGACTGTTACGTAACAGTCGGGATCATTAATATGTATGACCCCAATATTTGCATAATGCCAGCCCATTCGACGCATTAGACAAGGAAAGGCAGTATTAACGGCTGGATCTGTGCACAGACAAGGTAAGCAAGCAAGAACAACGGCAAAAAATGGCAGATGGAGCAATAATAACTGACATGATACATGATATCATGATATTTTTAGTGATATTTGTAAATTGTCTTTCTAAATGTTTCATTAGCATGTTGCTAATGTACTGTTAAATGTGGTTAAAGTTGCCATCATTTCTTACTGTATTTACGGAGACGAGAGCTGTCGCTATTTTCATTTTTAAACACTTGCAGTCTGTATAATGCATGAACACAACTTCATTCTTTATAAATCTCTCCAACAGTGTGTAATGTTAGCTTTAGCCACAGAGCATAGCCTCAAACTCACACAGAATCATAACCATCACGTAACCATCTAAAAAAATACTTTACTCACATAATTCGAAGCATGCATGACGAACATCTTGTAAAGATCCATTTGAGGGTTATATTAGCTGTGTGAACTTTGTAAATGCGCTGTAATATATTCGACAGCTCGTGTGGTAGAGAAAGCGCATCTCTTAAAGGGGCCGTGCTGAAAAAATCAGTGCATAGTTAATGATGCCCCAAAATAGGCAGGTAAAAACATTAATTAAAAAAAATCTATGGGGTATTTTGAGCTGAAACTTCACAGACACATTCAGGGGACACTTAGGATTTATATTACATCTTGTAAAAAAACAATCTAGGGGACCTATAGAGTGCCCCAGGGATGACGCATTTTATTAGACAAAACCCGGAAGCGAGTTAGCATTTTAGGACTTCGGGTTTACAACGCCATTAAAGTGTATGGGTTTTTTGAATGGGTTTTTGCTAAATCGCCTGAAATAAGGTCTGTGGTGAACAAAGCCTCTAAATACTTTCACGTTTTGATCTATGACATAACACACACCAGTTATAACCCGCTTGTGATTTTTTCAACTTTTACTGTGTCTTAAAATCGGCGGTTGCTAACAAATTGCTAAAAGGGACTACTTCCTTTGGCGGGGACTTTAGACGTCATCATGACAAACAGGACATTTGGACAGCATTTCTCATGAAAAAGTGGAAAAGTGTTCATAACAGCACAGATCATAATCAGCGAGCATGTTCATAAATAAAGTTGTTTTCTAAATAAAGTTTGAGGAAGCTTGGTGGTGACGACGTTGATCCGCGACCATGGTGTGCTGTAGTCCGTTTATAGTCTACTGTTAGCTTTTTATATCTGTCCACTTTATTTAGGCTTCAAAATCTATAAATGTTGTGTTAACTTGTAAAGATTATCTTGATAGACAAAGTGATACTTGATAGTAAGTGTCATAACCCTTTGTTAAACACAGAGCTTATTTTCTGCGAAGTCTAGGGGAAAAAGGGAACCCGTGCGCCGCTAACTTCCGGGTTGGCCTACAAAAACGCGTCATCCCTGGGGCACTCTATTATGCCTATTATGCTCTATTATTAAGATGTAAAGAGTGTGTATGTGAAGTTTTAGCTCAAAATACCCCACAAATATTTTTTTTTTTTTATAGCATGTTAAAATTGCCACTTTTTGGGGGTGAGCAAAAACGTGCTGTTTTTGTGTGTCCATTTACATGCAAATGAGCAGCTGCTCCCAGTCCCCTTCCAAGAAGAGGATGGAGCTTCACGAGCTCATGCAACAACAAAACAGGACAATCTCACGCACGGAAAATGTCAGAAACTGTCAGTAGCGGTGTTCAGTTCAAACCAGAGTCGGACAATGATGCATACAGAGCCAGAGAATATATGCTGCATGGAGATAGACCAGGTATAGTTTAGTTTAATTACCGTTATTACTTATGTTGTCATCTTGCTTTTATCCACTATTAGTACAAGCCTTTTGTAGCGGGCCCAGTCCAAATGATGACCAAAACTTTACTGATGAGTTTTATGAAGTTTATCATACATCACACAGACATCACATACAGATGATCGCGCTCACTCGCGCTCTGCTTATGCTTAAAATGAGGCGCCTATACAGCAATCTGTCACGTCACATTAAAGAGCGACAAAGCTGCATATTGTTTGAATTTCGTGATAAAATGGACAGAATTTGAGGAATGAGACTGTGTTTCTTATTGAAAGTAACAAAACACAGAGCTTAATGCGATTATTGGTGGTTAAAAGTGGTTAATGGGCTACAACTCTGTACTCGTCGGTACACGTGTACCGAACCGAAAGACACATACGGCAAATGTTCGGTAAGAATACATTTACCGTTACAACCCTAATTTGTACAGAATCTGCGAACGGCTTGTTCTCAGACACTGCTTATGATTTACGAGGATTAAAAAAAGGAGTGGGTGGATTTTTATCATTATAGGGTGGTTGTGTACACACACACTGCCAACACACATTTATGATCAAACACCATGTAAAAGTGAATTTTGCATAATAGGTCACCTTAATTAGGACATTTAAGTAGCTTTTATAAACATGTCTTAGTTGCTGGTGTGCATCTTGAGACAAAACAATGGCACTAACATATTTTAAGATATATCGGTGCAAGACAGCTCAAACATGCATTTTAGTCTGGGACTAGGTTTAAGCCTTGTCTGTGAAACTGGACATTATAAGTTACCTTTTCACTGTTGTGGTACTTTTGCCACTTTTTCACCATCTTAACCCATTTTTCCTCTCTTTCGACCTCCTGGAGTTTGTACTAGGGAAAGAGCATACTGCACTTTAGTCTTAAATCTAAAAATGCAAGTAAAACAAAGAGGATATACTATGGTGTCAACTATAGTAGACACCATAATTCATTGGGTTAAACTGAATTTTGCCATAGAAGATTTAACAGGGATTGCAGGTGCAAGGAAAGCAGATATCCTAATGTCACCTTCTCCTCTACTGCGGATGGTGTTGGTAGTTCCTCTTCACTGGAAAGAAAGTATAAAGGGGAAACGGTTGTTAAATCTGTATTTAAAAAATTCGGAAGCATCACTGGAAGATTTTATTCTAGACTTATGAAACACAATCCTGACAACGCTGTTCTAAAGGTTACAGACAGGCGTAAAAGTTTGCACATATACTTGACAACACAGTTGAGCAATTAACATCTTCAAATGAGCACAGAGGTCATCATCTTGTTAGACTGTGTGGTAAAACTGCCAGGACAGGCGAGACTTACTGCAGGAAACCGAAACGGTCTGTGACCTTGTAGATGCTGTAGTCCGCATCCTCCCAGGGCTTGATGTGCACACCCTCCTGCCTGCCCTGCAACCAGCCAAACAAACAAACTCAGAATCTGGAGCAAAGGCAAAAGACCCTCAAACCAAGAGATGATTGGGACTCAAATAACAACACGATGACTTAAAGTAAAAGTCAAGAAAAACATTTGAAACTTTCTGTTTGGAACAATCCAGATATCCAAAATAAATAGGGATGATACTATAAACTCAAAGAATCCACAATTTATTCTAACAGACTGATATATTTCTCTGTATATTCCGAATACCTTATCTGTATAAGCGTCATAAAACTTATCTAAAAAGGTATCCGAAGTACGCTGAGAATTTCCATCCAGACTGTAGTCAGTGTTGTAGCAGCAATGTAAGCATGACATCCAGATGTTGTCCATCAAGACGCTTCCTCCTCAAAAGATTTTGGCTGTAGAAAGCTAAAACTTGCTGCCTTCGCAAGCTGTATATGGAAGTTTCGAAGGCACTAAGGCTTGTCTGGATCCAATGTGCATATAACATCCTGTCTACTAAGTTATGGCCTTTTTATGGACACATTTTTAAAGGCAGCATTGATATACCTTCGGTGCCCATGATATCCCACAACCCTGTGTCTACAGTTCACACACACAATTTTAAAAAAAAGGTGGAGAGGAGTAGTGATTGACCGATATTGATTTTTTAGAACTGATACAGATAATGTGTGTTTATGTGCCCAGATAAATGATATGCAGAACTGAAATTTATTTACTGTTTTACTTCTGTTTTTGACTATTACAACACCACTGAACTGAACAAACAATTTAACAAACCATTCTCTGGAATATTGGAATATAACAAACAAAACATTGTATTTTATTGCATTTCTCAACTGGTATGTTATATCAGAATTATTAATAATGTTTTTGTCATTCTAGATTATGAAATATCTGCTGACAAAGTGCTGAGGGAACAGCAAAATGCAGACGACTTCACGAGACTAATGATGAGCATAGACAACAACGAAAGAATTAAATTCAGCGCTTTTATTTCTAACATGTGCTCATTAATGGCTGTATTATTTAATTCATGCAAAGTTACATCTTTATTGGGACAAGACTTACTTGAAACGGATTATCTTACGTGAGCTTGTCTCTTTCTTAGAGACATGTTGCATAAACTAGCTACAATGCAGGCATTTATATAACATCTAATTTGTGCATTAATTGCTGTTATGTTAAATAAAGTTTACTAATTACAACAAAAGCAGGTAAGTATACTTTACCTGTACTCGTCTCCACTCAAATGCGCTGTAATGTATGCGATCCAGTGTGCAATTCTCAAAACACCCACAAGATGGCAGTGTTTATTGGTAAATACGATAATCGATAATCGGGGAAAATATCAGTAAATCGATATATCGGTCGATCTCTAGAGAGGAGCAGAAGAAACGCTACTTTTAAGACCACATTGCGGTCACAATGTATAAGGTTTTATCAAAAGCTTTTGAACTTGGCTTTATTACACTGAAGTGCCTTGAAATGCACAGCATTATTCAATGTGTTGACGTAATTTCCACAAACACGAAGACAGAGTGGGACATATCGAGCAGCTCCTCCCCTTTTTTAAAATGGCCAATATGTGGCCATTTAAATGGCCGGTGTGTTTATATCACAGTTTGCCTAGAGCCATTGTGTTCGGCATTCGCCACATTTGACAGCTTATGACAGCTTATGACAGCCACGCAGCTAGTAGATTCCCCTTTTAGATTGAAACTGTTACTAAAAGCAAAACAGTGATCATAATCATGCTGAGGATGTGTATTTTGGAAAGTGTGTAAATTATGTTGGTGCAAGGCGCCACCATTGTTATCTCTTCCACTCATTAGCAGTGTTGGGGAAAGTTATTTTTTAAAAAGTAATGCATTACAATATAACAAAAAAAACTAATTGTGTTACTTAGTTACTTTTAAATGGAAAGTAATGCATTACATTACTTTTGCGTTACTTTTTCTCACCTGGGCTGAGCTTGTTTGTTTTTTAAATAACAAAAAAGTTCTGTTTTTGGCAAATGTAAAGGCCCTTTCACACCAAAAGTGAAACGAATAAGCCTCAGGCTGATCACAGATGTGACGTTTTTCTAAAGTCATTTTTGCTTATTAGTATGGTTGAATTGGATCATCGAAGGTCAGTGAAGTAAAAAGACATTGGTTAATAAATTAAGATTAAATACATAAAGTATATTTGTTTAATTTAATACATTTAATTATTGCAGGTTTGTGCAATATTCTGAGATTGCATTTCACTGTTTTTATTCATTTTGAGGAATACTGATTTTGTGCAAGTGAGATGAGTAAATGTTCATATTTAGTCTAGAACTACAATAAGCATCATGTTTACACGTTGCATTGCACTTACTCGATTTCTCTCAACATGGGGAAAGGAGAGCTGTCAGTAAATGCATGGGAAAACAAAGCAACTTGCGTTACTTATTTGAAAAAGTAACTCAAATATTTTGTTGTAGATTTAAAGTTAAGCATTACTTTACTAGTTACTTGAAAAAAGTAATCTGATTACATAAGTCAAGTTACTAGTCAGCACTGTTTCTGATCCCGAGTCTGTCTAACCATTTCTCCATATTTACACTGTCTGAATCGCTCCCTATCCCTTATATAGAGCACTATGTGCCATTCACCATGTAGTGACCAGTTTCAGCCGCAACTTCAGCGTCTATTTATAAATTAGGGGGCGGAGCACTTTAGATTCAAGAGAGCATTTGATTGGATGATGAAAATCGGATGAGAAGCTGAAGTGCAGGGTGATGTCATCAAAATCATTGATCCATATTGGACAGAAGTGAGAGACTAAGTTTTGAAAACTTATATTTTCTAAATGCACATTTTTTCATTGTTGTGGAACAAACTAGCTTATAGATAACCTTAAGGCTAACATATTCATACTAAAAACCAAAAAAAACAACTAAATTTTGATTTCATGGGGACTTTGAATTTGACATTGACTTGACATTGACTTGACGGTGTTGGGTGTCCCATACTCGAAATTTGTGCTCTGCATTTCGCCCATCCAAGTGCGCACACACACACTCACACACACACACACACACACACACACACACACACACACACACACCTGGAGCAGTTTTGAATTCAAATTTGTTTTAGATCATTAGATGTGATGTTTTATGCCTCTAAAGCATGTCTGAATCATTTCCTTCGGTTGTACATTCATACAAAGCCACTGTCTGTGAAGTCATGACTGGACAGCAAGGCAGATATACCACAATATGAACCCAAACTACATTTACCCACATATTATACATCAGCCTTTTCATAGCTTTTCTTACATCAGTTGTGTGCAGCATCTCTAAGGAAAGTTTTTCCTTGCCAAGATCAGCAAATTGCAGCAACTTTTTGGGTGGTGTAGTCTAGTGGTTAAATATCTGGGATAGTTGATCCATGAGTTATCACAATCATTCCCTTGAGCAAAACACTTAACCCTAGGTTACTCCAAGCAGTGCCGTACCCCAAATCTTGGCCTCTCCAAGAGGAATGTTCATGTACGTACTGCAACATCTGATTTAATGACTACTTACTACTTTACTTGTGCTACTTTGTCAGTGTGCCTTTGTTGCTCATGTCGCTGAAAGTTAAGGGACATTTATTAACCAGTTTCCTCTTGTCTGGACATCAAGTTCAAAACTCAAAACTATTGAAAGTCAGAAAGTGGACAACTAAAAGGATGTAACTTGCCTTCTCATATTTTTCGATGATTTCAGCCCGTTCTTCAGCTATTAGCGTATCAATGTCCTTCTTCATCTCAAAATCTGAAAAAGAAACAAAACAAACATAAGACTTTGAGCAAATGGGCTCATCCAGATGCATGGAAACATGTCCCTGAATGTTGCTGACATTACTAGTCCTCTACAGATCCACCTTCCTGTCCGTTTGGCTTAAACGCATGAAAATGATCCGAGGCATACACATTCCACCAATATTACAACATTCAGTTCTGCCTGAAGCTGACAGACACACATGTGAGGTGAGGTTGCACATTCATCATGAGCCTAAAACAGACAAGTGCTGTTATGTCAGCTAATTGTTCAGACACTGATTTTTTTCAGTCTAACAGTCTTGTCAGGAAAGGTGCTGGACAAACTCATGCAACATGCGAGACCAGGACTGAAATCACATGGAAAATTCCAACAACTACCTAGGTTTATCAAAAGTACTGACTTCAGTACTTTATAGATCGGATTCTTAAACACCTCTGATTGGCCATTCTGTTCACGCAGTCAACAGATATGTTTATGGTCGGCTACAATGATCAACACTTCAAAAACATGTTGTAAATAGACATTGTTGATGCTCTTCACCGAGCGCTTACACAGATAAACACGGGAGCGTATGAAAGCAGACGTCTATTACTGTATCCGTCTATCAGCAGATCCCTAATATATTCGCTGATAGACGGACATAAGCGCTCAGTGAAGAGCATCAAAGATGTCTATTTACAATGTTTTTGAAGTGTTGATCATTGAGGCCAATCACAGACATATCTGTTAAGCATGTGAACACAATGGCCAATCAAAGGTGTTTAAGAATCTGCTCAACAGCTCTCAAAATTCTAGGGGGAAATGCTGTTATCGTCACATTTTTTAATTTCAGTACCAACTTGGTAGCGAGGTCTATACTTTTGACAACACTACAACTATCACACTTTGCTGTGCAGGCCAACAGTTCAGCCTTTTCCCAATGTATGGATCTCTTGTCAGATTCATACAAAAACCCAAGCTTTGATAGAGAATTGCTATAAAGTTAAGCAGCAAGTCAATTTTTGGATCTGCAAGGTGGCCAAAGAAGTTGGACAGCATAGAATAGGACATGGACAGGGCAGGAATGTCGCAGCTGATACTCGCCACCATGTGTTGAAAACTAGTGAGGTCTGTTAGTTCACATTCTCTGTGGACAGGTGGGACTCTTACAGAGTCTACAGTTCACCAGACAACTGCTCTGCTGAGACACATGGGCACCTTTCTCTGTTTAACCACCTGTCCTTTTCAAAACATTAGATCATAAAAATGGAAACCCAAGTTTCCCTTTCAAACTTTTCTTCACTCTCAGAAAACGTTCAAACATTTTACCTTTACCCCTAAAAGGTTTGTACCGTGCATTTTTTTTTTTTCTGTCATTGTTTTAAGCGCTTTAATCAATATGTGAGCTGGATGTTCTAAAAGTATATGAGCTGGATGTTCGCTAAAGTTATTAAAGGGATAATTCACTGAAAAATTACAATTTTATCATCATTTACTCAATGAGACTGTAGTTATTCTGTGGATCACAAAAATAGAAATGTTATTTGAAAATGAGCGGCCATAACACATTATTCAGCATTCCTCCTTTTGTGTTCTGTCGAAGAACTTAAATAATACAAATTTGTAACATGAGGGTGAAAGTAAATAGTGACAGAATTTTTGTTTTACACCTTGTTGTCTATGGTAGGGAAGGAATAGCACTATCCTAATGCTTTCTCCATGTAACCACCACCCTCGTGAGAAGTCAAATATGCCACAGTAAACAAATCTGTCTTAAGACTTGATCTTGAGCCAAAACATCTTCATTTCTGTTACTGCTAAAGGGAAAGGCTTGTTTGAGAAACATTATGTCTCCTATAAGCTGACAGGGAAAACAGGTCAAAGCTAGCAAGAGATCCAAGCATAATTTATTTACCGCAGTCTAGGAGTCGGGGAACTAATGGCTTGACAGAAATCACGGGATCAAAAATGTGGGCCACTACTAGTAGGATTGTCTGCTTAAAAGTCTATCCTTTTGGACAAAGCAATAAATGGTTTAACGTGATTTTGTGACTTGGACTCCAAACTATTCAAGCGAAGGTTAAGCTAAAGCTGCGTTTCAATTTTCTCATGAAACTAAATACACAGAGGTCACCCACAGCTCTTAACAAATAACCACATGCTTGCAATTATAAGCGCGCTAAGATGCAGACATTTTTCTTTGATGTTTCAGACAAAACTGGTGGCACAATCTTAGTAATTATCTGAGAAGCTCATTGTCTTTGTGAAACTACTTTATTATGCCCAAGTTTAATTTTTGGGATATGGCTTTACCCATTTTTGACACCGCAGCATCAAACTAATGGAATAAAAAGACTTGGAAGTTTTCATTTTCAATTACACAACTAAATTGTGCATCATTCTGCTTCTTTAAAACTAAATGCCAACTCTAAATCCACAGTTGGATCCTGTTGAAAATGCCGTGTGATGTTCAGCCAAAGGAGGTACAGGTGTGTCACCGCCAACAGGCTGCTGTTTGCACAGTAGGAGCGTGAAATCAGTTCATCACAGGTCAGTGGCAGAAGGGTTATGAAAAGGTGCTGATGGAGAAAGATCCTTAACACTGATCTGTGCACAGTTCAGCTGTTTTTACTGGCAGAAGCCAATATGCAACAACCAACAAGAGCAATATATAGCAGAGACGAACTACAGTTTACATGAACATGCGAACAGTCACCATTCATGGACAGCTTTGGGTTAGTTTTGAGAACAGAACTTCCAGTAATACTTGAACTTCCCCATGTAGGTTATATTTAATAAACTGTGTATAAAAGTGAAGTTTTAGCTATCAGTTTCACATTAGGCTTGACGTTCTCTCAGTCCGACCACATAGTTTGAAGTTGCAAAGCCAAACTACAGAAATCTCACCGAAACTCAAGACTCAATAAATTAAAATACAAGTATAATAAATAAATGGGTGTTTTGTTTGTAAGAGCTCAAGCAAGATTATCGTTTGTATGCCATGGATCTTTATGAGCTGTGCAGAGAACAAGTTTGGACTATTTGCAGTCCAATATTGTGACATAACTTCTCTGATACAATGCCAAAAACTACTCAAACAATCATCCGTGTAGCATATGATAGATATTATGAAATATCTCTGAGAAACAAACAGTTAAAAAAAATATAACTTAAAGGAACACTACACTTTTTTTGAAAATAGCTCATTTTCCAACTCCCCTAGAGTTAAACAGTTGAGTTTTACCGTTTTCGAATCCATTCAGCCGATCTCCGGTTCTGGCGGTGCCACTTTTAACATAGCTTAGCATAGTTCTTTGAATCTGATTAGACCAATAGCATCTCACTTAAAAATGACCAAAGAGTTTTGATATTTTTCCTATTTAAAACTTGACTCTTCTGTAGTTAAATCGTGTACTAAGACCGACAGAAAATGAAAAGTTGTGATTTTCTAGGCTGATATGGCTAGGAACTATACTCTCATTCAGGCGTAACAATCAAGGAACTTTGCTGCCGTATCATGGCTGCAGCAGTGCAATGATATTACGCAGCGTCTCTCACAAACGTCTCCATGGTTGCAAGGCACGTTCCCTGTGCAAGCAGGGGCTCACGGGCACTGCGTAATATCACTGCACTGCTGCAGCCATGATACGGCAGCAAAGTTCCTTGATTGTTACGCCTGAATGAGAGTATAGTTCCTAGCCATATCAGCCTAGAAAATCACAACTTTTCATTTTCCGTTGGTCTTAGTACACGATTTAACTACAGAAGAGTCAAGTTTTAAATAGGAAAAATATCAAAACTCTTTGGTCATTTTTAAGTGCGATGCTAACGGTCTAATCAGATTCAAAGAACTATGCTAAGCTATGCTAAAAGTGGTACCGCCAGAACCGGAGATCGTCTGAATGGATTCAAAAACGGTAAAACTCAACTGTTTAACTCTAGGGGAGTTGGAAAATGAGCCTATTTTCAAAAAAAGTGGAGTGTTCCTTTAACTTGATAAGCCTTATTACATGCCATTACATCCTAAACTTCAGTGCATAAGCCAGAATTCAACCAATTCCAGAGCAATTCATTACAGAAAAAAAGGAAATATATATATATATATATTTTTTTATGTTATTTATTTGTATAAGCTTCTCCTTTCAGGTGAATTAGCCTTTTAGTGCATTGAAAATAGACTTTATTATTTTAATTAATGGATCAGACTATGTATGCCTGGTTGCTAAAAACAATGAAAAACATGTTCATTGTTTGTTGCCTAAGTCTAGCAAATCAACAATAGTAATGTTCTGTTAAAATAGCTCAGCCCATTTCCTATGAACCCAGTTTCCCCCCGGACTCTTCCCCAGGGAAAACTCAAGTGGCCTTCTCAACCCTTGAATGGATACTAAATGAAAGGTGTGAGGTAGGTTATTTCTGAAGAACGTAAGAGTGCCTGGAACGTATCTTAATGTCACAACCTTTTTACAGTGTTATCATCCAATCCACTAAATTGAAAACTTTTAGAGCACCAATAACAATACAGAAGAACTCTTAGCTGGTGGAAGAACCTACAGAAATGCTAAATGTTTTTGCAGAGTTATCTGTCAAAATTGTGCAGATGTGTTACAAATGCTGAAAGTTTGACAGATGTAGATGTCTCAGCAACTTTGAAAGGTTAGCAGACTAATGGTTGGAGGGGAGTGTTTTAAGTGTTTTTAACCCAAGCCGTCAAACTGACATCATCAGAGAAAGAACGCCATTCCAGAACGGAAGTAACTTTTCAGATTTTGATTAACCATGACAAAAATTGTTTTTCTGTGTATTAACTGGCATAGATTAATTGTTTGCCACAAGACTAGTAATATGCACTAGCAAAGTAAACAGGGTCAATTTTGATTGTTAATCTTCGGAACGCAAATTAAGATATTTTTGTTGAAATCCGATGGCTCAGTGAGGCCTGCATAGTCAGCAATGACATTTCCTCTCTCAAGATCCATTAATGTACTAAAAACATATTTAAATTCATGTGAGTACAGCGGTTCAATATTAATATTATAAAGCGAGGAGAATATTTTTGGTGCACCAAAAAAACTAAATAACCACTTATATAGTGATGGCCGATTTCAAAACACTGCTTCAGGAAGCTTCGGAGCATTGTGAATCATTTGTGTAGAATCTGCGGTTCAGAGCACCAAAGTCACATGATATCAGCAGTTTGGCGGTTTGACACGCGATCCGAATCATGATTCGATACACTGATTCATTTGTGCTCCGAAGCTTTCTGAAGCAGTGTTTTGAATCAGTGTTTTGAAAGTCATTTTTTTGTTTTTTTTGGTACACCAAAAATATTCTTGTCACTTTATAATATTAATATTGAACAACTGTACTCACATGAACTGATTTAAATATGTTTTTAGTACATTAATGGATCTTGAGAGAGGAAATGTCATTGGCGTCATTGTAGGCCTCACTGAGCCATCGGATTCAACAAAAATATCTTAATTTGTGTTCCGAAGACGAAGGACTTACAGTGTGGAACGGCATGAGGGTGAGTAATAAATGACATTATTTTCATTTTTGGGTGAACTAACCCTTTAAGTTGGCTTTAAAAAACCTAGCCAGAAAGTTTGAAGTTTTAAAACTAAAAGCTTGAAGTTTGATAGAATTTGTAAGAAAGAAAGAAAGAAGCCTAGCCAGAAAGTTTTAAGTTTTGAATGAAATTGTAAGAGTTTTGACCCCCTCAATGTAAGTTAATCAGATTTTTTATGATATTTAATTTTCATTTTTAGGAAAACCATAAGTCGGATCAGTTTGAAAAGACATAGCAACCCGAGTCAGAACAGTCTGAAGATCTGACCTGAGTTTGGTGACTTCGGTAAAGTTGGTTTTATATTTGCACATTCGGACATCCGTATTCAATAGCCTTGTTAATCACACTACATTGGACATTCAGTGGACATTCACAAGTAAATATGCCATTAAAACAATACTTGCCTATTTTGATCGACTGTGAAAAATGTTGTCAGTTGACAATCGTTGGTTGTCAATATCATGTCGCTGCTTAAAATTCGCAAACATTCATTTATTGCACATTTATTGGAAAGTCTGAATTTATCAGAAGTCCAAATGTGTGAAAATAAAACCAACTTTACCCAAGGAGTTTGGTGGCTGTAGCTTTAATGCTCTAGGAGAAGATACAGTCTAAATTTTGGCTCAGAAGAAGTTGTTTATATGTCCAACTTAATTATGAAGAGAAAAAAGTGACTTCACTTTTAAACCACAGTGCTCTAGCAGCAGCAGGACAAAAAGAAGCCACAAACCTATAATTAAATGACAGGCTGCAACATGTTAGTTTCTTCTCAGATGATCTAATAGCGTATTGCTTGCATGCATAATGCAAACCATCAGTCTGTGCTCATCATTATCAAATGTCAAATTTCAGTGGCCATAAACACTTAACATTGCAACAAGAAGACAAAGCAACATTTTATGATGTAAGGCACAACAAGTGTCTCCAACACACAGCCTCTTTTAGAGTATACACATATGTGCAGCAGGCCACACATGTCAGTGAGATTGTGGTTCATTAGTTCTCACTGGAGGCTTTCAGAAACAGAAACACATGCCCGAGCTGTTGTATGCTCTCACTTCCTCTAAATGTATTTTAGTAACTCAAAAAGAACATCTAATCCACTGACTTCTGTAAACAAGGTAGATTTAAGGATATGTCTAGGTGTTTGATATTAAACACAAGAGCGGTCTACTCAAGTGGAAACCAGCGTGGGCCACGCCTCGAGCTCTGAAAGAAGGTAAGGAAGTAGGCTGGTGACCACAATGCATCCTGTCCTTCTGAAGTTCAAGGTTTCAACACGAAACAGTGTATCTCATGGGAGCCACCAGCAATGATTCACATTTAAAATGTAAAACGGTAGTCTGGCATAGTGTGAATTGAAACTAACGCACTTTAAGTTCATGTTTCTATGCTGAAATCATGTCACATTTGTTAAATAGTAATACACTTTAATATAGTACAATTAAAATGATGAAAAAGCTGACACGTGACCCCGGATGGATTTATTTACTGTAGATCCAAAATGTAACAATGAAAATGAAAGCTCTCAAAAAGACACAAATGACTGATACCCTACAATTCATATAGATATCTAATATGATCTCTCTATGTGAAATGTAATAGATAAAAGTGTCTTAAGTCAATGGGTTTCAGTAGAATCAACTAAAGCCACATGAAGTTTATTTAGGGTCCACTTTCAGTTGTGAACTGGCTACTCTAAAAACAAGACCAAGCTATTCTAGCTTCTAGACAAAATAAACATGTTGAAAGCAAGACTTTATCTGACTTCAGACAGATCAATTGACTTTTATCTGAGAGCTTAAGTTGTTTTCACGCACAGACGCGACAGTAAAGCATTGGCCGACAAAACAACTATCATCAAACTGAACTAAAATAAAAACAGCATTATATGAAATCTTTTACCTTTGAAAACAGACGCTCTGCGCTGCACAGGCTGTTATTTAAAAATAATCTGTGTTCATAATGAAGCCGCTCAACGTGGACAGACGAGACTCCAGTTCAACTGTGTGATCAGTGCATGAGAAGAACACGAGAGCGCGCGCGTGTGTGAGAGAGCGCGTGCACGCGTGCAGTCCACAGCTTAGCGTAAGAATCACAAGAGCTGTTAAATCAATATGTAAATATTTAAATGTTCATTTAAAATCAGTTATTAATATATAGTCTACGATTGCTATTATTATTTTTAAGCTACAATACAATGAATGATTAAGGTTATGATTAAGATATTATGAGCATATTATCTTACAAACAATAACAAACATTTTTAGAATATTATAAATATATACATTTTATTAAAAAATACTAAATTATTAAACATATTTAAATTAATTTCTATCTGCAGTCAGTGAGTTGTCGTGGTGCGTCCTCTAGCGGCCATGCATAGAGGACGGTCATTTATTTCTGTGAAACAATATAGATATTATAATTTTAGTGACAATGACATAAATCATAAACCAAGTATGAAAAACGTCCAGAGATTTCATGTTATTAGATTTGTAACCAAAAAAATTACATAAATTTTGGGGTAAAATGCCTCCACAGGGGTAAAATGCCCCTTGTCTGACAAAGCAAGTTGCTTTATACATTTACAGCAAAATCAGTAAATTAATATTTAAAAGAATATACTCAATAATTATGATTTACAAAATGATTATATCTAATTTGAAAAAATATTGTAATATTTGATGATAACTGGCTAGCTAACTAGCTACCTGATGCTAACTTGAGGTAATTTTTTACAGAGTAAAGAGTACCTGAAAACCATACTTGAGTAAAAGTACTGATACCTTACATCGAAAATGACTCCACAAGTTACAAGTAGCCTAACTAATTCCAATACGACTTGAGTAAAAGTCTTAAAGTATCTGATTTTAACAGTATTTGAGTATTTTACTCATGCTGAATGAAGGCTCAGAAATGCACTAGTCCTGAGAGCCATCCAAGTGAAAATAAGAAACAATTGATTTGTAAGATGAGAAATCAAGTTTATTTTCTAAAATCAAAATAAAACTGAACACCTCAATGTTGCAATAAATCAAGGTTGACACAACAACCTTTTAAACATCTACAAACTCTCAAGTCTCAGTTAAGCTCAAGTGCACAATAAGGCCACAGGTAAACCAATATCCTTCAAAACGGTCTTGTCAATATAACGGATAAATAAAACAAAGTTAAGTAAAATTAAGTAGTCAAACTCTACTGTATGTGCTGGTTTGAGCCTCATCACCAGCTGCAGTCATTTCCTCATCTAATAAATCAAACATCTGCGATCAGCAACTGCCTGCTAATGCACTCACATTCATGTAAAGTGTCCTTGTTGACAAGTTTTGAGTGAGTAAAGGCAAAATGCACAAGATATTGTACCTTCAATGCCCTTAGATGGTGATATCACTTCTTTATATCAGAAACAAACTGCTGCAGAAAAAGTTAGCTGCCATGAAAAATGTCATTTGTAATTGCATAACTCATCTCAAATGTAGTGGAGTAAAAAGTACATTTACTTGTTCAAAAATGTAGTCAAGTAGAGAGTAAAAGTTGCTTATATCTTTGAAACTCAGTACAACTACAAAGTAGCCAAAAAGATACTCAAGTACAGAAACTAATTGCATTTACTCAAGAACTTTACGCCTCTGATTTTTAAATATAAAGTCCAAATATTTTTATTCAACCACCTAGTTAGATTACATTTGATTGAAACATTTTTGTCATTCTCAAAATATAATTATATTTTCCTTAAATAACATGTACTCTCTATCTACAGGCCTTACTATTCTCATATCGCATATAACTGCAATGTTCAAACAACAAGCTTTAAAATACTTTTTTTCTTACTGCTGAAAATTAGATAATTTACGTAATATCTGTTTTGTTTCAGGTAGCCTACGTCACCAGTTTAAGCTTCACTGTAAATACTTAACTCTTGTTAATGTAGTCCATAGTTGCAAAAAAAATGTATCTTGACTTGATCTAGTGGTTATTTTGGGGAAAACAGTAGGGGGAGTTTTCCCACACTCTATCCTATTTCTGTCCAACAGTTTGGTTTAGGTTTACTTGCATAAACATCTTTTAATATCAGAAATAAATATCTGGTTTATATACTGTAGGTTTACTATAAATGCATGGCATAATTATTCCTTTTTGTGTTTTGCTGCTTACAGATGTTCAAAAAGCTAATTGCCTAAAATGCTAAGCACCTTTTTAATATATAATGTAACATTAAATATTGAAATGTAATTAAAAATATATGTTGTGGGAATTGCTTGAGAAAAAACTAAATGAATTCAATATGTTTCCAGATAGACAAGACATATTTGTATTGTTGTTCCATATTTCACCACAGGAGGGTTTCAAACTACTATCAACATGAAGAGAACAATAGGTCAGACACCAGACTTGCAGATTTGTATCCTTGATTGACAAGTCAAATGACCTGTAATTGGTAGTGAAAGTAATAATAAACCTAACAACATTTCTAACATCAATCACTCTGCATTTAATTATTTTTGACAAATTATTAGATTTTTCAGATTTTATGCAGAAATTTGCCTAACTTGATTTTGGAAATCAATCTACTGAATGCTTACATATATCATAGTACAATAAATTGCTAAAACACAAGCAGCACACACTAAAATTGCAATATTTGGGACTCACAAAATGAAGGAGTTACCTCTTGCTACAATGGGTCAGAGGTGTCTGGTTAGCTTTAGCAGCTAGCCCCTCCTGGTAGACTCTGTAACTACAACATCTGGAATGAAAAAGCATATTTTGCTATTTATTTACATAATTAACTGTGTATCTTGTTTTTCAAGTGACATATAAATCACTATATTGTGCTTCATTATGCTAATGCTAATTCAAGCTCAGTTAGGTTAAATTAGGGGTTCCACCAATGATCTTTATTTCGAAGCATTTATACTGTCGCTTACATGATGCATTGTAAAACTTTTAGTGCAATTTATTAATAGGGGATTGTATGTTTTGTAATATTTCATGTATGTTTGAATCAATTTCTGCTAATACCAGATATATGTTTTAATATTTCCTGCATAATTCCATACATATGAAATCTATTTTGTGTTACTTCAGTCAGCAATGTGCAGCAGACAAATCTTAGCGATTTTTATATATCGCTTACCTGAAAAGACAATAAACATTACAGATAATGTTCGAAGTATCAATTAAAGTATACATTCATGTGCGACTGATACTGAAAACCGGGTGATTTTAGGTTGATGTTTTGGCTGTAAGTCAGTGATGCCCTCTGTTGGTATCATAAGAGAGCCGCTCGAACATTTCCTGCTGGCAGTTTAATTACAGGCTTGTTCGAGAAGCATCAGCGCTGCACAGACCGATCGGCATATAACATCAAAGTACCGCAAGAGCTTTTGGAGAGCATACAACTCCTCATGCTTTTGAATCGCTCTCGCAGTACTTTGATATCATACACCGATCGGTCTACGCATCTTGTTCACTGAACAATGGCAGTAAAAGCCTAAATTAAATTTGTTCATCATAACAAGTGAACGATTCTCTTCAGAAAACTAAACCACTCGATTTATATGGATTCATTTTCTGATCTCTTTATGGAGTTTTTGAAGTGTCAATTTGGTAGTTACAAAGGCAGTAAATGGAAGGAAATCTGACAGCATTCTGTCATCAAAAATATCTTCATTTGTGTTCTGAAGATGAATGAATTTCTTAAGGCTGATTTATATTTCTGCGTCGGACCTACGCCGTAGGCTCTGCGTGGTATGCTAGGCGTCTGTTTTCATTTATACTTCAGCTTCGTTGTCCGCGTTGACGTGCATGCAGACCACTAGCAGGCAGTGTCCGCGGTAATGTTGAGTATCAAGGCAAAAAGAAGAATGTACGTTGTCAGAGACGCTTACAAATAGAAGTGGCAGAGAAGCAGCAAATAGGTAACGACTTTTGTTGCAGTAGACTGCATGTGTCCCCTGAAACAGAGCATTTTTTAATTCCTATGGAAGTTGTAAATGCTCGCTCTTCTCCGATTGCTCCGCACCAGTTTTTTAACCTGAGGGAGGGGTTCTAGCAGACCAATCACAGCGCCTGCGGTCCATGTAGACTCAATGCATTATTACATTTTTGAAGAGGTGCACGTCAGGCTACGTCATTGTCTACACTTGCTACACACAGCCTACGCCATACACTCCACGCAGAAGTATAAATCAGCCTTTGCGGGTGTGTGAGGGTGAGTAATTAATGGCAGAATTTTCATTTTGGGGTGAACTAACCCTTTAAACTTCTTTTAACTTGAGCCAAAAACTTTAGAGCGCCATATTTTAGAACGCTGTGTAATGCGCAAGATTCTGCAAAAGATGTGAGATGCGAGTACAATGGTCAAACACGTCTGTCTAAAATTGTAAAAAAGCAATGCAATGGAACCACTGATTTATATAAATAGCAGCATTTACTGTGAAAAAAGCTAATTAATCACTTTTAACGAACTCATGAACCCAGAACCCCTGTTTGGGAAACCCTAGGTTAAGGGATAGATTGAATGGCACTGGATGCAGCTGCTCTCTTTACTGAAGTGACAGGGTGTGTCGCCTGAGGGCCTGTCTCTGGCTGGTCTCAGGCACATAGTGACATTTACCGGTTGCTCTGTTGCCTGCATAAAAAAAAATCAAACATGACTGTGTAATGGTAACATTTGTCATGCCTAGAGGAAATGTTTAGTTCTCAGAGGTTTCTGTTTCATGGATCATAAAGTTTAATGGAGTTCTCAATTATGTTTCATATAAATATCAATATTGTTTCTGATGTTTCTCACTTACTCAGGAGAAGAAAATATTTTTAGTTCCGACTTGGATATACAGTAGTTGAAAGTTGTAAAATTTACCTAAAAACTAGGGGGGGGGGGGGGGAGAAATAGTAGGTATTTTCTGAAGGAAATGTGTTTGCTAATATATGTTGAGTGATTGTTAGCATGTTGCAAGATGGTTGTTATCATGCCTGTATTAGTTATGGTACTTCATCTAGTTGTAGTAAAATACAATGCAAATATTCAAAATTTTCTCCCATTTTTGAAAGAAAGCAAAGCACAACACTAATCTTTGCAATGTAGCTAAAATTAGATAACTAGAAATAAATACTATTTGTATTTATCATCATCTTCTCAAAAAATGTTTTTGGCCACTATGTGAGTACGTTTTAGTGCATTTACCCAATTTAAATGGATCTACGGCTCATTTTAATGTTTATGTGTGTCTGCAGTGATAAATTGTGTTCCCCAAAACAAGGTACACACAATGGCACCCATTGAAGCAATAACTGTGCTCATTATTGTCTCATCAGTGTCACAGAAAAATAGCCACCATTTACATCAAGAGCAATTGCATTAAAAAAAAACAGATGATTCAAATGATAATGCCACATTTCTATCTCTATTTGACATGATGATCTATAAAACTGCCAGTGCTACATGTTCCCCATGCAAACCAGTGCTGACAGCGTATCCATTTCCGCTACAAAGAAGCTTGTTTGCTGTGAAGGGTGTAATTTCCAAACAAGATGGCGTGATGTGCGTGGTGTTTTGGCAGAGGGACAATAGGAGACACCTGTGACAGGCAATGGGCCCTTTAACAAGCCAGACAGTGGCATAGCCCACGTCATTCGCTCTGTCTTTTCTGCACCCCCTAAACCAAACATGACCAAGGAAAGCATCCTATACATCTGCCTGATAATATATTAGCAAATCACATCATTTGTGTGAAAAGTGTGGAGTGAAGAGTCTCTCTCTTGATTGAGAGGCTGTTTACGCAACACCATTTTCAACTAAAAAAGGAAAACTTTTTGGTCCAAAAAAATTTTGGTCGTTCATTTACACAACAACAGCGTTTTGGTGGCCTTAAAACACAAACTTTTGAAAACGGGTTTCAAAGTGTACATTTTTGAAAACACTGTAGGGAAATAACAAGAAGAATATCGAAGTGCAGTAAACTGTAAAAATAAGGTGGATAGGTATGGACGTGTTGTACTATGAAGTGCTCTGTAAAAGAATTTTACGCAAGAAAATTAATAAAAAAACATTTACGCAGGCACATAGTCTTTCTTTACAAAGTGACATCGCCAACTACTTGTCGGGCATGCATAATACAGCATTTTTCATCATTTTCGCAGATCTGTGTAAATTAGATAGTTTTGATAACGTTTGTCATCTGTACTGTTTTTTCCGTTTTTAGTACATCGTTGTTGTGTACACACACCCTGAGTCAATAGGAGAGGGGATGTTTGGTGTTTGCTCTAAACATGTGGCAATGGTTGATGACAGTCCCTAAAATCTTAATTTGTCCTCCAAGCAAGAAGTTTTGCAGATAGTATTGCTCTTTACAATCTTGGATGACTAGTAAAAGTGATTTCAAGGCATCAAGTAAGTGCAAGAAAGAAAACAGTTTCAATCACAGTTTAGTATGCTATGACGCCATTCATAGTTATCAGTTTGATTTTGAATGGCGAAAATTCTAAAAACATAAGTAATTTGTGCAGTACAATGAAACTTTTGTCAGGTGAATTTTGAATGGGTGAAAATTCCAACAATTGAAGTAATTTGCTGCCAAAACAGCCCTGAACCATCGAGGCATGGACTCCACTAGACCCCTGAAGGTGTGCTGTGGTATCTGGCATCAAGATGTTAGCAGCAGATCATTTAAGTCCTGTAAGTTGCGAGGTGGAGCTCCATGGATCGGACTTGTTTGTTCAGCACATCCCACAGATGCTCGATTGGATTGAGATCTGGGGAATTTGGAGGCCAAGTCAACACCTCAAACTCGTTGTGCTCCTCAAACCATTCCTAAAGCATTTCTGCTTTGTGGCAGAGCACATTATCCTGCTGAAAGAGACCACAGCCACCAGGGAATACCATTTCCATGAAAAGGTGTACATGGTCTGCAACAGTGCTTAGGTAGGTAATACGTGTCAATGGTAACATCCACATGGATGTTATAGTGCATCCTGAAGCCATTTGTTTCCCAGGTAATCAACGCATATGCACCCGGCCATCTACGTAATGTAAAAGAAAACATGATTCATCAGACCAGGCCACCTTCTTCCAATGCTCCGAGGTCCAGTTCTGATGCTCACATGCCCACTGTTGGCGCTTTTGGCGGTGGACAGAGGTCAGCGGCTATGCAGCCCTATACACAACAAACTGTGATGCACTGTATATTCTGACTCCTTTCTATCAAAACCAGCATTAACTTCTTGGATCAGACCACATGGACCAGCCTTCGCTCCCCACATGCATCAATGATCCTTGGCCGCACATGACCCTATTGCTTTTTCGCCACTGTTCCTTCCTTGGACCACTTTTGATAGATACTGACCACTGCAGACCGAGAACACCCCACAAGAACTGAAGTTTTGGAGATGCTCTGACCCAGTTGTCTAGCCATCACAATTTGGCCCTTGTCAAACTCGCTCAAATCCTTACAATTTTCCTGCTTCTAACACATCAACTTTGAGGAAAAAAATATTCACTTTCTGTCTAATATATCCCACACATTAACAGCTGCCGTGATGAAGAGATAATCAGTGTTATTCACCTCGCCTGTCAGTGGTCATAATGTTATGCCTGATCGGTGTATTGTTACACGATATATTGTTACACCCCTAGTGAAAACTGTAACTAATTCAACCAAAGAATTCCTTGTTGTTGTTTAGATTTTGACTGCCAAAAATATAACAATTTGAGTAATTGTAACAACAAATTTAGGTAAGTAAATCTATTTAAGTAAATCTAACAATTTAAGTAAATCTAACAATAGATCACTGCTGGTAAAGGTATAGGCTATTAAAACTTTGTCAGATTTTTAATTGGATTATTTAAATGTATTTCTATCAATAAATTCCTTGAATTTATGTGCATCTTGCTGTTTCCATCCAGCATTTTTAT
This sequence comes from Chanodichthys erythropterus, assembly GCF_024489055.1. NCBI lineage: Eukaryota > Metazoa > Chordata > Actinopteri > Cypriniformes > Xenocyprididae > Chanodichthys > Chanodichthys erythropterus. Next base: position 22,215,456 of record NC_090244.1, read on the forward strand.
GCAATATCCCAAAATTCACATAAAAATAGATGGATGGAAACATAGCTACACTTATTATATCTACACACATACACACACACAAAACTTTATGCTTGGGCGCACTATTCTTTTGTATTTTCGTCAGGAAATGCAAATTGTCTGTTGATTTATGTGAATGAATCGGTAAGGTTGAGGGTTGTACATTTGATAAACAGGACTTCTTCATCTCATTAGAAGTTCAAGAAATGGCAGGTTCCTCTGTTCCAGGGTCAGGTCAGGCAGTAAGTACGCAGTTAGACTGTCTCAGATCCCATAAATACATTTGGCTCTGTTGACTCCATGATGCGATAAAGGCTGCAAAAGCCCTCAAGCGCTGATGTCTGCGTGACCCTCGACTCCATTGGTCAGAGATGAGACTAAGATTGGGCGGGCACATGTGCGCTCTAACACACCCACCCTCTCCAGTCCTCCCTGCATATACAATTGAAGAGGAATGAATGTCAGCCCAATTTATGTTTACTCAACTAAAATTGTTGACGGATGTGGAAATCGAAACCATCTGGCAAATGTTGCCTGCCCTGTATATTCGCCTTTTTTACATCTAATGGTGGAATTGAGTTTGACTGAAGTGGGCAAACATGAGAGATCGGATTATTGATAGAGTACGGACTGCCTGTCTGTGCATCCCCTGGTCTCCATTAGGTCCTCTTCAGCCTAATTCTGCAGTAATGGCGTCCCTGGGAGACTTGATGAGCCCCCAAGCCACTTGTGTGAGTTTAGGGGGCCGGCGTGGACGCGTGTCACAGCTGCAACCATTATCGAGAGGAAGTGGACGTTGTCAATGAGCGCAACAACACCCATTGCTTCCACGTCACAGCCACAGACTGCCATGTTTACCCGAAATGGCATTGATCCAGCCTTATGACGGCGTCAGCCTTCCGGTCACGCCACATTTCAGAGGCAATTTACTCGCATCTGCTCCGATAAGCAATTTCAGACACAGTGTCTTATTTGTGTTGTGTTGTCTCACACATTCCATGACAGAAAGCCTTTTATCGCTACATGCAAACATCATTCTGCCCTCTGCTTTGGAAATAATCTGTCTTACCTTGTCATTTCTCACAATTTTTTAGTCACTCAAAACTGTTTGAATGCTGAAAGGATAAAGCATATTACCTAGAAGACCTAGAGAGACCTATATGATATAAAAAGATTTTTTGAAAACTGTCATATAATGAAAATCAAATGTTGTTTTGGACCCATTGACTTTCATGGACAAAAGAGTTGAAACATTCTTCACAATAGGGGTGTATTCATGGTGATTGGGACACTTTCTGCCATTGCGATGACTAGGAAAAGGTGTCCCAATCAACCTGAATTCACCCTACTTTCTTTTGTGTTCCACAGAAGAAAGAAAGTTATATGGGTTTGGAATGACATGAGGGTGAGTAAACGATGATCATTTTTGGTTGATCTATTTGCCTGTAACAATATGATTGTGCCACATTTGTATTCAGTAATTCACCGTCAATTCATGACTTGAGGCTGTAGATTTGTCTCTGTGAATTATGGCAAACATTTTCTTGGCTCATTAAAATTTCAAGAAAGTGATTAAAGTACATTTTTGTTGCTGTTTTTTCCTTGTTATCACCAGAGCTGATTTTGAGAACAAAGAGCAAGTGGGACGAGATAAGACAGAGGAAAACAGTGTGTGTGTTCAGTGAAAATGTCAGAGTTTAATTAGGAGGTGCGTCTGTGGGTTTAGGGTGTTTGTAATTATCACATCCAGTTCCATCCTCGCCTGCGGCAGGGGCTACACATGGTGCCATTACGAAAGGTAAATTCAATAACACGCTCCCTCTTGGAGAAGGTTTGGGACTAATGGGAGCGGGGAGGCAGTGCTGTTGTACCAAAATAAACCCTCAGGTGAGAGCTGTAGTAATACATATGATGTATCATATGGGTTTAAGTGGCAATGTGAATGTATTCGACTGCTACCTACAGCAAAACAAGGTTTCTATGCTGAATGGATCCAGACAAGATGAAAAACATAAAGAGATCAAGTGATGTAAATTTTTCTTGATTGATGCATAGTTATGCCCTGTGAAGACCTCGTTTCTGATCAGATATGACACATATATTCTAAACCTACCGTCATTTAGTCTCCAGACAGATCAACAGTGACATATGGTTACACTGGAAGCAAAATGAAAATCCCTGAGAATCCTTTAAGTCAATAAAATCTTAAAAGGGAACTTTTCTTGAGGAAGAGTTATTTTGTCAGGTTATTTTTATCAGCTAAATAAATAAATAAGATGATAATACCATGGTAGTTAAAGATGACCATATTTGTATACCCTAATATATTCATACTCCAAGGTAAAAAACAAACAAACAAACAAACAAAAAAACACCTTTTCCAAAATGATTCCAAATGGTCATGGTACAGTACAAATTTAGGAAACTAAATTTTAGTTCTTAGCTTTCTTTTTAAAAATTATTTTAAGTTAAAAAGAAACATGGTACGTGAAGTGCATAGAACATGGCAAGTTCCCAACACTAATTATTAATCCTTTATTAAGGATCCTTTATCCTTGTATTAATTAAAATAAAAATAAATTATTATTCAATATCAGTGTTGGGGAAAGTTACTTATAAACGTAATGCATTACAAGACTTCATTACTAAAAAAGTAACTAATTGTGTTAGTTACTTTTTAAGAAAAGTAATGCGTCACATTACTTTTTCTCACTTGGACTGGTCTTGCTTGTTTGTTTTTTAAAAACAACAAAAAAAGTTATATATTTGGCAAATATTTTTCAGCCCTTTCACATCAAAGGTGAAATTAATAAGCCTCAGGCTGAAGGAAATGCATATTACAGATGTACAGTAAAGGGCGCAGCTCAAACAAACCTTTCAGATGTGCTGCCATTCTGGGTTAAAGAAGAAAAGGATACAAGAGAAATAAGTTCAACACTCTTATTTTTAAATATAATCTGAAGTATTTTTTCTTATTAGTATGGTTGAATTAGATCATTGAATGTTAGCAGCAAAAACATCAGTTAATAAAGTGAGATTAAGTACATAAAGTATATTTGTGTAATTTAATATAGTTAATTATAACAGGTTTGCGTAAAATTCTGAAATTTCACTGTTTTTATTTTTTTCGCGCAAGTAAGATGGGTAAATGCATGTTAGTCTAGAATTACAATAAGTGTAACAATAATACAATAATCTGCACTATATTTCTCTCAACATGGGGACAGGACAGCTGTCAGTCAATAAATGTGAAAAAAGTAATGCATTACTTATTTGAAAAAGTAACTTAGTTATTTGGTTTTAAATTGAAAAAGTAATGTGTTACTTTACTAGTTACTTGAAAAAGTAATCTGATTACATAACTCGAGTTACTTATAATGTGTTACCCTCAACACTGTTTACAATTATTAAACCCTCAATTTCTTTAATATATTTTAATATGTACATGTATTAGACCTTATTTTGAAATGTTTTGTTATTTTTAATGCTCTATTGTGGGTTTCTCTCTATCTGTCTGTCTGCTTAAATATAATCATCCACTTGGGCTATACTTAAAATAGATGGCAATTCAATCACAAAAATAGAATCATCTCATTAAAGTCAAAATGAAAGGTTTCAGAAAAGTAATTACACAGTACACATTACTGTACTTCACTCTAATGCTTCAAAGAACATTGTGTTGTTTTCTTAAAGGTTCACTAATAAAACCAGCACCAGTCATACATAATGAGCATTAAATATATTCCCAATATGTGAAATTTTCATTTTTAAAGACACTATACAAATAAACACTGCAGTTACTACAAAGCATCAAACTGCACTAGTATCGACTACAAGGTCTTTTTGTGACTTTATAGGCTGTCACGACACAACCACAGTCACAGCTCAAACCACCTCTGACAAATTACATGAGCACAAACTGACGGAGGTGCACTCTACGTGATTAGTCGTTTTGCTTGGCAGCTGTATTTTGACACACTGAAGCGCAATTATGCCAACGGGTAATTACATCCACACCATAACCAGCAAAACACATAATACAGATATGGCTTTTGTGGTTCAAAAATTACGTTTTCTTACACCCTTTCTTCAAGACTGGTCCAAATTTTTAAAAGTCAGTCACATAAAAAGGTAGATTGGTCTAATTGGAATTGGAAAAGTAAGCCTGATTACCCCTTGGTTAACTTCAAGTTGGTCAAACTAGTTGTTAAGACTAGAGTCTTAACATAGTGGCTAAGTTTATGCAATTGGCTGTTGATATCCCTAATTTACATTCAATTTGAATTCATCAATTGAAAATTATTTTTAAAACATTCTTAATTCACAACACTGTGTAAGGGTTATGTTTAATTATGTTAGTTCATTTGTGTTTCAGGGGCCATTTACATGACACCGTTTTCAATTAAAAAAGGAAAACTTTTTATGCGTTTTGGCCATTCATTTACAAGACAACAGCATTTTGATGGACTGAAAATGTGTGTAATTTTGATAATGTTGTCATCTTTCCCTATTTCTGTTTACCTGAGTTGTAATTCCTTGTTTGTTTCTATGGTTTCTGATTAATCACGCACCTCTTTTTATACTAGTTCATTAATTCTCCCTGTGTATTTAATCCCTTATTTTCCACCATTCATTGTGCAGTCTTGTTTATGGTAGCGTATATAGTGATTGTGTTATTCTGTCATTTTCTACCTCAATCCTGTGTTTGTTTGTTTTTTTAAATAAAGTGTTTCTTTTGGATAATTTATTTGTTGTGCGTTTGCTACAGCCACACACCTTGTTTCACCCTGATGTGAAGTACCAACCCGATCTAGTGAGAATTTGTATATATTGTACAAGTATGCGATTTTATTTGAATTATTTTATTTGAATTTATAGATAAAATCCAGTGGCGAGCAGTGACGTTTTTTACTGGGTTGGGTGGTGCATCATGTCAAAAAGAATGCAACGTCAGTTATGCTTTAAGTTAAATTAAGTTAAATAAGTTAAATATCCATTCACTGCCATTATAAAGCTTCAGGATATTTATCAATATACAGTGCACAGCATAAATGAGTACACCCCCTCTGAAACTTCTGAAAGTCAGCAATTACTCAATTACTTAGAAGACATGTTAGGCTTCTTTAGAGATATAATGTTCCAGCAAGATGTTCTTATGTTCTTAATCAATTGCCAAAGAAAATGTCAAAATTATTCAGAAAAATAAGATTTTCTTATCAAGGTGATAAAATGTTGTGTAGCAAAAACGAGTACAACCTCCTAAAATGTACTAAATAAAATGGTTCAATGGTTCAACAGGTAAGTATGTTGAACCAAAACATTTAAAGAGAAGTGATTTCTTGACAATTAAAAGTGTTATATAGCCCACTGAATCCTTTTCAGACTTAATGCTGACAACAATGGAACTACTTTGGAGAGAATTGTCAGGAGACTTATTTCTTAGCACAAAAGAGGACAGTGTTTTATCATTGTTTTAAGTGTGAAAATATAGCAAAAGTAACACAGAAATTCAAAAACAATGAACTTGTGACAAGGCCCCTGAAATAACCAGGCCTTCATTTTAAGCTTTCATTTAGTGATGAGGGATTTTTTTGCTAGACAAAGAGCAGGAGAAATACCAAGCGAGTGTCTCAGAGCCAGCAAAAGCTATGAAAAGAGTGACTGTTTATCTCACAGAGTAAGATGCAGCCTGCAGAAATGACATGCATGGTTGTTGTTCTCACTGAAACTACTGTAGCCAAAGCATACTAAAGTCAGTTAGCCATTTCCAAAGCCCATTTTTGCAAAATATAGATTTTGGGAATCAATACTCTGGTCTCATGAGACCAAATCAATAATTTTGGATCTAACAGCATCCAAAATGTTCTGGTGTTGCTAAAGGAGGAGTACAGTGAGAAGTGCCTGGTTCCCACAGTAAAGTTCAGTGGTAGTAAAGCTCTTATATAGGGATGTATGAGTGCTGAAGGTGTGAGGGAGTTGTGCTTTATCAATGCTGTCATGAATTCACACACCACTGTGTAATTTAATACACAAACAGAAACAGAACATGTTACCCTTTCCTCATTCCCTGCATTGTTGGGCATTTTTTCAACATGACAATGAGGATATGCATTCTCCCAAGGTGAAAAACCTTCTGTGGACATGTATTGAACTCAATCTTAACACCATTAAAGATCAGGGCTGCGTTTCCCAAAAGCATCGTAAGCTTAAGTTGATCGTAGCTCCATTGAAACCAATGGAGCTACGATCAACTTAGGCTTACGATGCTTTTGGGAAACACTACCCAGGGCATTTAAGAAGCTCATCATCCAGGAGTTAAACAGGACAGATGTGACAATTTGTCATGAACTTGTACACTCCGTGCCAAGAAGGAATAGAATATTATACATTTGTTGAATTAAATCTAGGGCAGTGGTCTCAAACTCAGCTCCACAGCCACAGCTCTGCACAGTTTAGCTCCAACCAACTCTAACTCACACCAGCTTAAAAGTTTCTAGTAATCCTGAAGACCTTGATTAGCTGAATCAGGTGTGCTTGATTAGGGTTGGAGCAAAACTGTGCAGAGCTGTGGCCCTCCAGGAATTGAGTTTGAGACCAATTATCTATGGGGTATTCATTTCTTCAATACTTAATTTAACCAAAATTGGCTAATTTACTTATTTAATGGCTATTAATGACATATATTTCTCAGGTTTTATTATGTATATGTTTAACACATTTTAGTTTTGCCATCTTTCCATGAATTGTATTAGTGATCATAAAGAAAATACATCTTTTGTATTTGTTCAGAAGGGGCGTACTCATTTATGTAACTCCGATTGTGTTCATCAGAAAGAAGAAAGTCATATATGATGGTTTGAGGTTGAGTAAAGCTTGGTGTTATTTTCATTGTAAAGTGAACTAAACCTTTAACAACCTCAGACAGTCACAGTACTGTAGGTCCACTTACTGTAGGTCTGTCTTTAACAGTTTAGCCAAAGTTTTCATAAAAAATGAATTTCCCTATGGAGAAAATAAAATACCAAGAAAATAGATTCAGTGATAACTTTTTTTCCATTTCAATTAGTCTAGCTAGTTTTGTATCAAATCCAATGTGATTTTCATTAATCGAGATCAACAGCACATTTTTTCTGCTTGGGTGAGCGATTCACGGACAGCTTTCCCTGTGCATGAAATCCCCCATAGGCCAGCAAACCAATGAGAACACGGGACAATGATGATGATACATAACAACGTAGGCACCAAAGCTGTTGTAGATCCGCTTACTCAAAACCCTCCATAACTGGCAGATTTGAAGAAAATTTGTTTGTCAGATAAATAAATGATGCATAGTTACATATGTATTACCATAATTTTATCAAGTAGGTTTTATGGTACACCTCAAACAAAGGGAATTTATAATAATTTATAGTGTTAATACATTAATGTCTTGGTTATGCAGAGCATTATATAGACCTCATGCCCCTGGTAAATTCATGAAGGTCCACCCCTAAACCAAACCCTAATGGGGGCATGAGCAGATTGTACAAAATCGTACCAATGAGATCTTATGAATTCACAACTAATTTACCAAATTGTAATGTACTGATGAATTGTAATGAGACTTTTCATTGTATGAAAAAGAGCACCTGGGACATTCTGCTAAATATCTCATTTGTGTTCCACAAAAGAAAAAAAAAAAGGGTTTGGAGCAACACGAGTGTGTATGGGTGAGTAAATGAGGACCAAATTTTTATTTTAACCCTTAAAGTTTTGCTTCGGGTAAAGAAACTAAATCCTTCAAAATGAGTACAATGCAGGAGTCACATTTGAACATAGTAAAGAATGAGGTTTTGGTGGTGCAGAATAAAAGTCACTGGAGAGATGTTTCCTCAAGAACGTCTAGCACAATCAACAGGCTCCACTTATCACATATAAGCCTTGTTTTCCAGAGATATTAAGTGGTGATGTTTCTCGAAAAGGATTTGTTTGAACTTCCAAAGTGAACAAGACAAACCCTTCAGGGTCTCACAGATCTGATATACGACATTCATGCATTATTGTCAGCATTTGATTCAAAATACTCATTGTTATGGTTATTAAGTAATATAGTTGATTACATTTAATAGAATATTTATTTGTTGTCGCTCCCAATGACCCCTGTTGAGATGAAAGGTAACATTCAATGAAGAAAAAATGAGCGATAGGACGAATGAAGGAAAGAGAAAAGAATTGTGGGGGACGAAGAATAATCGGCCAGCTGTGAGCGTGCTGCAATTACTCTGTCTGAAGTCTAACAATTATGCCGCGGGGCCCTTCGAGAGGAGGCTACCATCCAATCAATACGTAATTGTGATAATTGTTGTCCCTGTGCCGGTGTGGGTTCTTCTGTAACTTACAAAAAAAGGGGGAAAAATGAATAAACAGTGTGCATTGAATGCCAAAGTGATGTCACCTAGTTTTGAACGGCATTTAGAACAAAGGCTCTCAATTTGCAGTGTGGAGAAATGGGTCGTGAATGACAGTGAGTCAGCGCGTCAGGTGGTTGATGGGTAACCATTGTGCCTACATCCGTCTGTTAATATCTGTGTGTCGTCCAGAGCAAACAGGGACATGTTCCATCAAGTGGTCTTGATGATTGTTGATATTTGATGGTCCTGGACTACAGCTTGGACATCTCAGATTAAATTCTCATCCAATATTTGGTTTTAAAGACAAGTCAAAATACAATTTTCTATATATACTGTATTCACCATTTTTGTATTATTGGTATCTACTTTCCAATAATACAACTTACAGTTGACTGTGGAATATTTAGCAGGGATGAAATTTCATGAACTGACTGCAAATTTGGAATCTAATCACAACACCACAATTTTTTTTTTTGTATTATGTTATTATTTATGTTGTGAACAGAGCCGTCAATATACAACAATTAAATAAACTTTATATTAGGTAACTTACATTTTAGTCACAATTGGCCCTATCATGCACCCAGTGCAATGGGACGCCAGACGCGACGCAAGTGGCTTTTTGCTAGTTTCAGCCCGAAGCAGTTATCATTTTTACATCCAGCGCTCACATTGTTTAAATAGCAAATGCACTCGCACCCATCTGTTTGCCCATGGGTGTGCTGGTCTGAAAATGAGATGTGTTCAGGTGCATTGTTGGCATGTTGCTATTATGAGGCAACTGAATATACATGCGCCACTGACCAACAAAAACCTGGGCTGGATTTCCCGAAACCTTCTTAACTCTACGTTGTTCTTAAATTATACCTTAAGCTGTACCTTAACGTTAATATGTGTGTCCCGAAATGTTCTTAAGTTAAGTATACCTTTTGTAAGTCATACTTTTGTAAGGTTGGTCTGGACCACTCTTAGCTATACCTTATCACTGTTGACAGTCTATACAAATATAATTCTGAAGCTGTAATACACCCAGTGTTCGATTAGGATTATGGCAAAGAATAAAATGCAAAGATTCACTGCTAAATTCAAATGTGCTTTAGCGCTGATCCAGAAACAGAAGCGCGCTCCGCGCTTGTCATGTAACCTATCACAACTATTCGGTGTTTTTAACCTCATCAGGTTTATTTTATGTTTCAGATATTTAAATACACATTTGAATTGAGTTGGCTACTGCATAAAAAAGACAACTGTAGTCTGTTAAAATCAAATTCCATATACTGATGTCTACGGAAGTTGAAACAATAACCCTTTCAATTATATAATTTGACGAAGTGTTTTATTCATATCAAATACACATTGTGTATGAAACAATAAAGTTTGCTCTATTCTTCTCCCAGTTCACCGCCACATACTTTTATGTATTTCGGGGAAGATTTCGTAAATCTGACAGCTCTGAATTGCCGTGCAAACTCATCGCGTGACAAAACACATTCACTTCCTCATATTTTATAATCGGAATATATCATAAAATTCATGATATAGTTAACAAGTTTGTGAATACTTTTAAATACACTTTTCCTGATAAATTTACTCACCCCCATGTCATCCAAGATGTTCATGTCTTTGTTTCGTCAGTCAAAAAGAAATTAAGGTTTTTGAGGAAAACATTCCAGGATTTTTCTCCATATAGTGGATTTCAATGGCTACCAACAGGTTGAAGGTCCAAATTGCAGTTTTAGTGTAGCTTCAAAGGGCTTTAAATGATACCAGATGAGGAATAAGGGTCTTATCTAGCAAAACGATCGGTCATTTTCGAAAAAAATACAACCGTTTATGCTTTATAAACAAAATATTGCCTTGAACGTACTTTCCGTTTCCGCATTCTTCAAAACGCTTACGTTGAATGTCCTATGCCTTCCCTATTCGCCTTCCCTAATCATTTCGCTAGATAAGACTCTTATTCCTCATCTGGTATCGTTGGTATCTACTTTCCAATAATACAACTTACAGTTGACTGTGGAATATTTAGCAGGGATGAAATTTCATGAACTGACTGCAAATTTGGAATCTAATCACAACACCACAATTCACACAGTCCTTCAGAACGACCCATTTTATCCCACAAATGTTTGTAAATGCAGACTGCATGGCCAGATTTTATATACATGTGGCAGTGGGTCCGATTAAAACACCTGAATTCAAGAATTAAAATGTGTGTCCCAATATGTTTGTCTATACAGGTGCTGGTCATATAATTAGAATATCATCAAAAAGTTGATTTATTTCACTAATTCCATTCAAAAAGTGAAACTTGTATATTATATCCATTCATTACACACAGGCTGATATATTTCAAATGTTTATTTCTTTTCATTTTGATGATTATAACTGACAACTAAGTAAATTCCCAAATTCAGTATCTCAGAAAATTAGAATATTGTGAAAAGATTAAATATTGAAGACACCTGGTGCCACACTCTAATCAGCTAATTAACTCAAAACACCTGCAAAGGCCTTTAAATTGTCTCTCAGTCTAGTTCTGTAGGCTACACAATCATGGGGAAGACTGCTGACTTGACAGTTGTCCAATAGACGACCATTGACACCTTGCACAAGGAGGGCAAGATACAAAAGGTCATTGCAAAAGAGGCTGGCTGTTCACAGAGCTCTGTGTCCAAGCACATTAATAGAGAGGCGAAGGTAAGGAAAAGATGTGGTAGAGTAAAAGTGTACAAGCAATAGGGATAACCGCACCCTGGAGAGGATTGTGAAACAAAACCCATTCAAAAATGTGGGGGAGATTTACAAAGAGTGGACTGCAGCTGGAGTCAGTGCTTCAAGAACCACTACGCGCAGATGTATACAATACATGGGTTTCAGCTGTTGCATTCCTTGTGTCAAGCCGCTCTTGAACAACAGACAGCATCAGAAGACAAAAAGGACTGGACTGCTGCTGAGTGGTCCAAAGTTATGTTCTCTGATGAAATTAAATTTTGCATTTCCTTTGGAAATCAGGGTCCCAGAGTCTAGAGGAAGAGAGGAGAGGCACACAATCCATGTTGCTTGAGGTCCAGTGTAAAGTTTCCACAGTCAGTGATGGTTTGGGGTGCCATGTCATCTGCTGGTGTTGGTCCACTGTGTTTTCTGAGGTCCAAGGTCAAAACAGCCGTATACCAGGAAGTTTTAGAGCACTTCATGCTTCCTGCTGCTGACCAACTTTATGGAGATGCAGATTTCATTTTCCAACAGGACTTGGCACCTGCACACAGTGCCAAAGCTACCAGTACCTGGTTTAAGGACCATGGTATCCCTGTTCTTAATTGGCCAGCAAACTCGCCTGTCCTTAACCCCATAGAAAATCTATGGGGTATTGTGAAGAGGAAGATGCGATATGCCAGACCCAACAATGCAGAAGAGCTGAAGGCCACTATCAGAGCAACCTGGGCTCTCATAACACCTGAGCAGTGCCACAGACTGATCGACTCCACATGCCGCATTGCTGCAGTAATTCAGGCAAAAGGCAACTAAGTATTGAGTGCTGTACATGCTCATACTTTTCATGTTCATACTTTTCAGTTGGCAAAGATTTCTAAAAATCCTTTCTTTGTATTGGTCTTAAGTAATATTCTAATTTTCTGAGATACTGAATTTGGGATTTTCCTTAGTTGTCAGTTATAATCATCAAAATGAAAAGAAATGAACATTTGAAATATATCAGTCTGTGTGTAATGAATGAATATAATATACAAGTTTCACTTTTTGAATGGAATTAGTGAAATAAATCAACTTTTTGATGATATTCTAATTATATGAACAGCACCTGTATTTTGTATAATAAAACTGTGATTTCATACATTTCAACAAATTTACCATCAACCAAATCCATTGCATCTGCCATGTTTTCTCACTGGCATGTCCACAACTCAGAATTAATAATTATGACTTTCTGGAAGCATTCATACACATTCAACTTTTAAATGCAATCAATCTGACATGACTTGATTGCAAACATAACAGAACTTGAACAAAGTGTTGTTTGGCAGATTCAAGGTCCAGAATTAACAGCTGTATAATATTTATTATCAAATAAATTGTTTCATGATTCAATGAAGAACTTAAGTGACCCCAATACACGTTTATCACGTTTTGAAGTCCCAATTTGAAAATAGTAAACACTTAAATGCCTGTGAGACCTGTTATCCAAATCACCATCCAGTGCCTTCCATGGAGAGATCATTATAGCATTTCATACTCAAACTGACTGTGAACAATCCAGAAAATCTGTGTGCTTTCTTTTAATGTCACTAAGCGTTATCTTTCCCTGTTCTCTGCCCCTCCCAGTAAAGGACACACTTTCGGCACACAGCCCTGAGGGTACGCAAGTACTCTTTAGCATTTCATCTCATCCTACTAGAGACACAACCCCCCTGTGTCCGAGCGTTTTTCCAGCTGTTGCTGCGTCTGAGACTGCTGGTAATCCGGACCGCAGGGCTCTGTGCATCATGACTTTAATCAATTTACACATAAAACTGTTCACGGCTGGAGGGATCACTTGATGCTCAGGTAGAAGACAGAAAACAACTGGCAGGTTTTAATCGCAATTACATTTGCTGAGGAAAATGACAATGGATTTTCGGTTGAGCTGATAAAGTGACTCAATTTACTACAGTTGACTTTTATTTCCTTTTGTTGGAAGGAAAGACATTTTATTAAGTGCAAGGCACGTTACTTGATTTTGAATGTGTTTATGGTTCATTAGAAGAGCTGTGTTTTTGAAAACTGCACTTATCCTTTTTATTTAGATATGAAATATAATGAACATATCTGAAATGTATACAATTTTTAGCGTTATACAACCAATATCTTTTATTTTAATCTAAGTTGCAAACTGATTTGTATTCAGCAGGATAACAGATTACATTTAAATGTAGTCCAGTCCAGCTCTGGCTCATGTCATGTAACATAAATGTTAGACCCTCAGGGTGACTGGATAATGTTTAAGGGTCTGGGCGGCTTAAACAAAGGTTGGAGGTTCAATCTAAAGTATCAAGTCCTGTTCTATCATCATCATGCCCTTGACCACAGATTGCTCCAGGCACACTGTCATTGCAGTTGGTGCATTATAAGTCACTTTAGATTAAAAATCTTAAATGCCAAGTATCTGAGACCTACAGAACAATAACTAGACCTGTGTGGGTAAGATTTAGAAAGGGGGAAATAAAACCATGGCTTTTGTAAAATGAATTGTGGTAGAGTTATCAATTAATTGATAAACGTATAATAAAATATTTCAGTTATTTTATATAGCCAAGTAAATATTATAAGCCAAAGACAAAAAAGAAAACAAGAAAGAAACTATGAAACAAACAAAAAAAAAATAGACAAAACCGTCTAAAAAAATAATTAAATTAAATAAATATTAGTTCAGTAAAATTAACTTTTGTGAGTATTTTGCACTTTCTTTTTCTTTCAAGTTCACACAACTGATATATTTAAGTAAACTGAACTGTTTCATTGTTTTGAGTTTTATGAACTTTTTTCTTTTAATTTAGACGAACTTAAGTTTAACTGAAACTGGGCTGGGGTTTCTATTTCCCAGCATGCTTTGCCCATGGCACTGGAAAGGGAGAATAAATTAATAATTATCATTATTATTAATGATAAGTGGGAGATTTGATTACTGTTTTGTTATGCTAATTTAGAAGAGTTTCTGTTAATGTGGGTTTTTGGAGAGTTACTGTACCATCATGCTGACAAGTGGTGCATGTGGCTTGGTTTGAGAGGAAGTATGTTAAATTCAGCAAGTGCTACACCATACTATTGTTAACATGTTAGCAATTTAGCAAGTTAGCATTTTCTTGTTATAGCTAGCTAAATTTACACTAATAAAAGTTTACATTGAGGTTACATGATAATTTTAAGTTAAATGAATTAGTACTCAAACTTTTTAAGTTAAGAACAATTAAATATGAGCACAAAATAAAAATCTGCTAGTTCTGTTTACTTAAACTTTGAATTTCTTAACTTGCCTTAACTTGACTCACTGATTGCCTCAATTTTTTTTTTTTTTTTTTTTTGAATTTTGAGTTTTGCCAACTTATTCAGGGTTACAGTTAAGTTTAGGTTTTGGAGATGTGGAATATGGTCATGCAGAACTATTAACTAAGAATTAATATGTGATTTATAGTTACTAATAAACAGCCAATATCCTAGTAATATGTATGCTAATAAGCAACTAGTTAATAGCAGTATTGGACCCTAAACTAAAGTGTTACCAAAATTACTTGTGTAACTTGAAAACAAAACCATTTGGCAAAAAGACATTTTTGTCATTGGATTGTTTTACTTAAAACTTTTATATGTAAAAATGCTAACATAAAAATGGTAACATCTAAATTAACTGTTTTATTTTTACTATTATACACACTCTAAAAATGCTGGGTTAAAAACAACCCAAGTTGGGTTGAAAATGGACAAACCCAGCAATTGGGTTGTTTTAACCCAGCGGTATAGTGGTAAATGTTTGCCCAACCTGCTGGGCAATTAAAAAAAATAAAAAATACTATATGGCTGGCTTAAAATGAACCCAGAATAGGTTGGAAATTAAAAATCAGACACATGATTACTAGAGGCAACAATGATAATCAAAAGGTGAACATTTCTTAAAATGCAATTTAATAAATGTTTATTGTTTAATTATTATTCATTAAACATATTAATAAATGTTAATTTAATGCCCAACATAGTTTGGTTTCATTTTAAGCAAGCAATACAGTCATTTTTAAACAATAGTTAATAATAATAGTTAAAACTACCCAGCAGGTTGGGCAAACATTTAACCCAACCGCTGGGTTAAAGCAACCCAATTGCTGGGTTTGTCCATTTTCAACCCAACTTTTTAACCCAGCATTTTTAGAGTGTAGCATCATTGATAATATTTAGCATATATTTGAATGTGTTAATTCAGGTAAAATCGCTCTTTAAGGTAACAATCTTAGATACAGTGGCAGGTTTTTCATTCATACACTAATAATTGACAAATGGAAATGACAGACAGTTACGTATAGCAAAGAATCGAATTATGAACGAATGTGTTGTGAGGGGCTTCAAGATGTTCAATGACGGAGGGGGTCAGTTTGACGTCAGTCAAGATAAATTATCTCTATAAATAAGGGGGAAAGAAAGCTACAGATGGAAGTAAGTAACCAGCACTCCCAAGAGAGCACAGTAAGATACCTTCATCTGTCCCGCGCGCGCGTCATCTGAATATGCCGAATTCAAGCAGCTCCACATCTTCCACAAAGAGCATCCGGAGAGCTGCGTCTGAACTCGAGCGCTCAGATTCGATCACGGTAAGAACCTTTTACTTCATTAAATAGCTTTAGAATGAAGGAGGGAAAGGAAAGAAAGAATTATTTGACATTTCCTCCTCGTCAGTATTGGTAATAATAAAATAGAGATGCTTTTACGCATTAAACTTCATGGGAGTTTGGTCATGAAAATCTATACTGTCTACATTCATCTACACAGATGGACAAATACAGTATTTGGTCGCTTAAGACTCACTTTATGTATTGATGTATGAATTTTATTCTATTAGAAAACGAGATATCAAACCAAGTGCCATTTAGAATACCATTTACAATAAGTTAACTAACATGAACTAACCATGAGCAATACATTTATTACAGTATTTATTAATTATTGTTAAAAATCCAGCTGTTCATTGTTAGTTCACAGTTAATGTTAACAAATACATTTGATTTTTAATAATGTATTAGTAAATGTTGAAATTAATATTAACTAAGATTAATAAATGTGTAGAAGTATTGTTCATTCTTAGTTTATGTGAACCGAAGTAGTTAAATAATGAAACCTTATTGTAAAGGTGCTTATATAGCCTACATTACATTATACAAAAAACTGTATAACATGCATTATTCAAAATATAATAAATGAATTTTGAATAAAAAATTAGGCGTTTATGAAGTTAAAGATCGCCCAGGATTTGTTTGATGTTTAGATGTCAGTTAGTTTGGTATTATCTAATGCAAGTACTTTCATACTTTTAATATTTTGAGAAATAATGTTATTAACTTCTACTACTTCTCGCATATTGAGTATGGTGTAGCAATTGAGATGCACCTCCTCTACCGTTTTGCTGCGCGTAAATGGTATCTCCGTTGAGATTTACGCACAGCATTAAGCGGTGAACAGTCGCAAACGCTGTGAAAGCAGTCTAGAAGTGGCTGTAACATCGGCTCAAGAGCAAATGATTAAGTCTGGGCTATATGACAGGTTTACATAGACTGCATTGAAGTTCTTATGCGCTTTTGGAGATGTAAATCACCTCCATCTGATGTCCAACAGGTAAGCTAGTCTATTATTTCTAGATTAGATGCATCTTAAAAATGAATAGAAATGGATGTGTCGTCTTAAATGATGCGCGGTCTTCTCTTTGAACAGTCTCAGAAGTTTGTGGGAAGGCGGCAGAGTTTGATCGAGGATGCGCGTAAGGAGCGCGAGGCGGCGGCAGCGGCAGCGGAGGCTGCGGGTCTCACCGAGCAGATCGTGTTCGAGGAGAGCGATGGAAAAGCCTTGCTCAGTGTCTTCTTCTCTCTGAGGAGTTCAAAGAGCCCAGCGCTGTCCCGCACTTTCAAGGTCTTTGAGGTAAAACAGACGGATTTTTGTTTGTTTGTTTCTGCAAAAGATTTTAGAACAGATATCATGAAGAAAGAAATGCTAAAAAATTGGTTTTTGGAAATATTTTAGGCATTTTGGGTTCTTATTCTCAGGTTAAAATCTTTTAGGACTATTTCAAATGACTTGGTCTTTAATTTGAAATGTAAATTATTAGTTATTTAAGTTAAATATCAGACAAAATGTGTATGTACATGTGTATGTTGCGCATGAGTTACAAAACTAGAAAACTGTAAGATTATAATATTAAAGGTGCATTTAATATATTATTCTAAACATGTCTAAATTTGTATAGTCTAAAAGAGTATACATTTTAATCTAAATCCAGCAAAATGCAAAATTGTTGCAAATTATTGGAACTATTGACACTATTTAAATGTATTAAAAATTAATATGAAAATATATAACTATATTATTACATTTATTTATATGTATATAAATGAATTTAAAAAATCAAATGTTATAGTTTTGGTCACTCTTTAGTTCTAACTTCTACTTTTAAACTTCAAATTTACTGCATATTAATAGTTAGTAAGGTAGTTGTTATAGTGTTTATGTTTAGGTGTGAGGTACACTGTAAAAATATTTTTATGATTTGTTTTCACAACATTTTTTCTTTTGTCAAATCAACTTAGATAATTCATGTGGTTCAGATAACATAATAGTTTGAGTTTCTGATTAAATCAATCGCCTTCATTGTATTAACTCAAATTTTTAATTTCAATTAACTCAATTTTAAGGCCACCAGGTAACTTACTTTAAGTTAAACCAACAATTCTTTTTTACAGTGTAGGGTTAAGGGATGTAGAATATGGTTATGCAGAAAAAGGCATTAATATGTGCTTTATAAGTACTAATAAACAGCCAGTAACATAAAAGCTAATAAGCAACTACTTAATAGTGAGAATTGGTCCCCAAACGAAAGTGTTACCAGAGTTTTTATATTTTATACATTTAAGAGTTGAACTCCATAAAGAAAAATGACATTTTCACTTTCCTAATGGCAATATTTCTACAACATGTGTATGAATTTATAATATTATTATTATTTTTTAATTTTATTGTAATTTTCAACTACTGAACACCCTAGACATTTGAAGCCAAGATCCACCATCTTGAGACCAGACCCAGCCGAAAACCAAAGGATGGCTTGGAGGATCTGGAGTATTATATTCAGTGTGAGGTGCACCTTTCAGACGTCAGCACGCTGGTCAGCTCTCTCAAGAGAAGTGCAGAGGACGTCAAAACCACAAAAGAGGTCAAATGTGCGTCTATTAAAACATAATGTTCATATGTTTTTCCTTTTCCATATTTGAATGTCATTTATGCGTAGTACTTTTGTGTTTCTTCAGTCCACTGGTTTCCCAGAAAAATTGCTGAATTGGATAGATGCCATCATCTTGTTACCAAATTCGATCCCGATCTGGATCAGGATCATCCAGTAAGTGTTGGAATAGCTTCTCTATTCTAATAAAATTAAAATATATTTGATTACCCAAATTCTGTCATGTATTTCTTATATAAGTTTTTTGATGTCTTCGCAGGGCTTCACTGACCCTGTTTACAGAAAACGACGGAAGATGATTGGAGACATTGCCTTCAAATATAAACAGTATGTTGCAAAACTGTTTACCATGCAATGTTTGCCTCTCTGGACATGTTGGCACAGATATTTGATTGACACCTGTCTCTTTCCAGTGGAGAATCGATTCCTAGAGTTGAGTATACGGAAGAGGAGATCGGAACATGGTGCGTTTGTACTGAAATACACAACCAATTCCAGAAAAACACAGCCAGAGATCCTTGAACTGTGTTTTCCATTCAAACTTCTCATATACAACTAAATGTGTGTGCAGGCGAGAAGTGTATTCCACCCTCAGAGATTTGTACACAACCCATGCCTGTAGTGAACATTTAGAGGCTTTCCGGTTACTGGAGAAACACTGTGGCTACAGTCCCGATAACATCCCTCAGCTGGAGGATGTGTCCTGCTTCTTAAAAGGTACCAATCAAATTATAGCACAGCCAGAAAACAGTGCAACCCGTACGTCACTCAACATGATATTTAATATAACAACTCATGTTTTGTTACTGTAAATATTATTCAGTATTGCCAGTAACAGAAAATTAACATAAAACATCACAATATACTAAAACCTTTTGGACCAGTTAGAAGACTTTAGCAACCTTATAGCCGTGCCACAGCAACCACCCAATGACTGCATACTAACATCCAGAGCATGTACATAGCAACACCTTAGTAACCCACCCCAATAATCCTAGGAACCACCCAAAACACGTTAAGAACTGCATAGCAATGTGATAGTAACCAATCAGAACACCTGCTTAGCAATGTCATAGCAATCACCTAGAACAACCTAGCAACAACATGGCAACACCTTGGCAGCCTCCTAGAACTCCATTGAAACCACTTAGAACACCTTGGCAACCTCATAGGCATTTCACAGCAACTACATACCAAAACCCTGGCAAACACCTAGGACACCATTGCAAATCCATAACAATGTGCTAGCAACCACCTAGCAATGCCATCACAACCTCCTAGAACAACTTAGCAACCACATAGCCAATAGAAACTGGCTAGAACATCCACATAGCAACACCCTAGCAACCCACCCCGAATCCTAGGAACACCCAAATCAACACAGGAACAGCATAACAATGCTATAGTAACCACTCAGAACGCCTGCCTAGCAATGTCATAGCAGTCACCTAGAACATCCTGGCATCATATTGGCAACCACCCAGAACTTCCTCAGGGTTATGGATTACCTAGAACACCTTAGCAACATCATAGCCATGCCACAGCAACCACCCAGTGACTGCATACTAACACCCAGAGCATGTACATAGCAACACCTTAGTAACCCACCCCGATAATCCTAGGAACCACCCAAAACACGTTAAGAACTGCATAGCAATGTGATAGTAACCAATCAGAACACCTGCTTAGCAATGTCATAGCAGTCACCTAGAACAACCTAGCAACCACATGGCAACACCTTGGCAGCCTCCTAGAACTCCACTGCAACCAATCTGTAACACCTTGGCAACCTCATAGGCATTTCACAGCAACTACATACCAAAACCCTGGCAAACACCTAGGACACCACTGCAAATCCATAACAATGTGCTAGCAACCACCTAGTAATACCATCACAACCTCCTAGAACAACCTAGCAACCACATAGCCAATAGAAACTGGCTAGAACATCCACATAGCAACACCCTAGCAACCCACCCCGAATCCTAGGAACACCCAAATCAACATAAGAGCAGCATAACAATGCTATAGTAACCACTCAGAACACCTGCCTAGCAATGTCATAGCAGTCACCTAGAACATCCTGGCAACATATTGGCAACCACCCAGAACTTCCTCAGGGTTATGGATTACCTAGAACACCTTAGCAACGTCATAGCCATGCTACAGCAACCACTCAGCGACTGCATACTAACACCCAGAGCATGTACATAGCAACACCCTAGCAACCCACCCCGAAAATGCCAGGAACCATCCAAAACATCACAGGAACCACATAGCAATGCCATAGTAACCACTCAGAAAACCTGCCTAGCAATGTCATAGCAGTCACCTAGAACACCCTAGCAACCACATAGCAACACCTTGGTAACCACCCTGAACTCCCTTGTAACCTCTTAGAACACCTTGGCAACATCATACCCATGCCAGAGCAACCATTCAGCAACTACATACCAAAAACAGCTCCATAATAATGTGCTATCAAAAACCTAGTAATGCCATAGCAACCACCTAGAACACCCTAGCAACCACATAGCCAATAAAAACTGCCCAGAACCTCCACATAGCAACACCTTGCAACATCCCAGAACACCCTAGGAATGGCATAGCAATACTACTCAGAACATAGCAATGTCATAGCAATCACCAAGGACAGGCAAGCAGCAGCATAGCAACACCCTAGCAACCAGACCGAATGATGGTGATGAGTTTGGCACAGTCAAGCACCTCTCTCTCTCTCTCATGCCCAAAGAGCGCACAGGATTTCAGCTGAGACCAGTGGCAGGTCTCCTCTCTGCACGAGACTTTTTGGCCAGCCTGGCCTTCCGTGTGTTCCAGTGTACGCAGTACATAAGGCACGCTTCCTCCCCCATGCACTCCCCTGAACCGTAAGAGACTTCCTGTCACACATTTTACATTTATGAGGACACTTCCTTTTTATTAAGCATTTGATTTACATCCGGACGTAGACAAACTGCTTAGTACATGATGAAACACTGCAACCCAGTAAAGATGTATGCCAAATAAAATAAAAGGTGCTAAAATAAAAAGCTTAAATACTAAAAATAAATAAAATAACAAAAAGAGAGTAAAAAAAAAAAAAAAAAAAATAGTACTTATTATGAAAATAATATCCGGTCTAAAATGACCGAATAACAAGAGGATAAAAAAAAGTAACATTTGCTTTAAATGAAAATAATGGCACAGTCACTAATAATCATAATTATTTTATATCTTTTCCTTTCCAGGGATTGTGTCCATGAACTTCTTGGACATGTGCCGATATTGGCTGATAGAACATTTGCACAGTTTTCTCAAGTAAAAAAAATAAAATAAATTTTATTTATTTATATATATATATATATATATATATATATATTAATGTATATTTAAATATATATTAATGTATATTTAAATATATATTTATGTATAATTTTCCATATTTCCTTACATTTTCAATCTTGGATCTATGTCCTCTCAGAGTATTGGTCTGGCCTCTCTTGGAGCTTCTGAGGAAGATATTGAGAAACTGTCAACAGTAAGTACAAAGCATCTCACATCTTATCAAAATCTTCTGTACTAAAAACTCTGAATGTGTTTGTTCTGTGTGTGTTTTTCAGCTGTATTGGTTCACGGTGGAGTTTGGACTGTGTAAGCAAGGAGGGAAGATCAAAGCATATGGGGCAGGACTGCTGTCATCTTACGGCGAGCTGGTGGTTGGTGGAGTTTATCAAAAGAATTGCTTTGCTGCTTTTTATGATGAATGTGTTTGACATTTAATGTTGTCCACTTTTTCAGCACTCTCTCTCAGATGAGCCAGAGATACGGGAATTTGACCCGGACATTGTATCTGTTCAGCCATACCAAGACCAAACGTACCAGCCCGTCTATTTTGTGTCGGAGAGCTTCACAGATGCGACAGAGAAACTGAGGTGAGCTGCAACAAAAATACTCTTTTGCTGTCAGTATTGTAGGTTTGGCCATCATATTTTTAGCTATGAATGAAAATAAGTTGTAAAAAGTGTAAATAAATATTTTAACTATTTTATATTATTCCATGCTCACTAATAAAGTTAAAATAGGATATTTATTGTGTACATTTGCATTTTTGTCTTTATTTTTATTTGCAAATAATTTCAACTGTTATTTATAAAAGGTGTTAAAAAACAACTAAAAGAAAAGATACTGTAAGTAAATTTAAATTATATATATATATATATATATATATATATATATATATATATATATATATATATATATATATATATATATATATGATGTATATATATATGATGATAAAAAACATACAGCACACAATTAAATTCTCAGAATGAATGAATGAATGAATAAATGAATTTATTATAATAAAAATAAAAGTTAAAATAAAAGTTGCTAAAACAAAAAACAACTAAAAAGATACTGTAAGCAATTTTATATCATGCATGTATGACAATAAAACATAACAGCATACAATTACATTCTCTGTAATTAAAAATTGAATTAGTGAATGAAAATAAATAAATATAATTCTTTTTTAATTTGTGTAAAAAAAAAAAAAAACTAACATATTAAAATAGCCCATGAAAGAAATGGATGGATGGATGAATGGATGGATGATGGATGGATGGATGGATGGATAATCGATTGATGGTGATTCATGGATGGATGGATGGTTGATTGATGGATGAATGAATGAATGAATGAATGAATGGTGGATAGATGATGATGATTTATGGATGGATAGATGGATGATTGATGGATGAATGAATGAATGAATGAATGAATGAATGAATGAATGAATGAATG
Source organism: Chanodichthys erythropterus (assembly GCF_024489055.1). Classification (NCBI taxonomy): domain Eukaryota; kingdom Metazoa; phylum Chordata; class Actinopteri; order Cypriniformes; family Xenocyprididae; genus Chanodichthys; species Chanodichthys erythropterus. The sequence continues at coordinate 22,238,655 of NC_090244.1, forward strand.
AATGAATGAATGAATGAATGATGGATGGATGAATGATGGATGGATGATTCATGGATGAATGAATGAATGAATGATTCATGGATGGATGGATGATTGATGAATGGATGGATGGATGGATGATTCATGGATGGATAATTGATTGATGGATGATTCAGGGATGGATGGTTGATTGATGGATGAATGAATGGATGAATGAATGAATGGATGGATGGATGGATGATTGATGGATAATTTATGGATGGATGATTGATGGATGGATGGATGGATGAATGAATGAATGATGGATGGGTGGATGATTGATGGATGAATGAATGAATGAATGAATGAATGATGGATGGGTGGGTGGATGATTGATGGATGAATGAATGAATGAATGAATGATGGATTGATGATGGATGGATGATTTATGGATGGATGGATGGATAATTGATTGATTGATTGATGGATGGATGGATGGATGGATGGATGGATGGATGGATGGATGGATGGATGGATGGATGAATGAATGAATGATGGATTATGGATGGATGGATGAATGAATGAATGATGGATGGATGGATGATTCATGGATGGATGGATGGATGATTCATGGATGAATGAATGAATGAATGAATGAATGAATGAATGGATGGATGGATGGATGGATGGATGGATGATGGATGATTGATGGATGGATGATGGATGGATGGATGGGTGAATGAATGGATGGATGGATGATGGATGGATGGGTGGATGATTGATGGATGAATGAATGAATGAATGAAGGATGGATTGATGATGGATGCATGATTTATGGATGGATGGATGGATGGATGGATGGATGGATGATTGATTGATGGATGAATGACTGAATGATGGATGGATGATTCATGGATGGATGGATGAATGATGGATGGATGGATAGATGGATGGATGGATAGATGGATGGATGGATGGATGATTCATGGATGGATGGATAGATGGATCATGCATCACATGTCCATGGACTTTTTAATGAAGTCTTTAAAATGAACACTAATTAATATTTATAATAGTTTTAGATTGCATAAAGCATGTCACACCACAGGACATGCCAACTTTCCAAAAGTATTTTACTTTATTTCATTCATTATTTTCTAACTTATTTTATCTTATTTCAAAACACATTATGTAAAGATTAAATTACTCCTTAAAAATCAAGTAGCAAGTATTGACTAATAAAAGAAGGAAATTATTGTATACATTATCATTTAATTTATTGTTTTAATTGTTTCTATAACAATAATTACACACATTTTTTTTGTTCTGTAAAACAGAGCGTACGTGACCCGCATCAAGAGACCTTTTTCTGTGCGGTTTGACCCATACACAGACAGCATAGAAGTGCTGGACAACCCTCTGAAGATCCAGCAAGGACTGGAGACCATCAAGGATGAACTGAAGATTCTCACGGACGCCCTGAATGTGTTGGCTTGATCCTGCCACGAGGAGCCAATCAGCTCTCCCGTTTCTCTGTGCTTCACATGTGACGTTGTTCTCATCGTTATGCTGTGCGTCTCTGTCTAAATCTGCTGCTAAAGAAGTCGTTGCTTTTAAAACGCTGAGAGCCAACCTTAAAACCTCATGTTGGAACTAGATACCACAAACCTTAAAGGGTTAGTTCACCCAAAAATGAAATTTCTATCATCAATTACTCACCCGTTCCAAAAAAGTACACATTTCTTTCTTCTGCCGAACATCAAAAAGATATTTTGAAGAAAGTGTGTAACCAAACATTTTAAACAAACTTCAATTATATAGTCAAATCATACAATTATTCATCAAAATCTTCTTTCATGTTCCACAAAAGAAAGCCACACATATTTTTAGAACGACAAGGGTGAGTAAATGATGACAAAACTTTCATTCTTTATATGTGGATTAATGGATCACTCTGTGACTAAAGAGAAATTGTGTCAACATGACATATAAATTATACCCATTGTAAATTAAGCTATTATGGGGCCGTTTACACGACAGCATTTTCAACTAAAAACTGAAAACTTTTTATGCGTTTTAGCCGTTCATTTACACGACAACTGCGTTTTGGGCAGTAGACCCTCACTGCAGAACATACAAGATCCAGGGGGCGGAGACAGGTAGGTTCAGTGATATGTAAAGTGGGAGGAGTTGGACCCAGATCCATGGGGTGGAGATGGGTAGGTTTAGATCCAGGGGGTGGAGACAGGTAGGTTCAGGGATATGTAAAGTGAGAGGAGCTGGATCCAGATCCAGGGGGTGGAGACAGGTAGGTTTAGGAATATGTACAGTGGGAGGAGTTGGATCCAGATCCAGGGGGTGGAGATGAGTAGGTTTAGATCCAAGGGGCGGAGACAGGTAGGTTTAGGGATATGTAAAGTGGGAGGAGTTGGATCCAGATCCAGGGGGTGGAGATGAGTAGGTTTAGGGATATGTACAGTGGGAGGAGTTGGATCCAGATCCAGGGGGTGGAGATGAGTAGGTTTAGATCCAAGGGGCGGAGACAGGTAGGTTTACGGATATGTAAAGTGGGAGGAGTTGGATCCAGATCCAGGGGGTGGAGATGAGTAGGTTTAGATCCAAGGGGTGGAGACGGGTAGGTTTAGGAATATGTAAAGTGAGAGGAGTTGGATCTAGATCCAGGGGGTGGAGACAGGTAGGTTTAGGAATATGTACAGTGGGAGGAGTTGGATCCAGATCCAGGGGGTGGAGATGAGTAGGTTTAGATCCAGGGGGTGGAGACAGGTAGGTTTAGGAATATGTAAAGTGGGAGGAGTTGGATCTAGATCCAGGGGGTGGAGATGAGTAGGTTTAGATCCAGGGGGTGGAGACAGGTAGGTTTAGGAAAATGTAAAGTGGGAGGAGTTGGATCCAATCTCGCCCCTTGGATCTCATGTTCTGCAGTGAGGACCATCTCGTTTTGGGGGCCTGAAAACACCAACTTATGAAAACATGTTTCAAAGTGCAAGTTTTTGAATACGATCTCTGTGTAAACTACAAAAAAACCCCCCATAAAAACGATGACATCATGCGCATACATATTACCAAAGTCCCATTCAAGAAAGTCTGTTCACTCGGCTGCCATATTTCAGACATCCAAGGCCAAGTCCTATCTATTTGAATGGGGGAATCCTGAAATCTCAAAAACTGCTTGGCAAACTCACAATTTAATAACATATTTCAAATCAGAAATAAAATCTGACATGAACTGTGCCATTAATGTTGTTTCTTATGCTCAAATAGCGTTAAAAAAGCTAATTTTTCAGGCTAGACGAGCCAATGTGCATGTGCAGTCCTAAGCGCGAGTCTCTGGTTTCTATGGAAACCGGTGTAATGAGAAACATTATAAGTCCGTTGAACCAGTGGGATCACTCGGAGTCCTAAAGGAGACCCGATGGATGTGGGGACTCGATTTCTCACCACATCGGAGCTTCTATCGGCAGCTGCAGTGATGCAATGAATTTATCAATCAGTGATTGGCTCTTTTACTTAGAAGGCGGAACATATTCTGCTAAATTGCGCGTTGCAGTTTCTCCCATTCATAACTAATAGGAGTGAACCATCTTTTTATATCTGTAGTCCTTAATGTAACATTTAGTTTAAAGGCATTTAGTGTTTCTTTACAAAGTAACATCGCCATCTACTGGCCTGGCAGCAGAATACAGTCATTTTTTTCATTGATTTGACAACAATGTCGTCTGTACGAGAAAAACACAAAGGAAAAGGTTTTCCGTTTTTTGGTACATTATTGACGTGTAAACGTACCCTGAAGCTATCGAAGACAAAAATTATTTATGAAATATCACCAGATGAAGTGCTATACTAAAAAAAAAAAAAATAAAACAAATATGTACAGTATATAATCAAACATGTATAATCGATACAAATTGAATGTATGAGTATTCCAAATATATTCCTAAAATAATACATTGAGCTGATGTATTCTCCTACAGAGGGTAGAAATATTTTATTAATAACAGCGAATCATTCATAAAAAATACTGGTCTACTGATCGATGCCTGTTTATATTCATCTTTCTTCAGAAAATATGAAATATAAATATGAATAATCTATCTCTGCAAACAATGGCATAAAAAGTGAAATAAAGTTGCAAGAAAACAGTGTAATGCAAAGTGGATATTATGTGCTATATTATAAAGAATATATTTGAAAAATATCCCAAACTATTCTTGTGGTTTGCTTTCTGACTTTCATACTTTCAGAAATGCTTTTCACAGGGAAAGTACATTGGTTTCAGAAGGCTAGAAAACAGTAGGTATTCAAGTTTGTTTTAAATAAAACAACCACCACCAGATGGTAGTCTAAGCATATGTGTAGGTGAGGCGTCCAACACCAGCACTTTTTTATATTATGGACAGCATAATGACTAGGGCTTTTGTAAGGGTCGTGTCCTGAGGTTAGAGGTTGAAGATCGGGATAAGGATTCCGATTTTGGATCCAGTTAGTGGGAAAGATTTGCCATTTGAATACGCAACCAACCACTAAATACATTTTACGAAGATCCCACAGTGCAATACGTCATGTAGTAAATCAGTAGGTGTAGGATATTACTCTAACTAAGACTGATATATTATTGTAGTGTACATAATTTTAACAATTAAACTGAGGTCATTGAGTATAAAACAGAAAGCTATTCATGTAAAACTGTGGATATTGCTGACTGTACATATTGGTTATCACGAACTCTCCTGAGCCTTTTATTGATAACCTCTAAAGATTTGTGCTGGACTGGTTGGTCCTGTTTCATATGGGCACTGTTGTGAATGGCAATGTGAAAATGCAGCTTACTGAATGCAGTGAATGATTTATTGCAAGGCCCTACAGATCTTTTGGGTTTCCTGCTTCCCTCATCTGATGGATAATAGGAGACAGAGGAAGAGAGGTTTAATGTCTTTATAATGGTGCTTCCAGTAACAGAGTGCATTGATAATTCATGCCAGCAGCAAGCCCCCCCTTTTTTCATGTGCCACTATTCTTTGTCTTACCAGCAGGGGTGCCATTTTGCTGTCACATAAAACGGCCCATATACTTTTCTCTAATTTTCTCATACATTTCTACAAGACTTTAGGCTGTTTGTCATCACTTTGCATATTTCATTTGCTTTGTTTTGGCAACAAGCTGTTAATTTTTACAATGCACAGTTTCTGATCTCCACATTTTGCCTTTTTTATTTTGCCTTATTTTGCTTTATATTGCCTTATTTAACTACCATAACAGAATGGAATTTCATTGAAGATCAATTCCAACCCTAAAATGAGTTTTCATCAAATATCATTGGCCAATCCAATCACACCATTTTTAAATCAAAAACAGCCTACATTAATCTTAATGATCATGACATTTAAAACAATAAACAATTTTTTTTTCAAATATTTTAGTGCTTTATACAAAACAGATTGTTTTATAAATATATAAATATTATATAAATTAATATTATGTATTTGGTTCTTATATATATTATACTAATATATATATATATATATATATATATATATATATATATATATATATATATATATATATATATATATATATATACATATACACACACACACACACACACACAGTTTGCACATACATATACACTACCATTCAAAAGTTTGGAAACATTACTATTTTTAATGTTTTCGAAAGAAGTCTCTTCTACTCATCAAGCCTGCATTTATTTGATCAAAAATACAGAAAGAAAAAAAATATATATTGTAAAATATTATTACAATCTAAAATAATGGTTTTCTATGATAATATACTTTAAAATATAATTTATGTCTGTGATGTCAAAGCTGAATTTTTTAGCATCATTACTCCAGTCTTCAGTGTCACATGATCCTTCAGAAATCATTCTAATATGCTGATTTATTACAAATGTTGTGGTGCTTAACATTTTTTTTTTTTTTTTTTTTTAAGGATTCTTTGATGAATAAAAAGTTATAAAAGAGCAGCATTTATTTAAATTAAATCTTTTGTAACAGTATACACTACTGTTCAAAAGTTTGGGGTCAGTATTTTTTTCTTTCTTTTTGGAAGAAATTAATACTTTTTTCAGCAAGGATGTGTTAAATTGATGAAAAGTGATGGTAAAGATTTATATTGTTAGAAAATATTACTATTTTGAACATCACATTTCCAAAAAAGATTTATATTGTTAGAAAATATTACTATTTTGAACATCACATTTCCAAAAAAATATTAAGCAACACAACTGTTTCCAACTTCGATAATAACTGAGTAACAAATCAGCATATTAGAAAGATTTCTGAAGGATCATGTGACACTGAAGACTGGAGTAACGATGATGAAAATTCAGCTTTGCATCACAGAAAAAAACACACACACATTATATATATATATATATTAAAGTATATTAAAATAGAAAACCATTATTTTAAATTGTAATAATATTTCAATATTACTGTTTTTTTTTTTTTTTTGTATTTTTGCTCAAATAAATGCAGGCTTGATGAGCATAAGTGACTTCTTTCAAAAACATTAAAAATAGTAATGTTTACAAACTTTTGAATGGTAGTGTATATAATGTATACATATATATATATATATATACATACATATATATATATATATATATATATATATATATTGTATTATATATTATATCTGTAATTTAATTTAAATATATTTAATATATATATATATATATATATATATATATATATATATATATATATATATATATATATATATATATATTAAATATATATATATATATATATATATATATATATATATTTAATATATATATATATATATATATATATATATATATATATATGTATATACAGTTTGCATTTATAGTATATATTATTACATATTATATATAAAAATTTACAAATGAATTATGTATAATATATACACACATTATGGATATATATTATACACACATATATATATACATATATATATATATATATATATATATATATGTTATTGTGTTTTGGTAAGACAGTAGCATTTTATCAGTTGGAGACTAGTGTCCATGAAAAATAACATCTGCTTCAAATAATGGCCGTTATTGCTTTGCCAGGTGATGGATGACATTTCCAAGTAATTCAATCAAACCAATTTAAGTTCAATTCAAGTCTAGCTAATTCTTCATTATCTTCTCAGTGCTCTGAATGGGTCAGCCTGTAAAGTGAATTACCATCATTACAGCCACTATTCGCGTGAGGATCGATAAGGCAGGTGGATATCAGAGGAAATAACGGCATAAAGTGTTTCATGTTCTCTCCTTATCATCCGGGCACTTTCCATTGTAAAATTTTACACATCGACTCCGTCTGGAAGCCAAATACTACTCTAATATTGATGACGTGTGCATTTCTGAAATTCTGAACTTTTATTGTTTTATTATACATGCATTTATTTATGAATTGGCTGAGATTGTGTTTGGGAAATAACGTTTTAGGAGGCATAATATTTTAGGAAAGCACATTTTCTAACGTCCATCGACCTTTTTGTGATCTGGACTTCTTGGAAAACAGCACCAGGGAACTCGGCTGGACTGCTGGAGAGGATTCACTGACCACCACCTCGAGTTTTACCTCTCACGGACATGCGCACAAGAGGGGCGGGGGGTGGAGGGGGGTGTTAAGGGGCGGGTTTGGGTATATAATACTTCTCTCACAGAACTTTTGCCTGTCGCCTGATTTTTGGGACAGCTCCACACAACATCCTAACACCAACTGGGGAAACTAAACAGACCTTTTCAACCAAATACAACACCACCGCATTTTTTTACGTTGTCATGGAGGACCAACTAAAACATCATTCTGTTTGCCATACCTGCTTGAGAACAGACAGCTTCATAAATAAGGTAAAGAAAACCTTTTAACAGCCTTTAGGACGTATCTGGAGATGATTGCATTAGTGAGGCTCTCTTAATTAATTAGAAAAACATCTAATGTTGTTAATGACTAGAAAAAATATATATCAGAAATTGACACGTTCGGAAAAGGAGAGATTTCATTTGCAACGGAGATGTTGTTGACATTCCTAACTGCTAACAGCTCTAAACATCTTGACAGCGTTAAATGTGGAGTACTATAAGGTATTATACAAATTATCATTATGTATTTCTGTAAAGCTGATTTGAAAATGTGTATTAAAGCGCTTTACAAATAGAAATGTACTTGACACTTCATTCAGGATATACGCGCGCACGGGAACGAAGTTGCGCAAGGGGGCGACAGCACTTTAAATGAGCTGGGTTTAAGGAAATTATATGCTGAGTTGTGAGGAATGAGATAGCTGGGTATATTGAACAGCCTTGCAACTTGTTGAACGTTGTGTAAGAGTGTAAATGAGGAGATAAAAGCTCTTTTCGACTTGGATAAACAATTCATCTGCTAGCGTTTAAGCAGATAATTAAAAAGTCGATGCATGCATGTAGAATCCCAGCGATTTTAATGCACTGACTGATACCAGAGGAAGATAATTGATCAGCTGGTCTTTAGACTGTAAAATATCATCTTTTTAGTGAAACATTCAACGCATTACTACAAAATGCACAATTTTCCGGTACTGCATTTGGTGAATTCAATGCATTGAAGAAACAACTAATAGTTACTCAAAAGTATGACCTCTTGTGCATACTGTACATTGACATACTGGTTTTGACCATGTGATCAAGCAGATGGCCATGCATGCACACAATGTATTGCATTACTAAATTGAATGCCTTGAGGAAGCCAACAGTTCAGTATTTAAGGTTTACATGAGATCTTTTTAATACAAAGATCAGCTTTGTACATTAAAAATGAAATGCTAAACTAAAACACATTATCTCCACAGGTCATAAAGATGTACTGGTCCATACGGATGCCCATATGCCTACTGTTTTTAACCCTGTCTGCCTTCGAAGTGGCTTCAGCTGAAACGTTATGTGGTGGAGAGCTGGTGGACGCGCTACAGTTTGTGTGCGAAGACAGAGGCTTCTATTTCAGTACGTACATTTGCACATCTCTATGTGTTCTTCTCTTTAGTTTGGAAACCCTGCCAATTGTATGTCAGGATTGACCAGAGTTACGAGCGAAGTTTCTGCAGATTGTGCTGACTGGGCGCATTCTCTCGCGATATCTGTGATTGCATATGAAAGGGATGCTAAATGAGCCACAATGGCCTGGTTGTTTACTTGCACATTCCGCCAGGGAAAGTAATAGTACCCAAGTGGCATTCCATTCACCTCTCCAGAAATGTTCCCAGGCTACACTCAATTGAAAAAAAGTTGTCCTCTTACACGGCTGGATGGATTGAGACAGCTTCATTACTAGTTTAGCGTAACAGATACTAACCAATAGCTTCGCACTAGTTCAGTGCAGCGACTGACGATTCTACAATCCAGATTTAGATTCATCTGCTGGTTGTACATCGCTCACATGCACGGAGGGGGTCGAGAGCGCAACTTTTTAAACATTTGTTGTCTTCCTCACGCCAGCACTGACAAACAGACAAGGCCTTTGTGTTCTTTTGTCCACAGAAGCCTAACTACCCCGAAAGATCATTATCCAATTTGGGCCAGCGCAGATTCCCCTCCCCTCCATCCACTAGATCCACTCCTCAATGTTTCCCATCCTACAATCAAGAACACCCTTTCAGATCCTTGCGCCGCAAATCGTTTGCATTATATTTGACTGAAAATCAATTGTTCCTTCCTTTTTCCCGGCCCGGCTCGGCTCCCCCCTCCATTACTGTGTCCTGTATCTTCGCTCTTTAATGCCAAGTCTGTTCTTCTACCCCTCCCCCTTCCTCTCTTTCATGCTCTCTTTATCTCTGCTGAGCTGGCAAAGGACAAGGTCAAAGGATATCCACCATTTACTCATCCAAGAATTTTGCCCTTGCTGTCTTATTTGTAGGCTTTCGATCTCCCATTCCTGGGACCGTGTTGCAGGGTTGTCGGCGAATTCTTCGAAACAGATTTCGAACAGCTCAATTAGACGGCATAACAAGATCAGTCCAAGCGAGAAAACAAATAAACAGACTCCATTTTATGCCACAGATTTTGGCTTTATTGTACAGCGCAGATGAGTCCCAGTCAAAACACAATGAATCAATAATGAAATCTGCTTTGACAATGGAATCAGGCCACTGTAGCTTGATTTACATTGACTTGTTTGAAGGGTTTGTTGAATGTGTTTGCATGCTTGATGCCAACTGTTTGAAGAGTTTGAGCCAAATCTAGCTAAAACAGCCAAAACGTGCTGTTTTTTTCCTAGCCTTAAGTGGTTTGAGATGGTTTTCCAACATGGCTATGTTGGTGTTCAGTTGGATCTCCCTTATTGAGGGCTTTTTTCACTTTTCAGGCTGGATGACTAGTTGTTTACCAAGCTAAACCCCAGGCTTAGAGAAATGGGAACTTAAAACTTGAATGATTATCAGACCAGCTTAGGCTGGTTTAATCAGTAGTTACCTGGTGAGCCAGCTGGTTAATTTGAAAAGTGCCCCAAACCTGTCTAAACCATCTCCTGATTAGGCTGGGAGACCAGCAAACCAGTTTAGGCTAGTTTAAAAGTATATTTCAATCAACAAAGTGAAGTTCTGCTAACATTTACTCCCCCTCATGTCTTTCCAAACCTGTATGACTTTCTGGAACACAAAAGAAGAACTGTTTTTTGACCATACAACAAAAGTCACGTAAAAGTCACACTGACTTTCATTGCATGGTTAAAAAAATGGTTTGGAAAACAGGTTTGTAATGACATGAGGAGATTTTATCCTGATCCTTTGTCTGACATGTGAGTCTCTCTCCATGTCGTTCATAAACTCATGATCTTCATTTGTTTCCCTACAGGTCGACCAACTAGTAGGTCGAACAGCCGGCGTTCTCAAAATCGTGGGATTGTGGAAGAGTGTTGTTTTAGCAGTTGTAACCTAGCTCTACTAGAACAGTACTGCGCTAAACCTGCCAAGTCAGAGAGGGATGTTTCAGCCACATCCCTACAGGTCATCCCGGTGATGCCCGCATTAAAACAGGTACGTTGACCGTGGGAAACAACAAAAACTCTCCAGAACTTTATCACACGCACCATCTTGATTGTCCTGTGCTTTCTGCTGAACTTGTGCATCCTGGCATGTGGGTTTAAAGACAACAGTGAGCCAGAGTAAGGAACTAGTAAGCAAGTATCGCCCTAAAACTGCTGACCAAGTGGAAAATGATATGATAGAACTGAGAGGTCATATATAGGTTGAAATTTTCCTGTAGATTTACAACAGATGCTTGGATTGGGTTACAAAACCAATGTCTCTCAAGATGACCTGGATGTTGACCTGGATTATCTCCTTCCTTGTCATTCGTCGTTTTGAGTTTTGGTCTTTGTCAGTATTAGAAAGTGATAGGCCTTTGTTAGGGATAGTTTGCCCAAAATTCATCATTTCCTGACCAACATGTCCTTCCAAACCTAGAGATATTTTGAAGAATGTTTTTATTCTTACAAAGAAAGTCAATGGAGTCCAAAATATCACAGAGTTTTCATTGTATGGACTAAAAAACAATGAGTAAATGATGGTAGAATTTCATTTTTAGGTGAACTAAGCCTTTAAGGAAGATGAGGATTGGGGGAATTTTGAGGATTTTGGGCAAAATATCTGCTAAACCATTACATTTTTACTTAAAACCTTTGAGTTTAAGAGAGTTTTGATTCATTTTTAGAGATCCTCCAAGCAATCGTAGAAAATATCAGAGAATTTCAACATTTTCTAACACTTATTATTACTTTCGCAACAGGAGGTCCCAAGAAAACATGTGACCGTGAAATATTCCAAATATGACGTGTGGCAACGGAAGGCCGCCCAGAGGCTACGAAGGGGCGTCCCTGCCATCCTGCGGGCCAAAAAGTTTAGGCGGCAGGCGGAGAGAATCAAGGCCCAGGAGCAACTGCACCACCACAGGCCTCTCATCACGCTTCCCAGCAAGCTGCCGCCCATCCTTCTTCCCACAGAAAACTACGTCAGCCACAAGTGAAACCAGGATCATTTGCACAGAGTCGATAAAAAAAGACTAGGGGATCAAAGCTTTTTGTCTCTGATGTCATTTCTGTGGCAGTCCTCAACAACCCTTCTTCCTTCCCCACCAAACGTGCTCACACGCTCTTCAAGTTTCTATTCTTGCTGTTTCGTTCACCAACAAAAAGGCACATCATCAATGAGAGGAACACAATTCAGGTGAAGAAGCAAAAGAAAGAGCGAAGAAGTTGCGGAACGTCGAACGTTTCGCCAGTTTGGAGGACATCAGAACGCGAGGAACAGCTAGAGCTAGCATGAAAGAACCTATTCCACTGCATTCTCCCGAGACATAAGTATCTCTCTTTTTTAAATATTAGTTTGCACCTGTAACTATAAAGGGACATCCACACTGTAAGGAATTGTTGTAAAATTAGATTCCTGTTCCAGCACCTTGTAATCACAAATGAAAAGCAGCGAAGAGTCTGCGAATTGCACATCGCCACGGATTACGTCAAAGTTCTTGTTAAGTAAATAAAAAAGGCACTATTTTTTTATGGACTATGAACGTGTAGCTCAAAAAATGTCATGGTGCTAGCTTTGGGAATGGACTCAAAGGAGAAGGGGTTGAAAAGCATGTTTTTTTTTCCTTTGAAACTTTATTAAACTTTCCGTTTTAAGGAAAGTGTGACTTTGGAAAGAGAAAACAAGAGCATATTGGCTGCGGGGATATCTCTGCGTACGTAAGACACGCGACGTATGCCTTGGGTGGCGTTGCGATAAAGGAAGGAGCAAGTGTGGGGACGCTGAAGGGATCATGTTCAAATGCCTGGATGTGAAGAACTCTTCGAGCGTGGCTGCACAAAACCCCTGCTTTGCACTGCAGGAGGAGGGACATTGTGACCTTGAAAAAGTGGGATGTTTGTATTTTCTATGTTCTTTTTCGTGAAAATGCTTCAAGGAAAAAAAGAAAAAAAAAAAAAAAAAAAAAAAAAAAAAGCCCAGTTTGGTTTCTGGTACCGTGACATTCTTGTTGTTTCAAAATAGGCTTTGTGTTTTTGTAACGTTATTTTACAGTTCTGAAAAAAAAAGGCACAAATATCAATTCAAAGGGAAAAAACGCAATAATGTCAACTAACATATATTTTTAACGTTTATCCGTAGTATTCACATGCTTTTGCCTGAAAACAAATACTTGAATATATAAATATATATATATAAATATATATAGAATAAATATGGAAATATATATTATAATTAGTTTCCAGGGACATCATGTTATATTCTTTTAGTCTGAGCTGTATCTTGCGTAATGAGCCGCCAAGCTTCTTTTTGTTTGTTTGTTTAAGAACAATTATGGGCACTGTATAAAGGCATTATTTATTTTATTATAAAATTATATATTAAAATCAGTCCAAATACAGTAATATACATAGCACTGATGCTCAACTGATGGATTTTATTTTATATGCTCTCTCTCTCTTTTTTTTTTTTTTTCCCATTTTACATGTAAATGCTTTTTGTAGATGCTTTGTACCAAAAAATATTTCCTTTTTTCCTTTTGGTTCGCCACAGAGCTATTTTAAAATCAATATTTTAACAGCAGCTGTAGCCTGGATTGCTTAGGCATGTTGTAATACAAAAATAGGCACATACTCAGAATACTCTCTCTCTTTCTCTCTCCCGCATGGCTTTTTAATCTGCCAAATGGATTTCTGTTTATAAAAAAACAAAAACAACTACAAAAAAAAAACAAAAAAACTTGCGTTTAACTTTCCTCACGAGGATCTGGATAAACCCGGTGTCTATATGTCATGATTGTACACAAACCCACTACAGTTTAAGCCACTTTAATGCTGTCTTCATTGTTGTATCATCATTTTTGGCTTCTGTAAGGTATGCCATGTTTTTGGGATTGAGAAGAGCCTGTTCCTGTTGCTGAGTAACTGAACTGCATCCATAAGGCAGAGTAAAATCCATTATGATGTCACAAAGAGTGGATTGTTTATACTCGCCATCTTCCAATAATTTGCCCTAAATCCTAATATTTCCTTTCGATCAGGGTGGTTTTTCAAGTCCTCCATGTATCTTCATCTCAGTTGTTGAAGGGCTACCATACTTATTTACCCTAATACTCAGGAAATATCAGCAGATTTATGTGAAAAACCCAATACACGGCCATTTTCTTTCCAGTTTCCCTAACACTGTTTCTAGTATAAGGTCAAAAAATGATACTATAGTATCGCTTAGTACCTTGAAACTTAAAGGTCTAAGTGCCTCTGCCTTGATAATCCAATATTTATCTGATTCATATCAGTTGTGACGAAACAGTGCAATTATTATAATTACTATCATTATTTTTATTATTAAAACATCCCATATTTCCAGAAACATTGCCATTTTTTTCTATTATGTTATCCCTGCAAAGACTGCAATCACTGTTGTTCTTTCCAAACTGCTTACTCAACTTTCCATGCGTAAAAAGGCGTCTAAAACCTCCTTTTGCGCTAAAAAATGAAGGGATCTTTTGTCTTTCATTGGCAACGGTTTAATATCAGTAGCCCACGCAGCCTGTGTGTATTTTAATTGATTTAACCTCTGCACGCTAGAACGTCCGAAATGCACAATTCATGTACTTTCATTTTTAATATCAATAAAAACCATTTTATCAAACATGTTTCAGTCATGAGCAAGTGTACGTGTTTTTATTGCCAGGGTGCATTGTAAATGATTTAGTAGACGTTGAGGCCTACAAAGAATTTCCTTGATGCTTTTAGCATCTTTTCTGCACTGGCTGATCTGCCGGATTGTGCCAACGAAGGAAAATGCACTAAAATGTGACCGAACTGTGAGCAACTGACATGAGAGCAGATGCACGCTAGGGTTCAACTCAGATGAAGTCAAGCAAGCTCTTGTAAACTTTGTATCCAGCAGAATTCACGCTAACATCCCCACGTTCACACACTGTAACAAGTGCTAGTCTTCGATTGTTACCTTAAAGAGTGATTTCTACCTGATTTAACTCATAAAAAATAGTTTTGTTGGCATAAATGAAGATATTTTTTTGTCTTCAAAAGTCTGGGAACACTAGTAAAAATGCTTCTATTTTGCGCTTTTTTTTGTTATTTAATACAAACAATTTTATTATCAGCATGACATTTTGAATTTTCAGAATTTCTCATTTATTTGATTATCCAGGTTTGTGCAAAACCTGATGATTCAAGTTGGCATGAGAATGTTCCAAAGAGCATATTTGCTACAAATTTGCTTATTTGATTAGTGACCTAACAGTTCAGAACATAATTTCACAACATATTATTTCTTTGTACTTTATTTCCAGGTTTAAATCAGACTTTGAATTCCAGATTTTCACTGTGAGCTGGAATCAAGTCATCATAAAAGAGATGTTCAGATAATTCTGTGAAACTCTTGTGAGATCTGCATGTGCTGCTGCTAAAGGTTAATGGTTGTTGTAGGACTCCAAGTAAACAGTATCTAAATGTTAGTGAATGATGGTTACCATCTGGACATGACCGATCATGTCTTCACCCTGCAAAGGTGCAATAATCAGTGATAAGCACTTGTAATAGATCTTTGTTACAAAAAATCTTTTATTATACCAAATGTAATCTTATAAAGCCTTATTTCACCCGAGACAGACGGTTCTGTCAATATTTACTTGCCCTCATGTCGTTCAAAACCTGTATGCTTTTATTTTTTCCATGCAACACAAAACGTGTGCACATTTCATAGTGACCGTCTGTCAAGCTCCAAACAAAAAATAACATTACATAACATTAACATTAGCATAACATTACAACCACAGACAGGTGAAGTGAATAACACTGATTATCTCTTCATCACGGCATATCTATCAAAAGTGGTCCAAGGAAGGAACAGTGGTGAACCGGCGACAGGGTCAAGGGAGGCCAAGGTTCATTGATGCACGTGGGGAGCGAAAGCTGGCCTGTGTGGACTACTGTAGCTCAAGCTGCTCAAGAAGTTAATGCTGGTTCTGATAGAAAGGTGTCAGAATACACAGTTGTGTATGGGGCTGCATAGCCGCAGACCAGTCAGGGTGCCCAAAGCTGACCCCTGTCCACTGCTGAAAGTACCAACAGTGGGCACGTGAGCATCAGAACTGGACCACGGAGCAATGGAAGAAGGTGGCCTGGTCTGATGAATCACGTGGATGGCCGGGTGCATGTGTGTTGCTCACCTAGGGAACACATGGCACTAGGATGCACTATGGGAAGAAGGCAAGCTGGCGGAGACAGTAGGTGTTTCTCAATGTCAAGGAAGGATCCTCGGAAGCCAGAATTTCGAGGATGCTACGTCACCGACATCCGTCGAAGGACTGTTCCAATGTCGAGGATCCTCGGAATTTCAAACAAGGACTGAGTCTTTCATTCAAAAAATATCCCATATACAGGAAAGGATACATATGTGTAGCCTTCGCTCTCTTCGCACTCTAAAATCACCCACAATCCTATGCGCGCAGCTTTGCGATCTTGTTCAAAAAATTTAAAAAAAAAAAATGTTGGACGTTAGCGGGCAATATTCTTTCAAATGTAAGTATATTTACGTTACCAAACATTTGTTATAACTATAGTAAAGATGTCAGATAAATAAAGTTTAACGTTTAAATGCCAGTACAAATTACTACCGTATTGATATTATAAATTATACAAATACAAATTACGTTATTGATGACTAACTGAACCGGACTGTCATTTAATAATTGTTAGCTTGATTGCCATCACTGGAATTTCTTTTACCTTTTCACTGACGTAATGACGTGTACTTGCTAGTCTGTTCCATTTACGTGTTCTCCGAATGCTAAAGAGGAGCTTCGCCTAGCCTCTGAAGGAAGTGACTTGGAAGGACCGGTCCTGCCAAGGAAGTATCCTTGACATTGAGAAACACCTAGTGTGATGCATTGGGCAATGATCTGCTGGGGAACCTTGGATCCTGCCATCCATGTGGATGTTACTTTGACACGTACCACCTACCTAAGCATTGTTGCAGACCATGTACACCCTTTTATGGAAACAGTATTCCCTGGTGGCTGTGGCCTCTTTAAACAGGATAATGTGCTCTGCCATAAAGCAAAAATGGTTCAGGAATGGTTTGAGGAGCACAACAATGAGTTTGAGGTGTTAATTTGGCCTCCAAATTCCCCAGATCTCAATTCAATCAGGCATCTGTGGGATGTGCTGAACATCAAGTCCAATCCATGGAGCTCCACCTCACAACTTACAGGACTTAAAGGATCTGCTGCTAACATCTTGGTGCCAGATACCACAAAACACCTTCAGGGGTCTAGTGGGGTCCATGCCTCAATGGGTCAGGGCTGTTTTGGCAGCAATATTAGGAAGGTGGTCATAATGTTACGCCTGTTCGGTGTAAATTTTAAGGTGCTTAATGGTGTTTTGTCCTTTTTGACACTTGATCACTATAATCTGTTGCAAGAGTGTGGTCACATTAATCAATTTAATGGGAATTTCTTCTGCAAAACAAGTACAATTTTCTATTGTCAGTAATGTAGAGATATATGAATCACAACTTACACAGTTGTCGCTTTCAAACCACTGCGGAGGCTTTGTATGGCGAAGTGAACCTGATTCGAAATCTGACAAATTTGTCATAATTCTCCCTTCTCACTGCTGTAATTTTCCTCCTTTGGAAAGTTGTGGAAACACTATAATGGATTTTATAACTATAACTATATAACTATTGGAGTAAATTGGAATACAAAAATATGATTTGTTTTCATCTCCTGTTCACCACTATAGAAGTTTACCCAACAATGACAACTTCTACTTCAGAGAACCCTGGAAATGTGAAAAGAGTCCAATGAAACAACTAGATTTCATCCATGAAAATTTGCCAAACAACAGTAAATGTGACTGGTGCTAAAGGTGCTTAAAGATGTATGATGTCACTTTGTAGGCCAACCAGCAGTTAGCATCACACTGGTTCCCTCGACAAAAACCCAATAGGATTTTTCCATAGGCTTTTGGATTATCGCAAAAAACAAGTTCTGTGTTCAGCAAAAGTTTATGATACTTAAACGCATCAAGAAAATTTTCACAGATGAACAAAACTTTTATGAATTTTGAAGCCTAAATGCAGTCGCCAGAAGTAAAAAGCTAAAGTTAGGCTATAAGTGAACTAAACTACGGTCCCACGACTTCAATGTCACCACCACTGAGCTTTTGACAACCCTTTCAGTTTTTATCTAAAAACATTTTCCTAGAAAGTTTGAGTTAGAATAGTATATAAGAGTACAATTATAGGCATAACAAGGCTGTAAAAGCATACTGAGTTTACCTGTTCGGCGTGATGGCGTTTAATGTCCCCGACAGCCTCTGTAGTCCCATTTAGCCACTTGTTAGCAACCGCCTTTTTCAAGACATGAAACAGCTTTTTTTTAAAAATCACGAGTGGGGTAATACTGATGTATTTTATGTTATAGAATAAAACATGAAAGTGTCTTAAACTTTTGTTCACCACAAACCTTATTTTAGCTGTTTAACTAAAACCCCATTAAAAAAACCTATTGACTTCGGGACGATGGAACCGGAAGTGCTAAAATGCTAACCCGTTTCCGCGTTTTGGCCAACAAAGTGATGTCATAATTATTTACTTGTTTACATTTCAATTTCTTTTGTGTCAACTTACAAATTAATGAGAGATGTGACATGAAAACTGTGGGTTAAGTCACGAAACAAAAGTTACGATAGTGTTTTCTTCCATACTGTGTACAAGTAAAATGGCTTTTCGAACAAGAAAAATGTAGGACGGGACATGAATTGATTGGATTGTCATGTGAGTGACAGTTTGTCCTCAAAACACATCATCAGAGAAGAGGATAATCGCAGCAAGAGGGAGGGTTAGTTACTTTGATTAAAGATTACAATGGCACATGCATAAAAAAAATAAATAAAAAAAAGAAATGTTAAAAAACAAACAAACAAAAATGGCTAATTTTGATTTCATGGTGACTTTAGTAGTCATTTTGTGCGATATATGAAACAGCTTTGGTTCAGGTAATCCTGTCATCTGTAAAGCTGCTCTGTGGTCGGCCGTTTACTGTCCAGAACAGCTGACTAAGGAGTACGAGCGCTTCCTTGAAGCCTTTCAGATTCCTTTTAGCTGTCAGAAGCTGCACATTAACGCACAGAGCACTAGAGACAGATCAACTAGTGAACCATGGCGGCAGGCAACCTGGTGTGTTAGTGAGTATTTGTGTCTACTTCAATGGTGGAAGCACTCGATATGTTCCCTCAAGACCCCATGTGAATGTCATTATAGGACTAGAGAAAACGTTAAATGTTGCACGACATTATACATGCTTGTTTAATTTAGTGCAACGTGGTGGTTTAAATATTAACAGCCTCTTCTACAAAATTCCATTTCCCTGCAATAGATTTCAATCGGAGAACAGTGTTTTTACAACATGAATGAATATTTCAAGATGTAAACTGCCATTCAAGATCATGTGAGTGTGTGCTCAGTGAACCTCAAGGAGTAGTGGGATTTTACTCAGTTACTGGATTTTACACAGCGAGTGGCTCAATATTTTACTCATAATATAAAGAGATATAAATTAATTACACTCAAAATGTTATAACAGCTACTTTTATCTTTTCTGAAAAAAGAAAAAAAAGTTAAAGGGTTAGTTCACCCAACAATTAAAATTCGGTCATTTATTACTCACCCTCATGTCGTTCCACATCCGTAAGACTTTCATTCATCTTCGGAACACAAATTAAGATATTTTGGTTACACTTTATTTTAGTTCTGTAGTTACATAATAGTACTTATTTGAGTAATTACTAATTAAATACATGTACTTACTATAGAGTTAGGGTTTGGTTTAGGGTTAGTTACTTGTAATTATGCATAATTTACTGTTATTTACTGTTGTAAGTACATGTAGTAACATGTAACTACGGCATGAAAAAAAAATGTTACCGATATTTTTGATGAAATCTGAGAGACAACAAAGGAACTGAAACTTTGACACTGCAAAAAGTTCATAAAGAGATTGTAAAACTAATCCATATGTACTGAGTGGTTTAGACCAAATTTTCTGAACAATCACTTTATATGATGAAAAGATTGAATTTAGGCTTATATTCACAAATAAACATTCATCAACTCACATATCAGTTGTGGTAAACGGAAGCTCAAGCATGTTTGTTTGATATGCAAGAACCAATGAGGTTCATTCTCATGTTACAAACCACGTTTGAACTTCCACAAGAACCAATGAGGTTCATTCTCGTGTGTTACGCAGCATGTTTGAGCTTCTGCAAGAACCAATGAGGTTCATTCTCGTGTGTTACACAACACGTTTGAGCTTCTGCAAGAACCAATGAGGTTCATTCTCGTGTGTTACACAACATGTTTGAGCTTCTGCAAGAACCAATGAGGTTCATTCTCGTGTGTTACGCAGCATGTTCTCACGCCTCAAGCAGGGTTGGTTGAGCTTCTGTTCATGTTCACTGTTCAATGAGTAAAAGCCTAAATTAAATCTGTTCATCATATAAAATGATTGTTTCTCTTCAGAAAATTTGGACTAAACCACTCCATTCATATAGCTCTACGATCTCTTTATGAAGTTTTTGAACTTTTTATAGGGTATTGTGGGTGGTTGCCAGGATGTTTCTATATGGTTGCCATGGTATGTCTAGGTAGTTGTTAGGTTAGGGTTTTACTAGGTGGTTGCCAAGGTGTTGCTAGGGTGTTTCCTGGTTGCTAGGTATTTATTATGGTGTTAGTAAATGGTTGATAAAGCATTCTTCAAGGTTTCTTCAGGGGGTTGCTAGGCATTTGTTATGGTGTCCTGCTATGTGGTTGCCAGGTCATTGTTATGCAGTTGCTCATGAGTGATTTAAGCATGTTATGTAGGTTTATTCAGAGGGGTTGTTAGGTATTTGCTATGGTGATAGTATGTGGTTGCCAAGGTATTGCTAGGGATGTGCTCAAAGTGGAATACGCATCACATGATTACGTTACTTGCCCACCACAGCACCGTCCTGCTGTCGTTTATTCATGTCCACAGCACAAACTGAAAATGTATAACTTTAATACTTATTTAATACTTAATAGGTTTGTCCAAGCTTATGTATAAGTATTAGTAATAGTGATACTGGCCTTGTAGCAAAGCTGCAGTTCTGCTACTGTTACCCTGTTGTGTTCAACCTGTTGTAACCTTTGCGAGGGTATGACCCAATAAACATAAAGACAGCATCATATCAACCTTTGCCAGCATATGTCATGCCCCGAAGCGCTCAAAGATAATTCAGAAATACAGAATGTCCATCCATTGTTTACAAGTCAGAAACTATGGTTACATAATTAGAAAGCCTTCCTCTCAATACTGGTTGATTAAGAACTGACAATTAGATCACTTTGTGGAGCACTGAAGAAATACAATCTCGTCTTTATGTGGTGCTCCTGCTATAACAAACACAGCATCGCCTGGGATGTGGAGTGAAATTGATTTCATTATAAAATCAGGCTCATTGGAAAAAGGAAAAGCAACAAAACTAGAAATTTGATGCATTAATCTTTAAACAAAATGGAAGAGCATAAAAAAAACATGGTTTGAAGAGTTTGCTTAGTTCAAGGAAGTGACCCCCTTTTGCTTCCTTTCAGACAGGAGTAATTAGAGGAGCTGTTGCTTGTACAGGAATGCCTGGCCACGCTCTACCCAAAAAAACTGGCATTGGCCCTTCTGGCCAGGCCAAAACCTGTCCAACGCTGCTGCCAATCCACTTTCAATAGTTGGCTGGAACTCCTATGTATCCCGTGCATCCGACCAACCACAA
This sequence comes from Chanodichthys erythropterus, assembly GCF_024489055.1. Lineage (NCBI taxonomy): Eukaryota > Metazoa > Chordata > Actinopteri > Cypriniformes > Xenocyprididae > Chanodichthys > Chanodichthys erythropterus. The sequence goes on from NC_090244.1 coordinate 22,260,467, forward strand.
GTAACGCTTCTCAGAGTGTGCACTTTGGCCAAGTCTTATCAGTGGCCAAAGCCTCTTTGCCCCAGCTTCGAATTGACAGAAATTGCCATGGTTCAGGCTGCCCATATGCGTTCGTTAGTGGCCGCTTCTGTTTGTTTTCCATATAAAGAACTGGTTCAACTTTTGTGAAGGCCACTTACCAACTACTGTGAAGAACAGAAAGTTTTGGGGGGGACATGTCACTTTCACAGGTACTGTGAACGTAGTATGCACCTGTGATAAACAGGTGTGGAATACTTCTAGTTACCTAATCAGCACTTTTGAGTCTAAATGTGTTGCAAGGTGCAACCAAAAAGAACATGCTGAGCAGGGGAGTTTTTTTTTCCAGTGACAAGAGAGGTAGTGGCTTGTCAAAAGAAAATTCGGATGGAAAAAAAAGTATGTAAAGCAGTTTCACTATCGCACTGTGATTGGCTGATCTTGCTATCCACTCTGCAAACATTTTTATTTTTGGTGTGTGTGCAAACTACCATTCAAAAGATTGGGGTCAATAAGTTTTTATTATTATTATTATTATTATTTTGAAAGATGCAGAAGTCACCAAGGCTGCATTCATTTTACTGAAAATAAAAAAGTAAAAACATTGATATTGTGAAATAATATTACAGTTTAAAATAACTATTTTCTATTTTAATTGATTTTAAAATGTAATTTATTCCTCTGATTGTAAAACTGAATATTTAGCAATCATTTCTCCAGTCTTCATTGTCTCATTATCCATCAGAAATCATTCTAATATGATTTGTTTCTCAAGAATAATTTCTTAATATTATAAATACAGTTGTGCTGCTTAATGTTTTCTAGGAAGCCATTATATAGCTATAGGAATGGTTGACTAATGTTCTAAAAATGATTTACAACAGGTATAAGTTCAAAATAAAAGATAATTACTTTTGTTACTTCATTATTGTTATTATTTTTGACAAAAAAAAACAAACAAAAAAACTTTGACTTGGATTTAATATATTAATGCTTATATATGGATCATTGACGAGTAAGGATTTTAAAAGGTGCAAAAAAAGTGTAAACAATAAAAAATGATGTGGTTTTTATAATCAATTAACACTGTTTTTGTCATTTTTTACAAGATGGACAAAATTTGTCACCAAAAAAGTCATTCGTTTTAACTAAAATTTCGGTTTTACATAATGACACTTTTGGTTATACCAAATGACGATATTTTCAAACAGTGCTAACATGCTGATATCTAGCTAGCTAGCAAAAGGACAAAAAAAATGTATATTTAGTACAAGTTTTTAAAATATTACAACATTTTCAGTTTTATAGCGGTTGTACCAAATGACCTGATGTTTTGGGACATGCATATGAGGAAGTGAAAACATGAATTTTTCAAAAAGTTAACAGAGAGTTAGTTACTTTGCTTCACAACCATGTGGTCCTTTGCAGGTGTCTGAATGATGTCACATCCTGTCACATGATATTGACCGCATGTCTTGATCCCTTTATTTTGGTTACTCCGAAATTAATTTTATATATGTATTGGCCTTTGGTCGGTTAAATTGGATAACCTTTTGACACTTCAAAAACTTTAAAATACCTTTACATGGAGCAAAATATAATTAAAAACTTTTGGATTCAATAAAAGAGCTTTAGTTATACTACCTTACATACTTTGGATGTCATATCTTTGTTTTTTATTATTATTAAGGCCTATGGACAAAAAAATTACCTGTCACGTCATTAACCTACATAATATTTTATATACAAAAATATGTTACTGTTGGTAGTTTGTTGATCATATGGTGTTCCATATGGAACATGAATTTACAAAATACCTAAATGCAGAGAGTAGTCTTCGCCTCCTGATTTCATAAGTCCACCACACACCACTGATGCTATTCTAGCACTAACCTAAAATTCAACCACAAGATTAGTTATCGTCTACCTGCCATGCTGCGGTTAAGTAACCGGGAATTGTTTTGATACGAGAAATGAAATGTAGGTGAACATGCCAAACATGGTCAAAATATTTACAGTAACTATAGTTTTGGCCATCAACACAAATACACTATGATTAAAAATGATGCTGTGGAAATACGAAACTAACCACAATCAAAATACCAGCCGCGAATGAAGGATCTATATGGGTTCTGGAAAAGAAAACCTAAGAAGTGGAGTACAAAGCATCACACGTGAAATTGAAACATTCCTTGTCATGGCCTACAGTGTGCGTGACAGCTAACTTAGCTATGTTTACAAGTTCACTTAACTGCAACTACTGAAGGTTATACTGTAGAGTTGCTCAGTGGCTTGACGCCAGGGAGGCTACAAGGTCACAGAACAACACGTGCAATTCCAGAGACATCACCAACTGGTTTATAGTCTAACCATTACCCTGATAAAGAGGTGAGATGAAAGGGTAGATTTCTTGATAGAGTTATTGTGTAAAGCATACAGAATGTGCAACTGAAATTGAGCGATTGTAATTCAAGAATTGTTTTGCAACTTTTAGCGGGAACTAGATACTGCCTGATTGTTAGCAAGGCATTCATTTTCATTTTGTTGGATACAGTTGGCTTGAACTGTAAGATGAATTGCATTTTGTGCCCACAAACTGACCCAAAGAAGAACATTTTATTGCTCAGAGTTTGCTCATTCATAGCTCCAGAGACTTAATGAAGCTCTCAGATATGTTAAATTTAAGTATAAACTTTGTTCCAGATGTTTCCCCTAAAATTGGGGAAATAAAAACACACAAATGAGACAATTGTTGACATACAGTAAGACATTTGGTCTTGTGAGAACATGATGAGAAATGTTTCATTTTGAATTCTTTGTCTTTTGTTTGCATACTTTGAATTTGAATATAGTTTGAATCTCCTAATGAGATATTAGTTGAATATAGTTTTTTTTTTCTTAGAAAAACAAAAAACAACCCAAAAACAAAGCAAGGCTTCATTTGGTTTCTTTGTATTCCGGAGGAGCAATGATATATTGAAGTTGTTTTTAATGGAAGATGCTGATAAGTGAATTCATCAGCAAGCAGAGTCTAGTATTATGCACCACTTTTTAAATTAATCTAGATTAAATTGGATTGAATATCACATGCCTCTTGAGCTGTGAAGGGTACCAGAGTGATGGGTATCTGTTCTGAATGTGTGCATAACCTCAGCCAGTTGGCAGCAAACTGACTCATTAAGTGGACAAAATAAAGTTGATAAGGTAGTCAGCCAATCTGTTATGATTGTACAAAAACTTAAGAGTATCCAGTAACTTTCTAAAAGCATTTTTTTTAATCTTTAGGTGACAGTGTTAAGATATTAGATAAATATAAAAAAGCCAAAAGTTGTGTACCTTTACGAAAAAGCAGCATCTAATATCATTGCTCCTGCTGCACCCATGATACGGCAGCAAAGTTCCTTGATTAGTACGCTGGAATGAGAGTATAGTTCCTAGCCATATCGGCCTAGAAAATCACAACTTTTCATTTTCCGTCGGTCTTAGTACACGATGTAACTACAGAAGAGTCAAGTTTTAAATAGGAAAAATATCAGGAGGAGTAAATCGAGTTCATAAACACCCCCAAAGCTTCACAGTCCTATTGCTCGTCCTGGGTCTACATTTCATTCAGTGACGTTAGGCAGTTTTGATTTTTGCTGTTTAATCTTTGATGATCGCTTTATTTTATATTTGCCTGAATGATCTTCTATCGCTTGGTTCAGCTTCTTCTTCTTTTGATCCAGAGATTCTGTACTCTTACAGAAGATGCGTAACAGCACCCCCCCCCCCCCCTACTGTATAGTCTGAAAATTCAGTCAGCGGTGAGGATAGAGGGAAGCAGATCTGAAGTAAATTCCTATGTACACTACCAGTGGACTATCCTACACAAAAATTTAGATACTCGGAATTAGGAATACATCTGTTTTCTTCATAAATCAATATTTTCTAACAATGTACTTTTATACTATTCTTTTATAAATATACTTATAAGTATATATCGATCAAAAGACTGAGTCCAAGTATAGGCCAAATATACTTAGACTTTGCCAGTATAAGTCAAGTATACTTTAGTGCAATTTAAAGTTTATTGCTAAGAAGTACGTAAAGTATATTTCTGAGAAGTATATAAAAAGTAGACTAAAAGTATACTTTTTATTTTTAGTTTAAAAGAAGTATACTATAGCACACTTGAATAAACTTCTTTTTCGTAAAGGTAACTCTGTTTAAAGTCAGAAAATGTTTGAAACAAAACTGTAAGATAGATATTATGGCTGTTTCTTCTACTTTCCCGACTTAGCAATAAGTAGTAAAATTGTATTTTAAAATGTCTTAGCTCAGTTTAACCAAAACTAATGTGGTGACTGGACGAGTCATTAATAATATCTGGTGCAACCAAGAAATTGTGCAAGACCTCACACATCTCTTTTATAGTTCCATGTCTGTGGTTTTCTTCTCTTCCCATTTTTTCCTGAGTCTCTTGACATTCAAACCAATTTAATAACCATTTCAAGATTTAGGGAACTATGGTATGGAATGAAAAATCCATATGGAGTTATAATTGACCTCCAGAGTCTAAAGCTATGTTGTGTATATATAGGGGCTTTGCAGTGTACAACACAACACACTTTTTCAACACAAACACTGGGTTGATTTGCTGGGTTAGGAATGTGAGCGTGAAATACAGCATGCACAGAAGTTTAAGCGCAAACAGTTCTGTGTGTGCCTATTCCACCGATCCATGTTAGTGGCGATTATGACAGGAATATGTGTGGATAATAGAAGAAAACAAAACAAAGCAGATCAGAGAGTGAACTTCGAAACAGATTTCAGCAAGGAGTGTGTTCTTTTAAAAGTTGTCGGAGTGTTTTCTCTCCCAAACACATAACTTACAGGGCTCCAGATTGTGACTAAATGGTCGCATTTTGCAACCTTTTTTCTTGCCTGTGTGACAACATTTTGTTAGAGGTAACACTGGTGCCACTACCAATTTGCCTAATTGATTAGCGCTGCCATTTCTACATTGAACATTGAAGAGCAAATGTGCCAAAAGCAGAACAAAACAGTGCTACATTTATCATTTATCAACTCAGCCCAGAAGACAGAGCAGCACAAACTTAGAGCTAATCTATTTTATCGGTGATCGAACTTGCAACCACTAAACAATGCTACATGATCCAATGAGAAGCGTTCGAGTTCAGCGCAGAATTCTCTGATACAAACCACAAATGTCTTTGTGATTCACAATAGTTTCAGGCCAGATGAAACAGCGTTGACATTCTCAACAACACTGACATGGAAAGCAGGAGAAACAATGTGCCACAATGATCAGGTTGAAAGCTTTTCAATCCCCAAATCACCAGCATTTACCTTGACAATCTGAACTGTGCCCGAGCATGTTTGACCACCAAAATCTAGTTAGTTTGACTAGTGTGATCGCTCTGTACCATACCTGGGTGTGGTAGACTGATTCATGCCCTGGTCCTCTTGAAGAGGTGCGATCGGATCAGTTAAACTCAAGTTACTCATTCAGAACTCACTTTCAGATGTGCCTGACAGTCACTCTAACTCAAAAAGACCCAATATCCATGAGCGTATAATCCTATGATGCTGGTTTGTGCCAACTCATTCATCACTCCAGTTAGTTCAACAATACACTGAACTGAGAAAAGTATGGATATGTCCTAAATGCTGAGAACTGGCTTTCATAAATGAGGCAACATGTATGTTTCTGTTGTCTTTTGTATAACAATGTATAACAAATAAAATGTATTAGAAATATAACAGTGATCTGACAGTAGTTCTTAAGTTAAGAGTCGGTTAATGAGTGGGCCAGTGCCTTCTGACATGGAATATTTGGCTGGGCTCCCACCTTCGGGTGCAGTGGCCCAGTCTGAGTATGATGCAGAGTATGATTTCTTGAGCACTCTTGGTTGGATGATTGGTATCTGGGCTTTGAGCGTGACTCACAGCCACACCCCACCTCAGTGCCTTTCCTCTCAGAAGTGCATGAGGAACTCACAAAGTTTTACTGCCCAGTCCCGGCAGGTTCACAAGCTCTTCTGCCATCAGTACCCTTGATGGTGGGGTGGCCAGGGGGTACATGGAGGCAGAATCATCCTAGGCTCCCGTCCAAGGCCTTTGTCTCTGACGATGAAGGCTTACCGCCGGACAGGCCACCTCCACCCTGCATTCCATAGCCATCCTGCAGGTCCATCAGGCTGAGGCACTCAGAGATCTTCATGAGGGTAGTTCTGAGCCAGGATTGATGCAGGAACTGTGCTTGGCGACTGACTTTGTGACCAAAGTCACAGTGGGCTCTTGGTTAGGTGATGTCCATGTTAGTGGTCCAGGAATGCCATCTCTGTCTGAACCTTGCCGAGAAGTCGACAAAGTGCGCTTTCTCGATGCTCCCATTTCACAAGGTGGCCTCTTCTGTGACACTGTCGAGGACTTCGCCAAGCAGTTCTCTGCAGTAAAAAAGCGTTTAAACACATCTTGTCTTGGTGCGATGCCACCAGGCTGCTGCCGAGGGCGTCCGCCTGCAGATGCCACCCCAACTCCACCGCCTGAGCCCACAGCATCGAGCTGCCCACAGGAAAGTGACACAGCCCACTCATCAGGCAGCTGCCAAGGAGGCTTCAAAGCATCCCTGAGACAGGAGATCCAGGGATGGCAGGAACTGCTCTTTTCCAGGAGCCGGTGAGTGCACCGCTCCTTCCCCGGTGGAGGGCCAGGCAGATAATCGCTGTCAGCATGGTGCATTCAGAGTACGCAAAACGTCTTTACACGTCACTGGTTGGTTCCAGTCATCGGGCTGCACGGAGAGAGATAAGTGTTCCAGTACACCCACAGCCACACTCCGCTGTACTGCCCCAAGTATGTCAAACATGATTGTACCCAACGAAAGGCAGTGGGTTACGAGCAATCCTAGGTCTGCGAGTTCTAAACCAGGCCCTGCACAAGCTCCTGGTTAAGATGTTGATGCAGAAACACATTCTGACGTGTTTGCCAATAGGATTGGTTTGCGGCGATAGTCCTATAGAAGGCGTACTTTCATGTCTCTATCTTGCTTCGAGGGTCAGGCACATCAGTACAAGGTCCTCCATTTCAGGCTGCCCTTGCCCCACTAAGGGAAATGGGCATTTGCATTCTCAACTATGTCTTGTTATCAGGTGTGAGCAGGTAAGCCCTCCCTAGAGACGATAACGAGCGCTTTTTTGTCTACGTGAGTTCCCTAGACCGGCGAACTTTGGACATATGTTACCTTTCAGCACCCTGTGGCAGTCGAATTCGGCAGATAAATTTGAATATTTTTGTAACTTTTAATATCATCTTTCCCCTGATCCCTGTGTTATTTCTTACCATGGTGGTAAGTTTTTTTTAGAAGATTTGTAGACACAATTGTGACTCAGATGCCAGCTAACTGGTCAGTTTTTGAATATTCTTTCCCCCTGCACAATCCCTTTCTCTGACAACTGTCAGTTTCACTTTAATGCCCCATTAATGCAGATGGGACAGCATCCAGAACTGCTCCTGTACAGGGTCAGCCAGTACACTTGCACACCACAAATTACAACGTCTTTTCTGTTTGTAAGCTGTACACAAGACTTTGTGACTAATCATGAGTGGCAGTGCAGTATCTGTGTGTTCCAGAGAAATTGGCATTATTAGAATGGGGAAATCAGCAGCCAACCCCAAGAGAGGCAATTAATGAGCCAACTATATGCAGTTGACCAAATGATCTCAAAATGGACTCACAGTAAAGTGTTGTTGAATTTTTACATTTCACTTTACTTGTTAAATGAAACTTTTACTTGTATAATAAAAACAAATTTGTGGAAAAGTTCTGCTGTATAAAAGCATCTAAAATTTCTGCAGCTGAAAAAGCTATTTACTGTTTAATTGAGTGAATGGGAACTGAACCCATGACTTTGGTGTTGATAGCAAAGGAACAAGTAGCCTACAGTATGTCACAAAATTTTAAAGTTGGCATGGCCATGGTTAACTTAACA